>NC_080571.1:176984448-177584448 GCF_030247185.1 Malaya genurostris
ATAATAATAATAATAATAATAATAATAATAATAATAATAATAATAATAATAATAATAATAATAATAATAATAATAATAATAATAATAATAATAATAATAATAATAATAATAATAATAATAATAATAATAATAATAATAATAATAATAATAATAATAATAATAATAATAATAATAATAATAATAATAATAATAATAATAATAATAATAATAATAATAATAATAATAATAATAATAATAATAATAATAATAATAATAATAATAATAATAATAATAATAATAATAATAATAATAATAATAATAATAATAATAATAATAAATAATAATAATAATAATAATAATAATAATAATAATAATAATATAATAATAATAATAATAATAATAATAATAATAATAATATAATAATAATAATAATAATAATAATAATAATAATAATAATAATAATAATAATAATATAATAATAATAATAATAATAATAATAATAATAATAATAATAATAATAATAATAATAATAATAATAATAATAATAATAATAATAATAATAATAATAATAATAATAATAATAATAATAATAATAATAATAATAATAATAATAATAATAATAATAATAATAATAATAATATAATAATAATAATAATAATAATAATAATAATAATAATAATAATAATAATAATAATAATAATAATAATAATAATAATAATAATAATAATAATAATAATAATAATAATAATAATAATAATAATAATAATAATAATAATAATAATAATAATAATAATAATAATAATAATAATAATAATAATAATAATAATAATAATAATAATAATAATAATAATAATAATAATAATAATAATAATAATAATAATAATAATAATAATAATAATAATAATAATAATAATAATAATAATAATAATAATAATAATAATAATAATAATAATAATAATAATAATAATAATAATAATAATAATAATAATAATAATAATAATAATAATAATAATAATAATAATAATAATAATAATAATAATAATAATAATAATAATAATAATAATAATAATAATAATAATAATAATAATAATAATAATAATAATAATAATAATAATAATAATAATAATAATAATAATAATAATAATAATAATAATAATAATAATAATAATAATAATAATAATAATAATAATAATAATAATAATAATAATAATAATAATAATAATAATAATAATAATAATAATAATAATAATAATAATAATAATAATAATAATAATAATAATAATAATAATAATAATAATAATAATAATAATAAT
This sequence comes from Malaya genurostris, assembly GCF_030247185.1. Lineage (NCBI taxonomy): Eukaryota > Metazoa > Arthropoda > Insecta > Diptera > Culicidae > Malaya > Malaya genurostris. The sequence continues at coordinate 176,985,741 of NC_080571.1, forward strand.
AATAATAATAATAATAATAATAATAATAATAATAATAATAATAATAATAATAATAATAATAATAATATAATATAATAATAATAATAATAATAATAATAATAATAATAATAATAATAATAATAATAATAATAATAATAATAATAATAATAATAATAATAATAATAATAATAATATAATAATAATAATAATAATAATAATAATAATAATAATAATAATAATAATAATAATAATAATAATAATAATAATAATAATAATAATAATAATAATAATAATAATAATAATAATAATAATAATAATAATAATAATAATAATAATAATAATAATAATAATAATAATAATAATAATAATAATAATAATAATAATAATAATAATAATAATAATAATAATAATAATAATAATAATAATAATAATAATAATAATAATAATAATAATAATAATAATAATAATAATAATAATAATAATAATAATAATAATAATAATAATAATAATAATAATAATAATAATAATAATAATAATAATAATAATAATAATAATAATAATAATAATAATAATAATAATAATAATAATAATAATAATAATAATAATAATAATAATAATAATAATAATAATAATAATAATAATAATAATAATAATAATAATAATAATAATAATAATAATAATAATAATAATAATAATAATAATAATAATAATAATAATAATAATAATAATAATAATAATAATAATAATAATAATAATAATAATAATAATAATAATAATAATAATAATAATAATAATAATAATAATAATAATAATAATAATAATAATAATAATAATAATAATAATAATAATAATAATAATAATAATAATAATAATAATAATAATAATAATAATAATAATAATAATAATAATAATAATAATAATAATAATAATAATAATAATAATAATAATAATAATAATAATAATAATAATAATAATAATAATAATAATAATAATAATAATAATAATAATAATAATAATAATAATAATAATAATAATAATAATAATAATAATAATAATAATAATAATAATAATAATAATAATAATAATAATAATAATAATAATAATAATAATAATAATAATAATAATAATAATAATAATAATAATAATAATAATAATAATAATAATAATAATAATAATAATAATAATAATAATAATAATAATAATAATAATAATAATAATAATAATAATAATAATAATAATAATAATAATAATAATAATAATAATAATAATAATAATAATAATAATAATAATAATAATAATAATAATAATAATAATAATAATAATAATAATAATAATAATAATAATAATAATAATAATAATAATAATAATAATAATAATAATAATAATAATAATAATAATAATAATAATAATAATAATAATAATAATAATAATAATAATAATAATAATAATAATAATAATAATAATAATAATAATAATAATAATAATAATAATAATAATAATAATAATAATAATAATAATAATAATAATAATAATAATAATAATAATAATAATAATAATAATAATAATAATAATAATAATAATAATAATAATAATAATAATAATAATGGGTAGTAGCTTCACGCGTTTGACTTCGCGAATGATTCAATAAAACCCTAACACAGATTAAATATTCGTACGGTTCGTGTGTTAGGTGCGGTCAAAAGTATGTATTATGTGTAACAAGAGGAAATTTGAAACTGCGTTAACCATGGTCAAGGTTTCGGCCCACGAGGAATTGAACAAGTTTGCAGCTTATCAAATTGACTATAAATTGATAAGTATTTCGGGATTCAAATCAAAATATTAGGGGAGAGTGTTCGGTTACCGGCACCCTTTTCCTTTGAGCTTGTAACTTCTGACTAAGTGCATAAATGAAAAGCTAAAGTCCCTAGATAACAACTGAATAAGAAACTAAGTTGATTTAATCGATTGAAAAACTTTATTATCAATTTAGTAAAGTGATAAATTTTGGCCATTTCAAAAAAGGTATTCGGTTATCGGAACTCAAAGAAATTTCGCTAAAAATGGAAAAATATAGGTAAAGACTGCAATTATTCAAAGAAAAAATGGAATTTATTTTTTTTCATGGGCGTTTTGGACAAAAGTATTAATTGCCTGATGGAGACTTCGCCTTGGCTCTCTTGGGCGATTATTTGGATGGAGGCACCTTTGGAGTTGATTAAGTGGTCTTCCACCGGCTTCGTGGCGTTACTGCAGTCGAATTTATTGGCTTTTTATCCACTAAGCACCGTTCAATGGCATTAAGCAGTACATTAAAGTTCATTTTCCTTGGCGTGGACAATTGTTTTGAAGTCGCCATGGCTAACAGAACCAGAGAACCAAAGTTTTTACTTATATGACGGGTGTATTGAAGCCACGTGTTGCATATCACCAGAGATGCAAGGTAATACAATAAGTTTATCAACGAAAACGAAAAGATCACGCCAATTTCCGAATGTCTGTAATTTCTCGAATAGAAGTTTCAATACTCTTTAAAAAGTCTTTAAACGAAAAAAGGTTTACATGTTAACTAAGAAATTTGATAATTTACAGACAAATTTGCAGACTTGGCATCTATGTATATCACTGACAACTTTTCGCGATTTGTTGAAAAAAATGGGGGCCAGTAACCGAACACCTTGGGGTGCTGCAACCAAAACCAAACCATAATACCTTTCATTTGAATCTTTGTTCGTGAAAATCGGTTCAGCCATCTCTGAGAAAAGTGTGTGCATATTTTTGTTATACAAACACACACACACACTCACACACACACACAAACACACAGAGAGAGAGAGAGAGAGAGAGAGAGACTTGCTCAGTTCGTCGAGCTGAGTCGACTGGTATGTGACAATCGGCCCTCCGGGCCTCGATTAAAAAGTCGATTTTCACAGTGATTGCATTGCCTTTGTATATGAGAAAGGCAAAAACTTTGGTTGCGAAAATTTTGATAGCATTCGGTATTAAATCACGATCGATTTCGCTCCACTCACCTTTTTGATCCACTCACCTTTTTGATACTATAAAAAAGTCATATAAAACTTTTATGTTGATTTTCACGCAATTAAAATTTGTTTTGAGCGCAACAAAAATTACGAGCGTCTGTTTGCTTTAGTATTCGGCACAAAAAGAACGTACTGCTATTACACACACATGACATTTGTCGGTATGACGCTATCTGCAACCTCATAAGCCAAGAGATTCTTAATCACATTCTCAAATTGAATGGCTTCGAATTGACATGATCTGATCAAGCTAAATACTTAGGTTTAACGTATGACAAAAAACTCAGCTCTGTCTAAAAAAAACAAATTGTTAATTTATAAACAAATTTTCAGACCAGCCATGCTTTATGCAGTACCAATTTGGTCAAGGTTTTGTTCTACCAGGAAGAAAGCGCTTCAAAGGATTCAGAATAAAATTCTGAAAATGATTTTGAAGCGTCCTCCCTGGTTTAGTACAAATGAGTTACACAGACTCACAAATATAGAACCATCAGAAGTAATGTCACATAATATTATAAGCAAATTCCGACAAAAATCGATGCAATCTTCAATTGAATCGATTCGCGCTCTGTATTAGATAGTATGTTAGTATATAAGTTCCTTTTACCCATTACACAATACTAGTAGATTTACAATTTCCATACACAAAAAAAAACACAGAATTGCGGAAGCAAATGATGTCTTCATGATAATAACCAAACCATGTATATAAAAGGGCTGAAAAGTCACACCCTGTGGCTGAACACCCAATTTAAATCTTAATAATTTAATTCTAACTCATATTCATATAAATAATAATTAAAAAAAACTGCAAGGATCAGCTCCATGGGGTTGTTCGAGCCATTGATATGGAACTATGAAACCAAAATTTCTAATGATCGACATTTTCAATTAATCGTCACACTTTTGAATCCGCAAATGCACGAGAGTCGGCTTAGATTGATCTTTATAAGGAACCAACACCGAACACGCGAACCCAGAATATTGACTCTATTTGTCGTGATTTGTATTTGTTTTGTAACCAACGAAATTACATCAATAGCCCAAATGTATACAATATGATATATGATTGTACATGCTTGCGATACGGATATCGACATTTAAGCTTCTTTTCGCCGCCAAGCTTGTGTTCAAGTTTTGTATTCAAGCAGTTATTTTTATAGCGATTCTCTACCGTAATGGTATTTCGGTTGAAGCGATAAACTTTTTCTCATTATCAATCGAGTTCATCTTATGTAAATTAGAAACTAATCTTATGCACTCAAAATTTACCCTGGGATAGTTGTCAATTTCTCAAGCGGGACGACATAACATGGAATTTCATCCGATCTTGCATGAAACAAGATCAAAGCATACCAAATATAGCTTAAAATAGCAGTGTGCCTTAAACATTATGTTATTGAATTAAAAAAAAGCTTCAAATAGTTTTATGGCACATTTTTGTCTTGCTGTCTAGCAACAACCTCTCTCTAGCATGCTACGCGTAGGACTGAAACGTTAGCTATAATTTTGCTTATATTTATAGCTTCGCGTGCTTCCAACAGATTCGCTTTTGCATCGATTGGCCAATCAGAGCGATGCTTTCCCTTTGATATATCGCTTACTCTTTCAAAACCGTCGAGTGTAGCAGGGAAACCCGGTATGCCGGAGATTTTTTGCAGACAAAATAGGACACTGCTTCCTATTAATCAACATTTCAATACATGGCTATGAACATTCAAATCAATACGTAGATATATTTAAAATCAAATGGTGACATAATATGAGTAATTGATACAAAATTGACTGAATTGTAAATGTTGCACCCCTATAAAGAAAACAAAAATGTGTTCCACATTAAAAAAAACACTGCCGGCAACCGAACATCTTCTCCTAAATAAAATCTATGTGAATTTAGCTAAGAAAGCAATCACAACGAAACTAAAAAAGGTTGCATGAGTTGTAGCAAAACAATAAATTGCATTTACATGTCAGTATAAGCTTGGTATTTTATGCTGATTAGGGTTGCACATGACGCTAACATAACAAATTCAATGAACATCGAGAGAATTAAGGAGGGGTAATAATAAAGGATCCGAACAAAAATGCGAATCCGGACAAAAGTTACTCGCGCAGGGCTTCTTATAATGCGATGACCAATGACCAGTAATTTAAAGCGAAGTCAAGTTTGTTTACGATGATCGTTCTTTTTGTTTGTCGACCATAACCACGGTCAAGATCGTAGTTCATCATTGTTAAATAATGATAGGTATTCGAGGGAAATTAATCTCATAATGGTGGGGGTAATGAAAACATATTAGAAGCGCACAGCGTGTTTGAAAAATGTCTGCAAATGTTAGAAATGATGCTCTGAAAACATACAACTGGGGCTTTAAAAAGATACAAGAGTATAAAAATTAACAAATGAATAACTACTAGTTGAAAAGATAAAGCGGCATAGCGAGTTAAGGTCGCATTGACAAATGAGAACGAAAATAATATTGAAGGCGGTGGTGCCTATCGATTTCCGATGTTGGATGCAATACAATGTATACCAGAATTTCATGGCTCAGTTTATGAACTGGAATAATTTTTATGTCAAATAAATTATTCCGCGGAGCAAATACCGCAAGGTGCGAATGAAAAATCTTTAGCAAATGTTATACTTACGAGATTAAAAGGAAATGCCGCAATTCTATTGTTAGAATTACAGCCAATACAATATATGATATGTTAAGAAATTTGAGAGATCAATTTGCAGTACATGTCACAGTAGAAGAGATTCTTATCAGGATTGAAACTCTTGAACAACAATATGGAGAACTTTATGAAGAGTACGCTGAAAGAGCGCTACGAATAATGGAATGTATTGACACTCAACAAGAGAATCAAGGCACGGAGGAAGTACACTATTAACTATTCATTTCATTGCAGGATCATCAAATAAAAAGTTAAAACAAACAGCGAAAAATCATAGGCAGTTCAAGCTTTAAGAATTAATAAAATTCCTAAAAGAGGAGGCGAAAATCAGCTTAATAATAACAAATATTGAAAAAAGGCTGCTATCCTACCATGCAATTGATAAACCAAAACTCTGTCCAAACAACAAATATAAGTGTTAACCAGAGGGACCAGATAGTAATTTTGATAGTAAACGCTTCGAAAATAATACAAAACAACTGTTGATAAACTGCATGACATACAGTAATAGGAACACATTGCGAAGATATGATCATAATATCAGGACCAAAAATATGCCTGATCAAAGGAGATATGGAACATCTAGATATCCGAACGCAAATAATTTTAATGAAAAACGTCCAGAAGGGATATGGGTCAAACTAAACAAAACAAAAGACTACGAATTTATATTAATTTTATTGAGATCTGCAACCAGACCAACTAACGGAATGAGTTTTCTAGTAGACACATGAGCAAGTGGCAACATGATAGGTAGATGAAACGTAGAGTACATGCGAACATATACAATTAATGGAAAAGAAGTCATAGAATATTCTGAGGTAACAGGCACTGTTAGAAAAACATTAGGTGTCGTAGAACTGAATTTCATCATCGCAAGAAGAATTTTCAGAACGAAGTAGGACGTAGTGGAAAATTTGACTCTAGGGGGTGTTTTGGGAATGAGATTTATGAATATATATATATGTTCTTAGTACGCACAATAACCGAGGGTAGATATGCTTACGAAAAATACCTCTCACAATCGAACTAAAAACAGGGGTGGCATTATGTATCTCGATTCGACTGAAATTTTATCGAATCGACCACGTTTCGTATTATGGTTCTCGATTCGAAGTCGATCATCGAGCTTCGTTTGACTTCACTCGAAGAAGTATTAGATTATCGAGAAGTTTTGGCATTATGGAACCAAAACAATCGAGCTCGTGAACGACTGAACTCGATAAGAAATGGTCGAAAGCCTTATTACTATCGACTATGAGTTTTCGAATACGTTTCTTTTTTATTTAGGTAGTTATCGATAACATCTTTGATTTTCATAAACATATTAGTATTGATAATCTTTATTTTAATGCATTGTTTTGTATATCGTTATATATATATATATATATATATATATATATATATATATATATATATATATATATATATATATATATATATATATATATTGTGTGTTTGGCATATTATGTACAAGTCGAACTGTTTAGAAAGCATATTAATTGAAAGCTGCGTGGTGTTTACTTAAAATAACAAAAGTAAGTCGAAACTAACCTATGCCCAGTAACTGTAATTTGTAATAAAATTTCTGAATCCTGTGGAATGAAAACGTCGCTCAAACGGATTGTAGGAAAAAGCTTATTCGCTCGATAACAATGAGCAAATAATGTTTTTACCCATATATCTAACTCAAGTAAATTGAAAAATTTGTCCAAACACCTTGAAAGTATTTAGAATATGTCAAAAGCATCACAATCTCGTGCTATTAGCGTGTATTTGACTCTTCAGTAGTACCTAAATAGATAATGAAGACTACAAAGAATGGGTTTCTCCTGGTATATTAGCTAAAGCAATATCTCCTCATAAATATGATAAAATACTACAAAGAAAGCTGCAAAACCTAAAAGCCTTTGATTAAAACTACACATATGGATGACGAAAATACAGAATTTTTTTCAATTATAATTTCAAAAGTTCATCGATAAATTGTGTACAAGAACACGCTTGAAAAAATTCTTTACGTTTTCAAATGGAGTGGAAACGAATCTGCTTCTTGATTTAAATTTCAGAAATGTGTTCATGTTAATTTCGTGCGGCAACTTAAAACCGCAGTATTACAAACAGTTTGCTTCTTTTCAGTACTTGAACTGAATAAATGTAATCGAAAATACTCGAACAATAATTCAGTTTAATTTTTTTCATGATTGCAATGTATATGCGTTTGTTTACCTTTGTATGTTATGACCAGAGGTGCCAGATATTTTCATAGAAAATCTGTATTGATTCGTATAAAATATCTGTATTTATCTGTATTCGCTAATAAAATGAAATTTCTGCAATACAATTATGTTAAAAGGTGTTATTCCAATAGATTATGGTTATAGAGTGGTATATTAAATTTCATATCTTATATTATATTCATTGACGAAATTTTATAGTTTTTTCCTATCAACAACAATTGAATTATGGTGCCATATACTTGTCTAATTTGAAAATATTCACTTCATAAGTTGAGATGGATTTCCAAAACCCAATATGCAACGTCAAGTCAGGTAATACAACTGTCAGTCTGGCAATAATGTTTCATGATGCCAAGACTTGTCCAACTTTTAAGTTCAATTTAGTTACAAATTTTAATATAAATGGATTTCAGTGTTCTTCATTAAATATCTGCACAAAAAATATATATTTTAAAAAGTGATTTGTACTTTGATTCCTAAACGTTTGTCTCGTCATTGCAATCAAATACAAATAGATAGCTCAAATACTAACAGATAGTTTAATTTTTTCCTTAATACTTTTGGTGAAATTTGTATAAATCTGTATTAAATTTAAGAAATCTGTAAGAAATTTGTACTCTGTATTAAATCTGTATGCGCATGTAAAAATCTGTATAATACAGATAAATCTGTATAATACAGATAAATCTGTATAAATGGCATCTCTGGTTATGACAGTTCGAGCAGCGTCAGTCGAAATCTATTACCACATTGTTAGGATCTCGATCACGAGGTCGAAAGCGATACGTAATGCCTCAGTTCAGTCGAATCGACTTCAAAAATAATCGTTTCGAGCAACTCGATTCGAGATGCATAATGTCAGCCCAGATTCGTATAAAACGCATCAGAAACAGGAGAACAGAGTCTCGAAATACGAGGCAGGTAATAATGTCAAGACGGATAGTGGAAGATCAAACCAAGCTTAGTCCAGAGTGTACAGTAACGACAAAAGATTACACGGTGCAATTGCAAGAAAGTATGCAACCACATGAATTGTTGAAAATAAATTGTACTAAAAACAATCAATTGTTAGTGAAAATTGTTTCAGTTAATAGACCGAATAAAATTAAATATATGCTCGATACTGGAGCATTTTATAACGTGATGAGATGGGATATTGTCGCGAAAATAGGAACAGAGGAAATAAACTATAAAGATAATTTATACATTGAAGGCTTTGATGGAACATCACAGACTATTGGATCAGTGAAAATCACGTTGATTATTAGAAAAACTCAATACAGAGTTAGGTTTTACATAGTAAAAGATTTATGTGTTCCTGGAATCATTAAAGCAGAGTGTTTAAAGATATATACAATTGCTGTCACTCAGAATTTCGAGTACAAGGGTACCAAACGAGTACATTAAAACAGCATATATTCCAATATCAGAAAAATAAAATTTAAACAGAGCTGAGAATTATGGAACGCGTGCTGCAAATAAAGATAAGGTCAACATTGAAATGTCAAACCGCATGAATAATGAAAGAAACAAAATAGTTTGCGATAATAAATGGAAGCCAAAGATGTTGTCAAAAAGCGCAGGTAAATCCAACAACAATTGTAGCATGATTAAATCAAAGAGTAGAGAGAGTACAATCAAGAAAAATATTAAAAATGATGTGGAGAATGACAAAAATGAATTCATCATCGTAAATGCTGAAGTCTTCGAGCGCGGTATATAATAGCATGATAAGTATGAAACAAACCAAAAAATGAATAAAAAAGAAAACATTAATGCTGTGCCGCAGAACAACAATGAAATATACAACAACGACGATTCTTAAGGTAGTATGCTTCCTTTTTGTGGAACTAACATTACTAATGGAACAAGATTTTTTAGAAAGAGATTGCGATGAGAAAGACATATGTTTACTTGATTCAGATGCAAAACAAGATCTGAGTTCAACGGAATACAAAAGATACGGTCAAAGAACTGGTCAGGACCAGACGGATGAAGTACTGGAAGCACTAAATACAGACCACTTGAAAAAATAAAACTTTGTAGACATAGAGAGAATTGTGGCAACGTATAGCGATGTCTTCTATCTGAAGGGAGATAGATTAACCGTCACTGATGCAGCGGTACACGAAATTGATACTACTTCAAACATGCCTATCAATAAACGGCAATACAGATTTCCAGAAGCTACTAAGAAACACATTAATTAGAAATTGAAGAAATGCGTAGGCAAGGTATCATAAGGCCTAGTAAGAGTCCGTGGAATGCACCAGTCCTATGTGTTCTTAAGAAGGCGGAGAATTTGGTAACAATAAGTACAGAATCGTGGCTCTAAATTTAGTAACAAAGCCATTTGTATAACCAATTCTACTAATCGACGAGATTTTAGATAATCTCGGAAAGAGTGAATATTTTTCTACTTTGGATTTAAAATCGGGGTTTTACCAACTACCTATTAATCCAAAAGTTGCAGCCAAGACAGCGTTTTCAACTCCAAAAGGAAACTTTGAGTTCACAAGAATGCCTATGGGTTTATGAAATAGTCCATCTACTTTTTAGCGATTGATGAATACGGTACTGTATGAAATAAAAGACGTGAAAGCTTTAGTCTACTTGCACGACTTAATTGTTTTTGGTTTAACTCAGGGGTGGAAATAAGTCCATTTTGCGCATGGAAATGTGAATCAAGATTTCCGATTATGAATAAAAAAAAAACCGAACACCGTGAATTAAAAAATTGGGTAACAAAACTAAAATTGGAATTGTGGGAAATGAAATTGAGGACCTCTTTAAATTCTAAGAGCAAATTCAGCAGCTAGAAGTTCTATATGGAAGATCTATAATAGAACAGAAACTGGAACAAACGCATCCCCAGCAAGCCGTTCTAGCTTTATTTATTCGACCAGTTCTTCTGTCAAATTTAAAACTGGTCTACGATGCCGTTCTATTTTTTTTGTACATTTGAAACACTAGTAAAACACTGCTGGGGCTGCCAGTTTTTCTTGTTATAAAATGTAGATTTAAATTTTGTAACTGACATAAATTATGCATCTAGAACTAGAACACTACTGAATATGCCATAAGTAAAAAAAAAATTTATCTAATAAACAACTAGCGAACCCTTGCACACTTCGTAGCGCAATAATATTTGATTTTATATAGAAAATCAAAACTGCTTATCAATTTCAATGATTATTGAAGTAAAATATCATTATAATGCTCTATGATAGCGGCCCCAAACTTTTTATATCGCGGACAACAGGACAAAATATATAAAACCGATTGTTTCCGGAAACGCGAACTGGCATCGTATAATTTACCATCAGAAAAAAACTGAATTACGAAATTAAAATTTCATATCTGTGGGCATCATTGGAATGCGTGGAATGACAACTTTTTCCTCTTCTAATTTGCCATTCAAACTTGTTGCTTCGACAACATTTGCGATTAACTTTTGAACTTCAAACTTTTTGCTGTACTTATTCCTTCATTTTCTGCACTTTATTTTGTACTTTGTGTGCTTGTTTCTGGAATTTGTGTGTTTGTTCTTGTACTTTGCGTGCTTGTTTCAGAAATTGTTCCTGTACTTTCTGTACCTGTTCCAGTATTTTCTGTATTTGGTCCTGTAACTTCTGTACTTATATCTGTACCATCTGCTATTCTGTATCTTTTCCTGCAGTCTCTGCAATTGTGCCAAGACTTCCTATACTTGTTTCTCTCATTTCTGTACTTGGTTTTGTTGTTTCTGTACTTGTTCCTGTACCTGTATTTTTTTCCTGATCTTACCTTCTGTACTTGTTCCTCTTATTTCTGTACCTGTAGCTCTCTCGGTGAACTTCACACAGATCAAAAATTATCTTTGGATGGAAATTATTTCGAATACTTTAAAGTCAGAATAATCGAACAACCCCCATGATTGCTCGCGATCAGTGAAGTACAGAATGGTATTTTTCTCGCACAGTGGAAGTATTATCCTTCATGTTCCGTGAAAATGAATCATCTGACAATTGTTTTTGATTCGATCTCAACATTTTTCCCCAAAACAGGTACACACGTACACTTCGCACTTTTAAGCATTTTTTTCTGCTCTTAAAAGTCCTAAATGACCCAAGCAGAATATAACCAAAATCAGTTTGACAGTTTATGAGCAAGAGAGTGAATCGTTCGAATAGATAAAACATGTCGATGAGTTCTCAAATCTCAGTTCCATCGATATAATTTATTATTCGAGTACATTGGACGAAACTGTTCATAGCCACTTAAACACAAATAATTTGAAATTTTGAAGGGTTGATGTAATTTGGATCGTGATTGGGTCAATTGAAGACGGTTGGATTCAAATAAATTGCAATTTGAAGCAATTGACGAAATTTTGCGGTCTTTTCGAGAAAAATTTAAACAAAATCTCGTCCAAAGAATCCTTCAAAGGTATAGCATGAGAAATACTTATGAAAAATTCAAGCCGAAAAAAACAGAAAACATCCTTCTAGTTCGAATGGAATTGTTCGAAAAAGTAGAGAGCCGAACAATTTTGGTGTTTAAATTAACGGTGTTAATTTGAAGTGGTAGCACACCTCAATTCTGTTGACTTGACGGTATTGAGCCCAAATTTATTTATCTGAAAATGGAAATCTGTATGCTGTTCATTTGGCGCACTTACTTTATTGAACATGTGATTCGAAATAAATCAAGTAGGCTCAGTAAGTAAAAATTTACGCTTGAGAGCGATGCTGATGACCCCATCTAAGGTACATCTACGGCTGTCCCTTTTAGCTCATCATATGGAAAGAGAAGATGTAAATCCTCTCAAAAGCTCCCTAGTAAGGGTTCGAAGGTGTCCTCTGATGGGTCACAGAAAATTACAACAACTGGAGGTGATGGCAAAAAACAGAGAAAAAAGCTCCAGGCCTTGGAAAATTAAATTCCGAGCAAGAATTTCCATCACTTCCTAGGACTTCGAAGCCCCCGAAAGTCCCTAGAGATCAGTCAGAGAATTTACCATATACTGGGTTTGTTAAATTCTCTGTTATTGTGGACTGGATCATGTCTACTTTCAATATTGCTGAGCCTCTCAAAAACCTGATAATGGCTTTTATTCCTACAGTTAAAACATTCTTGAAGCAGTTGACTGCACAATGGCCTCTTCTTTCAGCGATCGTACCCTTCGATGGCTAGGTCACGAGGTCACGGTTACGATCACTGTTATACAGTGGAATTGAAGAAGTTTCATCCCAAAAATAGATCCTTTCAAATTTCTAGTAAATATTCTGAAATGTGACGCATTTGCATTGTGCGAAACTTGGCTAACTTCTAAAATTACCCTAAAATTCCACAATTTTTACATTATTTGTCTGGATCGAGATGATCCCTATGGAGGAGTGCTTCTGGGGATCAAAAAGTGCTATTCTTACTATCGCATTAAACTCCCCTCGATACCAGGTATTGAAGTTGTCGCATGTCATGTTACAATCGAAGGCAAGGACCTTTGCATTGCTTCTATCTACATTCCCCCAAGAGTCTCTGTTGGGTATCAGCGGCTTAGTAATATCATTGAGCTCCTTCCTGCACCGACGTTGGTTTTAGGAGACTTCAACTCACACGGTACGGGGTAGGTACGGTACCAGGGAAACAAGCCTCCGATCTCAATTCGTATCGGCCGATTGCTATGCTTTCCTGTATCCGGAGATTGTTCGAAAAAATGATTCTATTTCGTCTAAACAATTGGGTCGAGACTAATGGCTTACTGTGAGATACACAATTTGGCTTCCACAGAGGCAAACGAACGATTGTCTTGCGTTGCTCTCAACCGAAATTCAAAAGGCATTTGCTCGTAAAGCACAAATGGCGTCAGTTTTTCTAGACATCAAGGGGGCTTTTGATTCAGTTTCCATAACATCCTATCCGAGAAGTTGCATCAGCATGGTATTTCACCCATTTTGAATAACTTTTTGTATAATCTATTGTTAGAGAAATACATGTATTTCGCGCATGGTGATTTGTCGACAATACGATTCAGTTACATGGGTCTTCCTCAGGGCTCATGCTTAAGCCCCCTTTTATACAACTTTTACGTAAACAGCATTGATGCATGTATCAACACATCTTGCACGCTAGGACAACTTCCCGACGACAGCGTTGTGTCTATTATAGGACCCAAAGCTGCCGATCTCCAAGGACCATTGCAAGATACCCTCGACAACTTGTCGACATGGGCTCTTCAAATGGGTATCGAGTTCTCTACGGAGAAAACTGAGCTAGTTGTATTTTCAAGGAAGCCAGAACCAGCACAATTACAGCCTCAACTAGGTCTTCACATATAAATATCTCGGGGTCTGGTTCGACTCCAGAGGCACCTGTGGATCTCACATTAGGTATTTGATACCAAATGCCAGCAGAGAATCAATTTTCTTCGCACAATAACCGAAAATTGGTGGGGTGCCAACCCAGGAGATCTGATCAGGCTTTACCAAACAACGATATTGTCCGTAATGGAATACGGATGCTTCTGCTTCCGATCCGCCGCGAAAATCCATTTCATTAAACTGGAAAGAATTCAGTATCGTTGTTTGCGTATTGCCTTAGGTTGCATGCAGTCGACTCATACGTTGAGTCTCGAAGTGTTCGCCGGCGATTGAAAAATCGATTCTGGGATCTCTCATATCGATTGCTTATCTGATGCGATATCTTGAATTCGATGGTAATTGAAAACTTCTAAAGGCTTGTCGAGCTCAATTCTCAAACCCGTTTTATGTGAAATCTGTTATACCTCGCTCCGAAAGTATAATCTCCACCTACAGGTTCGACACTAACATCCGCCCGATTCTCTCGATCCCCGTCCCTGTCCACTATCTTCATTATAACTAACAAGATTTTTTTTTTGTCACTAACTATTTCGCTCCTGTCCCTGTCCTGTCTCTGCACCATCCCGATGGCAACTAATTAGATCTCTGTCGTTTTCAGACATTTTGTTCCCACATCCCCTTTTACAACGTTTTCCTTAATATTTACTTCTCTTTCATTCTCTTCGGCAATATCATCATCATCGCCCACGGAAGACCGCTTTAGTCGATGACCACCATGCGGGCCACCCGCCGGGCCTTCGTAGTCTGGGGGTGTTTCCCACAGACCCACACGGACCGGTCAACATGGATATTCACCAACGCCATATGGAAGATTGGTTGGTGGCTCAATGCATAGGGCATTGGTCTTACAAACCAGTGGTCGTATGTTCGAACCCCCCTTGTATTTAGATTACATGGCACAGAATATTAATCCTTCTTCGTTTGTTTCCAACCGTGCTCATTTCTTGGATACTTCTGATTCTACTGTGTTTTTCGACACATCCATGAGAGAAGAGATACGTGTAATTCCGGATCACGTACGCCCTCGAGTGGCCCTAAGATCTTTTATAATAAATTTAGAACAGTGAACTGTGAAAAGGTGTTTTACACTGACTGATCAAACATCAACAAGTCCACATACTTCGGCATCTTCAATCAGAACATCACCGCTTCGTACAAACTCAGTGATCCGGCTTCAGTTTACGTCGCAGTATTGCTGCTATTCAGTACACCCTCGAGATAATAGAAACCTTGCCCAAAGACCATTACTTCATTGTCACGGACAGCCTAGGTTCAATAGGAGCTCTTCGGGCAATGAAGCCAGGAAAGTATCCCCCATATTTCCTGGGGAAAATACGGAAACACTTGCGAACTTTATCTGAACGGTCTTATCCAATATCCATAGTCTGGGTCCCTTCGCATTGTTCTATTCCGGGCAATGAAAAGGCAGACTCATTGGCTAAGGTGGGCGCATTAGAAGGTGATATTTATGAAAGACCAATCTGCTTCAATGAATTTTTCAGTATCTCTCGTCAGAAAACTCTCGAAAGTTCAGTTCATGGAGCAATGGCGAACTGGGACGATGGCTACATTCCATTATCCCTAGGGTATCGACGAAACCGTGGTTCAGGGGAATGAACGTGAGTAACGATTTCATTTGTGTTATGTCTCGGCTTATGTCAAATCACTACACTTTCAACGCACTTCTCCGGCGTTTCAGGCTCGCAGAGAGCGGTCTCTGCACCTGTGACGACGGTTATCAGAACATCGAGTGTGTCGTGTGGTCGTGCGTAGAGTATCGCGACGCCAGGTTAAAGCTACTGGAACCCCTTAGGGTCCGAGGTAGACCGCATGAGGTTCCGGTTCGGGATGTGTTGGCGAGTCGGGATAGTTTATATATGCTTCTCATATACCATTACCTTAAACACATTAATATACAAGTGAAATCTGTTATACCTCGCTCAGAAAGTATAATCTCCACCTACAGGTTTGACACTAACATCCGCCCGATTCTCTCGATCCCCGTCCCTGTCCACTATCTTCATTATAACTAACAAAATCTTTTTTTGTCACTAACTATTTCGCTCCCCCTTCCCTGTCTCTGCACCATCTCGATGGCAACTAATTAGATTCCTGTCGTTTTCAGACATTTTGTTCCCACATCTTCTTTTATAATGTTTTCCTTAATATTTACTTCTCTTTCATTCTCTTCGGCAATATCATCATCATCGCCCACGGAAGACCGCTTGAGTCGATGACCACCATGCGGGCCACCCGCCGGGCCTTCGTAGTCTGGGGGTGTTTCCCACAGACCCACACGGACCGAAGGATGCGGTCAACATGGATATTCACCAACGCCATATGGAAGATTGGTTGGTGACTCAATGCATAGGGCACTGGTCTTACAAACCAGTGGTCGTATGTTCGAACCCCAACCTGGAAGGATTCGTAGTGTCAGTAGAGTCGTAGCACTAGCCATGCAATGGTTCTGTACACTCTGAATCGGCTGCGAAGTCTATTGAAACAGAAGGTCAAATTCCACTACTGGAATGCAATACCAAGGCTTTGCTATATGGAAGACCCTCATGCAACATTCAATTCACCGGCCACTGCCGATCGCCAGCTGAAAGCTGAATTCTCGAGAATCCGCTACCCCGATACTACATTACATAATGATACTATTCTAGTTTTAAGTTAGTCGTTAATAATATTAGAAAATATCCTTGGCATCTTAGAGCTTAAGCAGTGTGCCTTAAAATCATATTACAATATTGAATAACAAAAAAAGTAGGCACAGTGTAATTTTTGCACAAATAAGCACGTTTGGCGTCAAACGATTTGATTAATATTCTAGTGTTCATACTTTGCTCTCCAGCGGGCAGCAGCATTGCATAACTCGATACGCGCCAAACAATCATTGGAGATCTAACAAGCATTGAGTGGAAAATTTCCAATTCCAATCGAAACAAATTTTCTAGTTTTTCTCTACTTTCCTGAAGGATTTTCCTTATGTACTATAGCCTAAAACCTCCGCATAAACGTCACCTTTCGAAGAAAAAAAATTTGTAGATCGGTCCACGCATACCAGAGAACATTAGCTACACACACTTTTTCCGCTATTATTTCATATATATATATATATATATATATATATATATATATATATATATATATATATATATATATATATATATATATATATATATATATATATATATATATATATATATATATATATATATATATATATATATATATATATATATATATATATATATATATATATATATAGATCATTCATTTCAAAATTCATTATAATATCTACAATAAATATGTGATATGAAAAGATAAAACTGACTATTTTTATTTACTGTGAATCAAAAAATTTGCTTATTCCACCCCAGGTTTAACTATTGAAGAACATAACGGTAATTTGTGCAAAGTTTTAATGGCATTACGCCGGCATAATTTACGGTCGAGCCATAAAATTGCCAAATTTTGAAAATGGAAATAAAATACTTAGATCATGTAATAAACAAGGAAAGCTTCCGGCCTACTTAAGAAAACATTAGGCAATTAAAGAAATGACAGCGCCCAGGACGGTTAAAGGATTTACTAACATTAAATTTTTATGGAAAATTTATACCACATATAGCAGCGAAACGTAAATCACTGAACGATCTCTTGCGAAAATATGTAAAGTTTGTTTGGACAGAAGAATGTCAAAAACCTTTTTGAGAATTGAGAAACTTTTAAACATCGGGTACTCTGTTGGTTAGACTGAATTATAAAGATATTTTTATTATCACAACAGATGCCGGCGAGTACGGTATTGGAGCGGTATTCTCAAATGAGAAATCCATTGATAAACTTATAGCTTATGCAAGCAGAGCAGAGTGCCGAAAAAAATACCATACGATAGAAAAGGAGTTATTAGCGATCGTATTGGCAGTGAATCGTTTTAAACGTTTTGTTTATAATCAGAAATTTATCGTCTATAATGATCACAGGCCTTTAATATTTTGGCATTTAAAAGAAACTTCGCCAACCCTAACGCGTCTGCGTCTGAAAATACAAGGACTAGAAATGGACATTCGCTACAAATTGGGTAAATACAATGTTATAGCTGACTTTTTATCAAGACTTCATCCTGACTGTGAAAAGGACGGGATTAGTGGCACTGTTGTAGTAAACAGTAGATCAGCGTTTAAAGAATTAGCCGAACTAGTAGGCCTACCACACGGTTTGAAAGACTATTTGAATGGAAAAATATTTGCAACTTCAGAATGTAAAATATGGGGATTAGTATTAAACGGCTCAAGTAAATCAAAAACCGAAACAAAAGTTCGATTAGATGCTTTAGTAGATGCATTCACTGACTACCCTGAAGACATGAGATATGCGAAGAACATTCCGATTATTTCTTTTCGTAACATGCAGAAAATTCCTGGGGCAAATGTACTGCGGTTCATCGCAGAGAAATTAGATAAAGTTTTCACACTATACGCACCGGAAAAAAACAGAATGTGGGTGCCGGAAAAAGATCGCGACACTATATTGAAAGAATTCCACGATGCTGGCAGAGCGTATGAGTCCACTATTCCAATGGACTTATATGCGCAAAGATATCGAAAATTATGTAAGACAATGTGATTCTTGTCAGAAGAATAAAATCGGCTATTCAAATAAAATTCCAATGAAAATTACGACATTATCGGAATAATTTGAAAAGATGTACATGGACATCGTAATTCTCCCAGAATCAGATTGGGGTAATAGGTGTAGTCTTGTCATACAGGATGATCTGACGCGACATTTGACAACAGCAGCGAAGGAAAATCAAAAATTTTCTAAGGTGGCACAAACGTTCGTAAAACATTATATTTGTAAATTTGGAATACCATCAGAACTGGTAACCGACAACGGTACCAATTTCGTAAGCTCATTGATAAAAAATGCATACAAAGTTTTGAAAATAAAGACAAAAGCAACCAGTACATTTCATCCACTAGCAAACTCCGTCGAAAGATCCAACAGAGAATTGAAAACATATCTTAGACAATATGTGGGTTACGATCCTAGAATATGGGACCAACTTTTACCATTCTTAACATTTGAATATAATACTACGATTAACTCTTCAACGGGTTACACTCCGTTTGAGTTATTACATGGGAAACGAGTCAATTTATAAATACAACAATGATGGAATTTACTATGAAGATTATGAGATTGAAATGGGATCACCATTCAAGCGACTGCATCATCAAGCACGAGAAAATCTAATTAAGTCGAAAGAAAAACGAAAGGAGTTGTATTATAAAAACTCGAACGAATTGCAACCAATGTGGGGAGACTTAGTGTTAGTCAAAGCCAATCCCTCAGGCACAGGACAAAAATAACAATCACTTTGGAGAGGACCATATGAAGTAGTCGCTCTATCTAGTGAACAAACAACTACGATTGAAAACGAAGCAGACTTGAGAAGATCCATAATAATCCATTGAAAAGATATACCGAATGATCGATGAATTAAAAACAAGACTCGTAATCACTCTACAGATTTTGAAAATAAATGTAAATATAATTTTAACTGAGAAGAATACTGACTATTGTATACAAACATAAAACAAATAAACAATAAAAATTAGCATATTATAAGACAATATATGAAATAGCGAAACGAAATAATAGAATAAAGATCGAATTGAAGTTTATTAGTCATAAAAAAGTATAACAAATGAAATATTTGTATGAGATATTTATACTAACAAAATATTAAAGAATGAATCGGTGTTAAAGATATCAAAAGAGAATAATCCGTTTTGAAAAACTAGAATACGTAGAACAATATACAGGTATTTAGAAAAGAATGGGAAAACTCAAATCTACAAGCCAACATTATGACTAACACATGGATTAATAAGTCCCGAGACTAAAGCAGAGATGGCACTCGTAGTAAACCAGTAACCATGTCTTTCTAGAGTACTAACCTTTGCTTGAAACGGGTCAAAATTTTAAGTCGATCCGACCAGAAACAGCTGAGTTATCGAGGTTGGAGTAAAGTCGTTTTGTAGTTTGTTTAAAAAATGGAAAAAAAACCGAGAGATGACACAGATATCATATGGAAGTGTATTTACTATCCTTCATGAAAAATTGAGCATGAAAAAGGTTTTTTTCCAGGTGGGTGCGCCAATGGTTTCGATGGAACAAAATGCACCCTGCCACAAGTCGATGAAAACAATGGCGAAATTGAACGAATTGGGCTTTGATCTGCTTCTCCACACCCCATACTCGCCAGATTTAGCCCCCAGTGACTACTGGCTCTTTGCTGATCTTAAAAAATGCTCCAGGGAAAAAGACTTGGCTCAAATGAGGAGGTCACCGCTGAAACTGAAGCTTATTTTGAAACGAAAGATAATTTTTTTTATAAACATTGTATTGAAAAATTGAAAAAACGTTGGAACCATTGTATCACCCTAAAAGGTGATTATGTTGATGAATAAAAAAAAAATTTGCAAAAAAATGGTTTTTCCATTGTTAGTCTCTGGACTTATTGATCCATGTGTTATGATACGTTACAAAAACAAAAAAAAAACTGTTTTAATCCACCTAGTGGTGTAATGATGCCTTTCTCATATCAATGAAACTATCATATATAATACTGTGGTATTCTTCAAAAAAATTTTCTTCGATTCTTAAAAGAATAACCAAAATCGGTTTGTTTGACCGTCTACTGATAAAAACTATCAATTGAAAAACATTTGAGGACGATTTAGAAATTTTTTAAGATTTTTCCCCATTTTCAGTGATGGTATACAATTTTTAACCCACTTTACCCTATATTTCCGGATCCGGAAGTCGGATCCGCATGAAATTCAGGAATTACGTATGGGACCACAGGACCTTTCATTTGAAGCTAAGTTAGTAAAAATCGGCCCCGCCATCTATGAGAAAAGTTAGAAAACATATTTTAATTTTTTTGCACATTTTACCACATAACTCCCGAACCGGAAGTCGGATCCAAATAATATTCAGGAAATAATTTTTATGGGACCTCAAGACCTTTCATTTGAATCTAAGTTTGTGAAAATCGGTTCAGCCATCTCTGAGAAAAGTTAGTGCACTTATTTTCACAATTTTTTGCACATTTTACCCCATAATTCCGGAACCGGAAGTCGGATCCAAACGATATTCAGGAATTTTGTATGCGATGTATAACTCCCGAACCGGAAGTCGGATCCAAATAATATTCAGGAAATTTTTATGGGTCCTGAAGACCTTTCATTTGAATCTACGTTTGTGAAAATCGGTTTAGTCATCTCTGAGAAAAATTAGTGCAAAAAAACGTAACATACACACATACGCACACACACACACATACACACACAATCACACACACACACACACACACACACACACACACACACACACACACACACACACACACAGAGAGAACCCCGAAGTAATACCAAGCGGCGGTGCCGGGGAGGTAGGGTTGGAGATCCAAGGTGTTTTAGTGGGTAGTTCCAATCAACAGTTGGGTAGTCCTGTGGAGAGTCCCACACTCCGTGCGTAAATGCATTTCACCTTGTAAAAAAAAACACACACAGAGAGAGAGAGAGAGAGAGAGAGAGAGAGAGAGATTTTGCGTACTCGACGAACTGAGTCGAATAGTATATGACACTCGGCC
The DNA here is from genome assembly GCF_030247185.1 of Malaya genurostris. Lineage (NCBI taxonomy): Eukaryota > Metazoa > Arthropoda > Insecta > Diptera > Culicidae > Malaya > Malaya genurostris. Next base: position 177,007,717 of record NC_080571.1, read on the forward strand.
CTCCGGTCTTCGATTCAAAAGTCGGTTTTCACAGTGATTGCATAACCTTTCTACATGAGAAAGGCAAAACGGGATAATCACTAATAAAAACAAAATAACTTGAAGAAGTGTTGTCAAGATGTTTGCTGAGTATGCAATATGAAAACCAAATGGGAGCTAAAAATCAAATTGTATGGATCTATGGATTACGAAAAAAGTTATTCAAAAAAAAAACAATCCATGCAAGAAAATCATAAACATAAATAAAAATATAAAAAGATAAGAATAAAATGTCACAGAAGAGAATTATGAAAAACATATTTGCTCTCAATGAAAAATAAATTGAATTATACTAGTACAAATGAAACAATATGAAATGATAGTAAAAGGATGATGGGATATAACTAAACTCAAACGGGATTTTTTTTTCATAGTTATTTTGGATTAATATAAAATGACATGATAAACATTAGATCAGCACAAATATATTGATTCATAATTACACATTTAGCTAATGAAAAAGCAAAAAACAATTATCAATGAAGTTATGGAATTAGAATACGACACAACGTTAGAGGACAACAAAATGAGAAAGATATGAGAAACAAGTGGACAAAGTGACGATTAGCAAATCGACGCTGACCAGCAAATAATTCCTATGGCATAAATGTATTTTAAAAATTTCTTCAGTATGAGTGTGGTAACAAGTGTGTTTGGACAAGGGGAGCCGGACCCCAGAATGATAAGAAAGTATGCCCAACGGAATGAATATTTGTATTATTAACCAAATCATCTGGATAATGATGAAATCAAATTTTGTGACAATTCGCAATACTCAAACAAGACTTCGAGACAATAGTAATGAAACAAGAAAATGAACTTGAAATCTCAAATTATTTATGACAAAATAAATGAAACATTCAACGAAACACAGGAGGTCTTATAAAATAAAAATACATAAATCAAATCAATAGGGAGTTAGCTAATAATATTGAAGATTGAAAAAAAAAACGCGTTGAAACGGATAAGGAAATACAATTCATATGTGAGCATAAAAGTAATCAATAAACCACTTTACAATGTACACATATATCGGATTTATTCAGAATTTATGTTCAAATTATTCTAAAATACAAATCTAAGTCTGTTTTTAGATCAATATAGCACGCCGAAGACAAATCTCAGTAAGTAAGGGAAGGTAGTTGCGGCATTGAACTAACCTGTCGTGATCGGCCATGGTGTGTCTGTGCATCGTTTGGCCCTCGGCTGAAAACACGCCAATTGCAAAATCAGAGAGCTCTCTAGAACCGAACTTGCTGGGTGTCTGTAGTTGATGCTAATCGTTACGGCGTCACCAGAAGTTGGTGCTGGTTTTTTTTTCATTTTTTTTTTTTAATTTTTTTTAATAACTATTTGTTGGAACATGAGTTAAAATTTAACTATTAAGATTTAAATTGGGTGTTCAGCCACAAGTGGTGACTTTTCAGCCCTATTATATATACAGGGTCCGGCACTCGAAGTGTAACCAACTTCAGACCGCTCGCGCAGCTAACGCTCGGGCATCAGCTCTCTAGAAATTTGCTAAATGACAGTTCGGAGTTGTATTGTTTACAAGCGCAAGAAAGCATTTTGCCAAAAGTGAACGCGAAAAAAAAATCAGCGATGGATTTAAAACGTAATAGTGTGATTGCTTTATATTTAGATGGAAAATCACAACCAGCGAATGTTCGTGAGCTCAAACACCTTAAAGTGAATAAATTTTTTGTTTATCGCACCATCACTCGTTACAATAATACTGGTAGCATCGCAAAACGTCATGGAGGTGATCATCAAAAGACTGCAACGTCACGTGAGATGGTTCAAAAAGTGAAGAAGCGACTTGAACGAAATCCTCGACGAAGTGCCAATCAAATGGCAAAAGAACTGAAAATATCCGACCGTAGCATCCGCCGCATACTGAAAAATGATCTGAAGGTCAAGCCTTACAAGATCCAAAAGGCGCATGATCTCACACCGAAGCAGCAACAAGTTAGACTTGAGAGAGCGAAGGAGTTACTTCGTTTGGCCGAAAGCGGTCAATTTCCGAACATTGTATTTTCTGACGAGAAAATTTTTCCAAATGAGCAATTCGTAAACCCTTAAAAACGATAGGGTTTACTTGACCGACCGTTCATACGAGAATTTGAGTCATCGATTGGCCACCAGGAGGCAGCACCCGCAACAGATAATGGTTTGGGCCGCTTTAACCGCAGATGGGCGCTCCCCAATCGTTTTCATCGAGCCTGGCGTCAAGGTAAATACGACATATTATCGGGAAAGTATTCTGGAGGTTGCTTTGAAGCCGTGGGCAGACAAACATTTCGGTGGCAGACCAAGGACGTTTCAGCAGGACTCGGCACCGTCTCACAAAGCTCCAGTGAACCAAGAATGGCTGAAAAACAACGTTCCGAACTTCATCACGTCCACACAATGGCTCTCAAATTCACCAGATGCGAATCCAATGGATTATTCTATTTGGGCCATTTTGGAGAGCAAAGTCCGAACTAAAAGATACACCAGTCTCGAGGCGCTGAAAAAAGTTATTGTCCGCGAGTGGGCCAAAATACCTGCAAGTCACATTCGGGCAGCTTGCGATTCGTTTTTTGACCGTCTCAAGGCCATAGTCAAAGCAAAAGGTGGTCATATCGAGCAAAAGTGAATTGATTCTGAATTTTGTATTATTTTTACACATTTTGTACTTTGAATTAAGTAAAAGGAATTTTCCAAACTGAATTTATGGCCTTTTTAATTGGTTACACTTCGAGTGCCGGACCCTGTATGATTTGGTTATTACCATGAGGACATCATTTGCTTCCGCAATTCTGAGATTTTTGTGTAGGGAAAATTCTAAACCTACTTGTATTGTGTAATGGGGTAAAGAAACTTATATACTAACTTACTAACTAATACAGAGAGCGAATCGATTCAATTGAAGATTGCATCGATTTTTGTCGGAATTTGCTTAAAATATTATGTGACATTACATCTAATGGTTCTATATTTGTGAGTCCGTGTAACTCATTTGTACTAAACCAGGGAGTACGCTTCAAAATCATTTTCAGAATTTTATTAGTATAATTGATGATGGACCCACCTCATACCCCTACAAAGGTGTGAGCAGAACGAGTTATCTAAATGATAATGGATATTTTGCACATATCTTAACCAGTAAACAAAGATAACGACCTGATTAATCTAGCAGTTATAGATTCTTCTTCAAAAGAACGACTGACCACAAAATAACATTCAAATATTTCGGATTTACTATCCAGAGTTAATCAAGAAAATTTCCAACCCGGGAAGATCCTTGATCACATCAGAAATCGAACCCGATATCTTTGCCAGTATCAGACAGTAATTCACCTGGTCCTTCCCGCCGGATAAGTTCATCGCTACACACATCAGCTACGATGGAGTAACGAGACTGCGTATGAGCAGATCCAAGCCCAATTCCATCAACAATTGTCGATCCCTATTAGTTTACCGAATCTATTCCTTAAATTATTAATCAAACCTTGCGATCACGGTCAAGACCAAACTTAACACATCGAATGCTAAGGCTCTTCGGCCAATCCTGTTCGCTTTCCAAATAGTCACTACCTGCTTCACGTGCGAGGCTCAAACGTTTGTAGACTGCTCATTATTTTTAACTCTCAAACAAACTAAAAATCCTTCATCATCACAATAATATATATAAACAAAAAAAATAGAATCTTCGTAATACGTACAAAAATTAAAAAACAATGAACTAACTAACTAAATATTTGCTTACAATGCGGACTTTATGTGTGAAATACATAACTTTTTTGAACTCAACCAATGTCGTCGCGCGTTTGATTTCTCTTGGCATCGAATTGAAAAAATTTATTCCCCTGTACAATAATGAGTTTTGCGATCTGGCTAACAAAAAGCTTGGTGTTCTAGCATCAAATGCGTTTCTAGTATTGTACCTATGCAAATCAGTTCCTCTTTCAATTCGATCACACAAATATCGAGGCAGCATGCCATTTAAGATCTTGAACATAAATATCATTGTTAAGTAGTAAATTCTCTGTTTCACTGAAAGCCATTGTAATGCGTTCAGTAGAAAATCTGAGGAGGTATATCTACTACATTTAAGAATTAATCGCCCGATTTTATTTAGAATTCGCTGTAATCTCAAGATTTGTGTGTTATTAGCAAGAAACAGATCGGATGGCAAAAGTCAATTTGTGGTGAAATGACTGTTTTATACGAAAGAACCTTACTATGGGTCGTTAAGTCATTTTTCAAACGACCTAATACACCATACCTTTTGGCAATCTTCTTGATGACGTTATTGATATGAGATTTGAATGTTAACTTTTCATCAATTATGACTCCAAAATACTTCATTTCTCTAACGCGATCAATAGTTTCACTATCAATTTCCACATTGGCGTCATGACCGGTGCTAACAGAAGATAACTAAATATTTAGTTTTCGCGACGTTTAGTTTCAGTTGCTTAAATTTTAACCATCGAACCAGCAAATTTAGATAATCGTTTAAATGTGCAACAGCTTCATTTAAATCTTTAGCCGTAATGAACATAACAGTATCGTCTGCAAACAAATTTATATCACAGAAACGTAAGGCTCGCTTCATATCATTAATATACATAATAAATAGAATAGGATCTAACACACTTCCCTGAAGCACACCGAGTGAATTATCAAGGGAACTAGACACTACATCGTTAAAAACAGTCTTTTGAGATCTATCACATAAATAGTTTTCAAACCATTCATGTGCCATTCCCCCGATGCCAAAACGCTGTAATGTCTGCAACAATAAGGGTCTTGAAATTGTTTCAAAGGCTCTCTTCAGATCCAAGAACACAGCAAAAATACACTCTTTGGCTTTGATTTTCTCCTTCCATTTTGCCAATACTAGGTTCAAAGCGGTTTCGCAAGAGTGACCCTTACGATATCTTGATTGCTCCGGTATTAGCAAACTTTTAGAGTTCAAATAGTTAATCAGCTGATCTTCAACAACAAGTTCCAGAATTTTTTCCAGCGTGTGCAACATGTTGATGGGACGGTACTTCTCGGCTTTATCTGTTCCAGTAATCTTGGGGATAGGAACCACCAGATATTCTTTCCACACTTTTGGCACGTGCCCCGTGTACAACGATTCATTTACCAAATCCAGTAGATCGTGTCCGATAACATAAAAGCAATCCTGTATCACTTTTGAGTTTACATTGTCAATACCAGTCGATTTTCCCAAATTAAAACAATTATTTTTCAATTGTTCAAAAGTGATTGGTTGAAATTCATCAAGTCTACAATAGTTACTCATCGGCTGTGTTATTTCAACCTACCAATTCAATACTTTGATTGATCTGCTGAACACTGTTTATGAAATAACTGTTGAACTTTTCAGAAATGATTTGTTCTGTGTGCTCTTCTATACCGTCAAAAGTTATGCCTTTCGATGCACTATGTGTAGGCTTGATCAACTGTTTGAGAATTTTCCATAACTCTCTACTGTTTTGTTGATTTTGATCCATTCTCCTCTGTATGTATTCATATCTAGTCTTCTTCAGGGTCCGTAAATAAATATTTCGTGCTTGTGTATATCTACTCCAGTGACTATCATTGTTAGTTCTACAGAATCTCTTGTACTGTTTATCCCTCTCCCGTTTTAACCGTAAGAGGTCTATTGAGTACCAACTACTCGAGCTGTTCAAACTAACATACTTTTCAGTTACTAATTCATAAGTACACTTTTTCAGTATGTCAGTAAGAATAGATGCCCTGTGATCCAAATTTCCAGTCAACTGTGTACAACCCAAGCTTCTTGATACAAGTCGAGATAGGGTTTGCTTTGAATAGTTTTTCCAACACTTGATTTTCACCGTATTTTCCTCATTTCTGGAGCAACTCGGAAATTGCAATTGTCTCATGATCTGAAATCTTGCAATCGGATTCCACATTTGAATAAACACCGTCGAAATTGGAATACACGTGATCTATCAATGTTTTACTGTATCTCGAAATTCTTGTAAATTCATTCACAGTTTGCCTCAAATTGAAGAATTCTGCTAACTGTTTCAATTGATTCCAACCTTGATCACTGAGCCAATCAATATTAAAATTTCCAGTAATAATATTTAGTTTACCAAAATCTACCAAATTCTCCCACCTGTTTTCTAGAACTTCCAGAAACTGGCGGTCGCTTGAACTTGGAGAGTGGTAAACAACTCCATAATTTCCCATCTGCATGCCTCTTTCAACTATTATACCTTAGAACCAATTATTTTCAACTGTTTCGTTTGATTGAATGCTGAATTTAATTGATTCTCTGGCGTAAATTGCAACTCCACCCGTGTGCCTGGAATGGGACAAACAAAAAACAACAGTGTAACCCGGAACACTGAACTGATTGAAAGCGTCAGAATCAACAATATGTGTTTCTGAGAGTAAATCTAATGAAGGATGTCTTTCCTCTATAAGATGACGCATTGCGACATAATTAGAAGACAAACCGGCTATGTTCAAATACAAAATATCTGAATGCCTCTCATCCATTAGTTGCTATTCCATTGAAATAATGTTGTTCTTTTTCGTTTCAAGCAATCTCAGATATACAGGACACTGCTTACTAAATGCTGGATGGTGAATGTCTAAATTCAATTTCCTTTCTTTGTTCATTTTCAGACAATTAACGCATTTGAATTCAGTTGAAGAACACTCAGATGTTCTATGTGCGGAATTACATTTGGAACAATTTTCACTGTTTAAACTTTCGGTGCTCGTGTGACCAAACTCACCACACTTGAAACAGCGCAATACGTTGAACGACTCGAAAACCGAACACCTATCCCAGCCGACGCAAACCTTGCCGGCTGCCATCAAGCTGGAATAAGTATTTTTATTAACCTCAATTATAACACTATATTTGTTATATTTGAAGCGTGGATTCTCAAAGCCAGCAACAACTTTTACATCTTCGATCGAAATTTCCTGATTCTGACTTTTCAAAAGGTCAATAAATACATCAGAGGAATATCGATCACTCATCCCCACTATTTTGGTTTCCCGGGTATGGGTATAACAGCATTGTATTCAGTTTCTAAATTGCTTTCAATGTTTTCTTTCACTGATTGAATGTCCTCTCCTGCTGCGCACTCAACAATAATCGAGCCATCTTTACCATTTTTAAAATTGCTAATTTTATGTGTTCTTGGATCTAACCTTCCTTTCAAAATCTTTCTCGTGTCATCACTCAATTGCGAAGACTCGACAGGTTTGATCATAATAACCGAGCGAGTCTTACGATTTCTATTGCTTTTCGTTCTTTTTCTAGAAAATTTCCCAGGAACGTCCGCGTATGACTTTTCGTTATTTCTATCAAATACTTCGTCGTTACCTTCATTAACAATATTCTTATCAACCGGTTCATCATCAGTATTTGAAATAACTTTTTTCTTTCGTCTGGGATTTCCATCCGACTCCGAATGATTCTTCCTATTTGCAAAAATTGTCTTTCTATTGATCACAACCAAATCATTATTATTTTGCTGATTATTCAAAATCAACAAACTTTTCAAATCGTCCAACTTTTTGGCCACACTGTTTTCTAAGCAGGCCATTTTGCTCTCCAGAGCATCATTGGAAGATCTGATCAGTCTATCGATTCCCTTTTCTATCGCGTTATTAATGTGTGCCTCGATTCTCTCCCGCACACCAGCAAACGAATCAGTGATGGATTTGAATTTTTCCATCTCCTTCTTCATATCACTAATGAGTGAAAGAACATCATCATTTGTCATCACATTAGCCATCGCGGCACCTTCCAAGCAATCAGCACATTTAAACAAGAACGCCGGTGTATCTGAAACCCAACCGGCCATGGCTCTCGTAAGCCCAGTACAGCGCTGGTGATAGCCATTCTCGCAAACTGAATATGAAATTCTAATATCCGATATTGTTATTTTTTCTTTACACTTCACACATTCACCCATCATTCATTCACAAACCAAACCGGCCCGACACACAGTTGGGGGAGAAATTAAAGCAAAGTGAACCATGCAAAAACAATAGACAATGCATTCAATATACCACCGTACGACGCCGCTTTGTTTGAGCGATCGCCGCACGGCGATTATTGACACAATTTGCAGCACAAAATGGAAGTATTCAAAAAACACTTTCTACTTATCTGTTTAAAGCAAGATTAGTCACTTGCTTAGTTGAAAAAATTTTCTCAAAAAGCCAAATATTTCTCACAAAATTTATCGCAATTTGACTCAGCACTAAAGACGCACAAGTTACCATGTTCGCAATTCTGAATCCTTTGAAGCTTTTTGTTCATGGTGGAACAACAACTTGACCAAATTGGTACTGCATAAAGCATGGCTGGTCTGAAAATTTGTTTATAAATTAACAATTTGTTTTTTAGACAGAGCTTAGAATTTCTGTTTATAAGAGAATATAAACAATTAATATATTTATTACACTTTGCCTGGATTCCTTCAATGTGATCCTTGAAAGTGAGGCTTTTGTCATACGTTAAACCTAAGTATTTAGCTCGAGCAGACCATGTCAATACCAAGCCATTCAATTTGAGAATGTGATTCTTGTTTGGTTTAAGGAAAGAAGCTCTTGGCTTGTGAGGAAAGATAATTAATTGCGTTTTAGATGCATTTGGTTTAATTTTCCATTTTGACAGATAATCACTGAAAATATTTAAACTTCTTTGTAGGCGACTGCAGATCACTCATAGATTTCTACCTGTGGCTAACAGACTTGTGTCGTCACAGAATAGCGATTTCTGACAACCAAAGGGTAGATTTGGAAGATCAGAAGTGAAAATATTATACAAGATTGGAGCTACGCTCGAACCCTGCGGAACACCGGCTCGTACGGGTAGCAATTCAGATTTACAATGCTGATAGCTAACCTGAAGAGTACGATCAATTTAATAATTATGAATCATTTTGATCAAATAAATAGGAAACTGGAAATCAGACATTTTTTGCTATTGAACCTTTGTGCCAAACACTGTCGAATGCTTTTTCTATGTCTAGAAGAGCAACTCCAGTGGATAACCAAGAAGATTTATTTGCTTTTATCATGTTCAGTACTCTGACAAGTTGATGAATAGTTGAATATTCATGACGAAACCCAAACTGCTGAGGTAAAAAAATAAATTCTAATTTATATGAGACATCATTCTCAACACGACAATTTTTTCAAAAAGTTTACTGATAGAAGAAAGTAAGCTAATTGGTCGATAACTTGATGTTTCTACTGGGTTTTTATCATGTTTGAGGATAGGAATTACTTTAGCGTTTTTCCATCTTAAATAAGCTAATGAAAAACTCTTGTTGGAAAATTTTAACCAGGAATCTCAAGGCAAAATCGGGCAATATTGAAATCATTACCACGAGCCTTCGTGTTTTTAATTTTCCTAATAATTGATTTAATTTCATCAAAATTCGTCTCAATAATGTCATCTTGTAATAACACTTGCGTTGAAATATGATATGAGACTGCATTTTCAATAGGGCTTACAACGTTCAAATTAAAATTGTGGACACTCTCGAACTGCTGAGCAAGTTTATGAGCTTCTTCGCCATTTGTAAGAAGTATTTGATTTCCTTCCTTGAGAGTAGGAATTGGTTTCTGAGGTTTCTTAAGAACCTTAGAAGGTTTCCAGAAAACTTTGGAATATGGTTCAATTTGTTCCACTTCTTTAGTAAAATTTTCATTTCGCATAAGAGTAAATCTATGTTTATTTCCTTTTTGTAAATTCTTAACATTGCTTTTCATAGCAGGATCACGAGAACGTTGATATTGTCGTCGACGAACATTCTTCAACCGAATGAGCAGTTGACGATTGTCATCGGTGATAGGAGATTTTAATTTAGTTTGAGCTTTTGGAACTGAAAGATTTCTAGCTTCGATAATGTAATGATTCAAATTATCAATTGCTGTGTCGATGTCCGCAGAATTTTCTAAAATAGTTTCATGATCCACATGATTTTCAATGTGACATCTGTAATCCAACCAATTAGCTCTATGATAGTTGAATATAGAACTAATTTAATTAAACAACAGTTGCACTATTTATGTACCATTTAAATCCACTATTTCACTGTCACGTTATTACACTTTCACAAAGTCACTATACTTTAATGAAGCATAACAAACGTTACAATACAGATATGCGTATTTCGGAATGTTATTTACATCCTTCTTCAGTGTATCGGTTTTAAAATATTCCATTGAAGGGCATTGAAGGAATATTGGTGGGTAGACTGCCATTAGAAGAAGATGATATGGCCGATCTATCTATTAATAAATTGTTTTCGTTAGAAGATGAACAGCAAGGCGGTCCTGTGTTTTGATTATTTACATTAGAAGAATTAAGTTGTAGATTTCTACCTGTTACACTAGCGGAACTGACATTAGAAAAAGATGATGACGAGGTCGATCTACCTGTCAATAAATTGTTTTCGTTAGAAGACGAATTGGAAGGCGTACCTGTTTTATGTTTTAAATTCGAAAAAATATGTTCCTTAGAAGAATTAGGCGTAACGGTAACGGTTTTTTGATTTTCAGGTATGTTCTGTAAATTTAAGGTCGTCGATTTGACTTGTTGTCTAAGCGAACGAGCGTTTAAATTTTGTACCCTGACAGGACATTTTAAATAATTAGGTTTATGATTTCCATCGCAATATGAACATGAAAATTTATCAGTGGTTTCATTCATTGGACAAACGTCTTTCGAATGCGATTTACCACAATTCAAACACCGTATATCCATATGACAATTTCTGGTTCCATGGCCGAAGCCTTGGCAACGACGACATTGCGTTAAGTTTGCAATACGATTATGCCATTTATAATGTTCCCAATGAGTTTTAATGTGGGAAATGAGACGTACTTAGGGGCAAACCCAAACAATTCTTTTTGTTCATTTTTAATTTCATCAGTACTTTGATCGTTTGATAAGCCTATCAAAACAGCCTTGAAGGGTTTGCTGATTTTATATCATATGAATAAAATTTATGAAGTTTCTCGGACAAATATCGAATAAGACGTTCGTAATCTTCGAATACATCAACCAAGACTCGCCATTCTCCTCTTCGTCCGATTTGAAATGAGACTTTTACTTCCGGGAGAAAAGTAGAAAGCTCAATCCGGAATGCTTTTAAGTCGGAAACCATCACCGTCACTGGTGGCATAGATTGTTGTTCCTTCCCAGAACGACAAGCGTCCATTTTGGGAATTTTTGAAGAATTTTCTTCTATGTCGCTACAATCGGATTCAGGAAGAATCTCGTAAATGTTGTTAGACGGCATAGGATCAACAGAAGGGAAATCCGTCCGTTGTTTTTTTTACATTCAGATTCTATAAGATCGTATATGTTATTAGAAAAATGTTGAATAACGGATTGTGATTTATTCCGTATTGAATTATTTTTAGCCTCAGGCTTGTTGCCTTTTCGGTTGGACGAAGGCATTTTTTGAAATGAATGAAATTTTAAATTAAATTAACTTGGCTAAATTAGTCTTTGATTTGACTCCTAGTTTGGAAAAGCCTTGATAAAGCCTGGTTTTGTGGTAGTCTTAATAAAGACTGATTACTTCGAAGAATAGTTCTTTGAATAGCTAGCCTTAAAAAAGGCTGATTAATTTCTTAGTCACTCTAATAATACTCTTTGTATCACTTAGTCACTCTAATACCACTCTTTGTATAGCCTTGAGAAAGGCTAACTAATTGTTAGTCTCTAAAAAAAACTGTTGGTGATTCAAGACTGAAGCCTTGAATCAATGAAACTCTAGGTAGCCAGAAAAAATTTCCAGAAGCCGTGCGGTGCGAACGACTGTTCAACACCGACTGTTAGTGCTGGTTTTGCTTCTACCTGTCGTTATGGTGACCGAAATACGAATGAGCGGGTTCCTTGTGACTGCTACCTGCTTCTAATGAGCCCGATGTCCGAAATACGAATGAGCTGGTTGAGATTGCGCTGCTATAATAAAAGGGCTCTTTCATCCAGAGCTCACTTCGTTTTCCTGACGTTTTAACCCTTGTGTGTTGGTGGTTGGTGGATCTTCCTTTCCGGAACCCAAACTGTTCTTTCTGTAATATATCCAGTTCATCTGCGAAAGCAAAAATTCGCCTTTGTATTCACATTTCAAACAGCTTAGATAGGGCAGAGAGTAAGCTGATGGGCCGATAGCTCTTGGAAAAGGAAGGATCTTTCCCCGCTTTCAAAACTGGGATAACTTTAGCTAACTTCCACATTGAAGGGAAGCTTCAAGCCAAGCTTCCAGCACCTGTTAAAAATTTTAGCAAAGAAAACATATGAGCGAATACTCAAATGTTTCAGCTCAATGTTGAATGTGTTGTCGAAACCGGGGGCCTTCATATTTTTGGATTTCTTCACAATAGCCATCAGCTCATTCGCAGTGACTCTACTTTCCTCAGGAACCAACCTGTCTGATTGGTCAACCTCAGCTACGCTATCAGCAACGGATGAGCTGGTTAAGATTGCCATTCTAGTTTTATAGGAAGGTTATCTCAACGCTCGGTCTGCCATTGGCTGTTCTTTGCTGCTAGAAATGCCACAAGTGATGAGCAGTAATATGGGTAACGCGATGTTTGCTACTTCAAGCGGCAATCATAAACATCGCAATGAAATAATTAATCAAATAGCGTATTGTGATTTAAATTAGGATTTATTAATTGGTTAATTACAATTATCATTTATTTTTTAATTTGTGCAAATTTTAGTTATCATTTCGTATCTCTCCTACATTACCGTTCGACCTGGATGAAGAGCAATAACCAAACAATAACAATAGCCAGCAGAGAATCAATTTTCTTCGTACAATAACTGGAACTTGGTGGGGAGCTCACCCAGGAGACTTAATAAGGTTGTACAAAACAACGGTACTGTCTGTAATGGAATATGGATGCTTCTGCTTCCGATCCATCGCGAACACCCATTTCATAAAATTGAAAAGAATTCAGTATTGTTGTTTGCGTATTGCCTTAGGTTGCATGCAGTCGACTCATACGATGAGTCTCGAAGTGCTCGCGGGCGTCTTACCGTGGAAAAATCGATTCTGGGATCTCTCATATCGATTGCTAATCCGATGCGACATCTTGAATCCAATGGTGATTGAAAACTTCGAAAGGCTTGTCGAGCTCAATTCTCAGACCCGTTTCATGTCCTTGTACTTTGATTTCATGGCTCAAAATATCAATCCTTCTTCATATATTCCCAACCGTGCTCATTTCTTGGATACTTCTAATTCTACTGTGTTTTTCGACACATCCATGATAGAAGAGATTCGTGGAATTCCGGATCACGTACGCCCTCAGGTGATCCCCAATATTTTTCACAATAAATTTAGAGCAGCCAACTGTGAAAAAATGTTTTACACTGACGGATCAGTTCTCAATGGATCCACTGGCTTTGGAATCTTCAATCAGAACATCACCGTTTCGCTAAAACTCAGTGATCCGGCTTCAATTTACGTCGCAGAATTAGCTGCTATTCAGTACACCCTCGAGATCATTGAAACCTTGCCCAAAGACCATTACTTCATTGTCACGGACAGTCTAAGTTCAATAGAAGCTCTCCGCGCAGTGAAGCCAGGAAAGTATCCCCCATATTTCCTGGGGAAAATACGGGAACACTTGCGAACTTTATCTGAACGGTCTTATTTAATATCGTTAGTCTGGGTCCCTTCGCATTGTTCCATTCCGAGTAATGAAAAGGCAGACTCATTGGCTAAAGTGGGCTCATTAGAAGGTGATATTTACGAAAGACAAATCTGCTTCAACGAATTTTGCAGCATTTCTCGTCAGAAGACACTCGAAAGTTGGCAAGCTTCATGGAGCAATGGAAACCTAGGACGTTGGCTATACTCTATTATACCAAAAGTATCGACGAAACCTTAGTTTGAGGTGATGCAAGTGGGTCGCGATTTCATTCGTGTGATGTCCCGACTTATGTCTAATCACTCCGGGTACGCATCTCTGGCGAATTGGTCTCGCTGAGAATGGTATCTGCGCTTGTGGCAATGGTTACCACGACATTGAGCACGTTGTGTGGTCATGTGCCCTGAATCGTTTCGCAAGATTACAGTTAAGACACTCCCTTTGGGCCCGAGGTAGGCCACACTATGTGCCGGCGCGAGATGTACTAGCAAGTCGCGATTGCACTTATATGTACTCGATTTACATCTTTCTGAAAACTATTGGTTTATCAATCTAGTTACTGCTTCTCTTTATTTACATCCTTTACAGTTCACCTTTCCCCAAAATGCCATCTTGTGACGTACTAATTGGTTTCTGATAACCATACATCGGAAATTTTGAGCCAAAATGAAACGAAGATTACACGACAAGACAAGATTACAAGACTTTGAAGTTATTATATTATTATTATCTGTTTTGTGTTATTGTATATTGTTTGAGTGTGTATGTAACTATTTGTTTTTTTCATATTAACCTGGAGTAACCGCCAGTAATTCGGCTCCTTTTTTAACACTCACCTTTAATTTTCTATAGTTTAAACATAATTGTATTCCCCACTCTTTAACTCTCCCACCAACCTTGCATGTGTATGTATATATGTTAAATAATAATTGTAATTATATTGTACGAAAAAATACAATACAGACTTTGGCACCTCTGAGCTAAAGCTATGTGCCATATCAAATAAACGATCTGAAGAAAAAAAAACCAAACAGAAAAAAGTAAGAAAGCAATTACTAGAGACGAATGAAGGAAAAACAAGGCGATTAGTAGAAATAATTTATATGTAAGCAGCAGAGCAAATGAAAAAACCCTTCTTAATCCACCTAGCGATGTGATAATGCCTTTCTCTTCTTTCATAACAGTCTCATGAAAATATGTTTCATACTCTTAATAAATAATTTTGGATACTAATTTTGACACCAATTGATTCAGATTGATTCGAGTAGTTCACAAAAGCATGCTTCAGTGCTTATGTCACACAGTCAGCATCATTTTTCCAAATTAGTGCTTGACATTTGCGTTGTCTATTTGTAATCAGTGATGCTAATCTAAAAACCCTTCTTAATCCACCTAGTGGTGTGATAATGCCTTTCTCTTCTTTCATAACAGTCTCATGAAAATATGTTTCATACTTTTATTAAATAATTTTGGATACTAATTTTGACACCTATTGATTCAGATTGATTCGAGTAATTCACAAAAGCATGCTTCAGTGTTTATGTCACACAGTCAGCATCATTTTTCCAAACTAGTGCTTGACATTTGCGTTGCCTATTTGTATGAGAACAGTGATGCTTATCTAAAAAAAGCCTTCTTAGTCCACTTAGTGGAATATATCTTTAAAAATCACCATAGGGGGAGTACATGAAATTTTCGAAATCGAAAAAAAATTTTTGATGCCAAAAGGCTTAGAATTGCATGAAACGTCGAGATTTAGTGTCATCTCGAAAAAAAATTTTTTGAGAAAATCGCAGAAAGTTGATTTTTTCAAAAAAATTTTTTTTCGAGATGACACTAAATTTCGAAGTTTTATGCAGTTTCAAGAGTTTTGGCATCAAAAAAAATTTTCGACTTTGGAAATTTCATGTACTCCCCCCTATGGTGCTTTTTCAAGATCGAAAATTGTCAAACCTTTACCACCGGGCAGCACCCCTTAAGCATGTCCGATTTAGGTCAAATTTTGCATGAAGGCTTTTTTCGAGGTGCTTAAACTTTTGAGCACTAGAACTTAACGAAAATAGAGTTGATCCCAAAATTTTGGCACCCTTATATATAAGAGCGGTAAAAATCAACGTGTTTTGTCAGTTACGTCACTTATTCAATCATATATCTGGAACCAAAAGTCACAACCATTTGATCTTCAAACTTGATCAATGGCACAACAGTAGCTTTCAAACGAGCCTAAGTTTGTTGAAATCGGATCAGCCATCTCTGAGAAAATTGAGCGCGTTCAAATACAACGCTTTTTGTCGGTTACGTCACTTATACAATCATATCTCCGGAACCAAAAGTCACAGCCATTTGATCTTAGAACTTGATCAATGATCCGATAGTAGCTTTCAAACTAGCTCGAGTTTGTTAAAATCGGTTCAGCCATCTCTGAGAAATTTGAGCGCGTTGAAATACAACGCTTTTTGTCGGTTACGTAACTTATACAATCATATCTCCGGAACCAAAAGTCACAGCCATTTGATCTTTGAACTTGATCAATGGCCCGACAGTAGCTTTCAAACGAGCCCAAGTTTGTTAAAATCGGTTCAGCCATCTCTGAGAAAATTGAGCGCGTTCAAATACAACGCTTTTTGTCGGTTACGTCACTTATACAATCATATCTCCGGAACCAAAAGTCACAGCCATTTGATCTTCGAACTTGATCAATGGCCCGACAGTAGCTTTTAAACGAGCCCAAGTTTGTTCAAATCGGTTCAGCCATCTCTGAGAAAATTGAGCGCGTTCAAATATCTTCGAAAAGTGCATATACACACACACACACACACACAGACATTTTCCGATCTCGACGAACTGAGTCGAATGGTATATAACACTATAGGTCTCCGAGGCTCCGTTCGAAAGTAGGTTTTTCCAGCAATTCTAATACCTTTCTATAGAGAAAGGCAAAAGCCTTCTTAGTCCACTTAGAGGAATTTTCATATATCTTGAAAAATCACCATAGGGAGGAGTACATGAAATTTTCGAAATCGAAAAAAAATTTTTGATGCCAAAAGGCTTAGAATTGCATGAAACGTCAAGATTTAGTGTCATCTCGAAAAAATTTTTTTTTGAAAAAGTCGACTTTTTGGGACCTAGAAAATATATGAAAATTTGTCTAAGTCCTAGAAAGTTGATTTTTTCAAAAATTTTTTTTTAGATGACACTAAATTTTGATGTTTCATGCAGTTTTAAGAGTTTCGGCATCAAAAAAAATTTTCGATTTTGGAAATTTCATGTACTCCCCCCTATGGAGCTTTTTCAAGATCGAAAATTGTCAAACCTTTACCACCGGGCAGCACCCCTTAGGCATGTCCGATTTAGGTCAAATTTTGCATGAAGGCTTTTTTCGAGGTGCTTAAACTTTTGAGCACTAGAACCTAACGAAAATAGAGGTGATCCCAAAATTTTGGCACTCTTATATGTATAAGAGCGGATAAAATCAACGTGTTTTGTCGGTTACGTCACTTATACCATAATATATCTGGAATCATTGCCGTTTCAACCTTCCGAGCGAACGGACGTGATTTGGATTTACTGCGAAAGCATTGAAAACCAGTTGTGTGTGTGTGTGATAAAGTGGTTGGACGATATTGTGTGATAGACAATAGTGCTTTTTCCTCTGAGAGGTTTTTTTTTCGCATTATATAATAGAACAGTGCCTTATTGCGAGCGGTCAATCGAAACGGTACCGTTAGCCGATTATTGTTTCGCCGATCAAGGCCAAGTGTGAGGATTAAAAACAAGCGGCCATTGTGTGAGGATTATAAATAAGTGTGCCTTTTCCTCTCGGAGGTTTTTTGCACATCATCAAAGCGGCGATACGCCGATCGACGAAGTCCAGCTTGGTGTTCCCCGTTGGATCTTAGTTAAGTACCTTTACTTCGTTTATTTTTATTTCTTTATTTGACCATTATATTTCCCCCCGAATCATTTGTTTTTGCGCGGAAGTAGTTCCGCTATGTCTAATTTAAAACCTGCCCCCCCCCCCGCTCCCGATGTTCAAATGGAGACTTCCCTTGTCAGTAAAAAGTCCCGCATAAAGAGCTATCCTGATGGGCTCGCACTACCAGCCGGGCCTTACGCGGTCTATTTCCGGACTAAATCAAAGGAAAAAAAACTGAATATTTTAAAAATATCGCGGGACCTGAATTCGCGATATAATACCATAAAAAGTATAGATAGAATACGGCCAGACAAGCTCAGGGTCCTGTTTACCAGCTCAAAACAGGCTAATGAGCTTGTTCAAAATGATCCTTTTACGCTGGAGTACCGCGTCTACGTGCCAGCTCGTGAAGTCGAAATCGACGGTGTGGTCACCGATTCGAGTTTGACTTGCGAGGATATTCTTAAGTACGGGGCGGGTTGTTTTAAAGACCCCTCACTTAAGAATGTCAAGATACTGGATTGCAAGCAATTGCATTCAGTATCGATCGCCGGGGATGGAACAAAGTCTTATCCCCAATCAGAATCTTATCGTGTGACCTTCACCGGCTCGGCATTGCCCAACTACATCCTCTTGGACCGTGTTCGTTTGCCTGTTCGTTTATTTGTACCCCGGATAATGAATTGTACCAATTGCAAACAACTGGGGCATACAGCTACCCATTGCAGCAATAAGCCACGTTGTGCTAACTGTGGGGAAGCTCATGCGGACGGCTCTTGCGGTAAGGATGCTGAAAAGTGTCTCTACTGTAAGGAGGGTCCGCATGACCTCTCTGACTGCCCCGCTTACAAACTGCGAGGAGATCGGATGAAGCGTTCCCTGAAGGAACACTCCAAGCGTTCCTTTGCCGAGATGGTTAAGAGTGCCACCCCTCCTAAACAGGCAACGAATCCATATGCCTGCTTGTCAACTGACGAGAGCGATTCTGACGACCCTTTGGAAGGTCCATCTTCAGCGGTCCCTCATAGCTGTAGGAAAAGAATGAATAAATCTTCTCATAAGCTACCTAGTAAGGGTTCGAAGGTGTCTTCCGAAGGGCTTCGAAAAGTTACAGCTAACGGGAATCGGGAAAAATCACCGAAGCAAAAAGCTCCTGGTCTCGGAAAACTCAATTCCGAGATGGAATTCCCACCGCTTCCAGGGACTAAAAAATCCCCAAGCGTCCCTTAAAATCCACCAGAGAACCAACTAGGTGCTGGACTTATAAAGTTCTCTGATGTTGTGGACTGGATTTTTACAACTTTCAATATTTCAGACCCTCTTAGAAGCATTTTAATTGCTTTCATGCCAACAGTAAAAACATATTTGAAGCAGTTGACTGCAAATTGGCCCCTTCTTTCAGCGATTGTATCTTTCGATGGCTAAATCATCCACCGAGGTCACGGATCTAATCACTGTTTTACAGTGGAATTGCAGAAGTATTATCCCAAAAATAGATTCATTTAAATTTCTAGTAAACAATCTGAAATGTGACGCATTTGCATTGTGCGAAACTTGGCTAACTTCTGAAATACCCTTAAACTTTCACGATTTTAACATTATTCGTCTGGATCGAGATAATCCCTATGGAGGAGTACTTTTGGGGATCAAAAAGTGCTATTCTTTCTATCGCATTAACCTCCCCTCGAGACCAGGTATTGAAGTTGTCGCATGTCATGTTACAATCAAAGGTAAGGACCTTTGCATTGCTTCCATCTACATTCCCCCAAGAGCCTCGGTTGGGCATCGGTGGCTCAGTGATATCGTAGAGCTCCTTCCTGCACCGACGTTGGTTTTAGGAGACTTTAACTCACACGGTACGGGATGGGGCTGTCTTCACGATGATAACAGATCAACTATGATCCATGATATCTGCGACAACTTCAATATGACAATCTTGAATACGGGAGAAATGACACGGATTCCTGCACCACCAGCAAGACCAAGTGCGCTGGATTTATCCCTTTGCTCGACATCGCTACGGTTGGATTGCACGTGGGAGGTAATTCCTGATCCCCACGGTAGCGATCATCTACCGATCGTAATATCAATCACCAGCGGCTCAAAACCATCGAAGACAATCAATGTTTCGTATGACCTCACACGAAATATTGATTGGAATAGCTATGCGACCTCGATATCTGAGAAACTTGAAATAACTCAACAACTTCCTCCGGAGGAAGAGTACACGTTTTTGGCTGGCTTGATTCTCGACACCGCAACTCAAGCTCAGACGAAACGTGTACCCGGCGCGAAAACTAACATCCGTCCTCCCAACCCGTGGTGGGACAAAGAGTGCACAAAGTTAAACGCGGAGAGAGCCTCCGCGTATAAAATATTCAGAAAAAATGGAACACCTGATAATTACCGGAATTACGCGGCGTTAGACGTTAAAACTAAGAACATGATTAGAGCCAAGAAACGCGGTTACTGGCGTCGGTTTATAGACGGCTTAACGAAAGAAACATCTATGAGTACTCTTTGCAACACAGCCCGACGAATGCGCAATCAGAACACCACGAATGAAAGCGAGGAATATTCCAACCGCTGGATATTCGATTTCGCTAAAAAAGTATGCCCAGACTCTGTTCCGGAACAGAAGATCACCCGCGCCGCGACACCAAATACAACCGAAACACCGTTTTCGATGGTAGAGCTCTCACTTGCACTCTTGTCATGTAACAATAAAGCCCCGGGATTAGACAGAATAAAATTCAACTTGTTGAAAAATCTGCCAGACCCCGCCAAAAGGCGCTTGTTGAGTTTATTCAATAAGTTCCTTGAGGACAACATTGTTCCACATGACTGGAGACAAGTGAAAGTGATCGCCATTCAAAAACCAGGAAAATCAGCCTCCGATCACAATTCGTATCGGCCGATTGCTATGCTTTCCTGTATCCGGAAATTGTTCGAAAAAATGATTCTCTTCCGTCTAGACAATTGGGTCGAAACTAATGGCTTACTTTCAGATACACAATTTGGTTTCCGCAGGGGTAAAGGAACGAACGATTGTCTTGCGTTGCTCTCAACAGAAATTCAAATGGCATTTGCTCGTAAAGAACAAATGGCGTCAGTTTTCCTAGACATTAAGGGGGCTTTTGACTCAGTTTCTATAAATATCTAATCTGAGAAGCTGCATCAGCATGGTCTTTCGCCAGTTTTGAACAACTTTTTACATAATCTATTGTCTGAGAAACACATGTATTTCGCGCATGGTGATTTGTCGACAATACGATTCAGTTACATGGGTCTTCCTCAGGGCTCATGCTTAAGCCCCCTTCTATACATTTTTTACGTAAACGACATCGATAAATGTATCAACACATCTTGCACGCTAATACAACTTGCCGACGACAGCGTTGTGTCTATTATAGGACCCAAAGCTGGCGATCTGCAAGGGCCTTTAGAAGATACTCTTGTCAACTTATCCACATGGGCTCTTCAAATGGGTATCGAATTCTCTACGGAGAAAACTGAGCTGGTTGTATTTTCGAGAAAGCGAGAACCAGCACAATTACAGCTTCAACTAGGGGGTGAAACCATAGCTCAGGTCTTCACATTTAAATATCTCGGGGTCTGGTTCGACTCCAAAGGCACCTGGGGATGTCACATTAGGTATCTGAAAAGAAAATGCCAACAAAGAATCAACTTTCTTCGTACAATAACCGGGTCGTGGTGGGGTGCCCAACCAGGAGACCTGATCAGGCTGTACCAAACAACGATATTGTCCGTGATGGAATACGGATGCTTTTGCTTCCGATCCGCGGCGAACACTCATTTCATCATGCTGGAAAGAATTCAGTATCGTTGTTTGCGTATTGCCTTAGGTTGCATGCAATCAACTCATACGATGAGCCTCAAAGTGCTGGCGGGTGTTCTCCCATTGAAAAACCGGTTCTGGGATCTCTCATATCGTTTGCTCATTCGATGCGACATTTTGAATCCTCTGGTGATTGAAAATTTCGAAAGGTTAGTTGAGCTTAATTCTCACACCCGTTTTATGTCCTTGCATTTTGATTACATGGCTCAGAATATTAATCCTTCTTCGTTTGTTTCCAACCGTGCTCATTTCTTGGATACTTCTGATTCTACTGTGTTTTTCGACACATCCATGAGAGAAGAAATTCGTGGAATTCCGGCTCACGTGCGCCCTCAAGTGGCCCCAAATATTTTTTATAATAAATTTAGAACAGTCAACTGTGAAAAGGTGTTTTACACTGACGGATCAAACATTAACAAGTCCACAGGCTTCGGCATCTTCAATCAAAACATCACCGCTTCTTACAAACTCAGTGATCCAACTTCAGTTTACGTCGCAGAATTAGCTGCTATTCAGTACACCCTCGAGATCATTGAAACCTTGCCCAAAGACCATTACTTCATTGTCACGGACAGTCTAAGCTCAATAGAAGCTCTTCGGGCAATGAAGCCAGGAAAGTGTCCCCCATATTTCCTGGGGAAAATACGGGAACATTTGAGTACTTTATCTGAACGGTCTTATTTAATATCGTTAGTCTGGGTCCCTTCGCATTGTTCCATTCCGGGCAATGAAAAGGCAGACTCATTGGCTAAATTGGGCGCATTAGAAGGTGATATTTATGAAAGACCAATCTGCTTCAATGAATTTTTCAGTATCTCTAGTCAGAAAACTCTCGAAAGTTGGTAAACTTCATGGAGCAATGACGAACTGGGACGATGGCTACACTCCATTATCCCTAAGGTATCGACGAAACCTTGGTTCAAGGGGATGAACGTGAGTCGTGATTTCATTCGCGTTATGTCACTCATGTCAAATCACTATACATTCAACGCACATCTCCGGCGTATCGGGATCGTGGAGAACGGGCTCTGCACCTGTGGCGACGGTTATCAGGACATCGAGCATGTCGTGTGGTCGTGCGTAGAGTATCGCGACGCCAGGTCGAAGCTACTGGAATCCCTCAGGGCCCGGGGTAGACCGCCTGAGGTTCCGGTTCGGGATGTGTTGGCGAGTCGGGATAGTTCATATATGCTTCTCATATACCAGTTTCTCAAACACATTAATATACAAGTGTAATCTGTTACATCTGGCTTAGAAAGTTCCTCCTATTTATCGACGTTGTTTCAACTGTGGCTAAGAATTATTTCTCAACTGCAGGTTCGACACTAACTTCCGCCGATTATCCCGATTCCTCATCTGTCCACCATCTTCATCGGAACTAACAAGATCTTTTTGCTGTCACTAACCTTCGCTTCCCCCCTCCCCGTCTCTTCACCATCTCGATGTCAACTAATTAGATCTCTGTCGTTTTAGTCATTTCATTCCCATATCCCCTTTTTACTCCGTTTTACGCAATATTTACTTCGCTATATTTTTTTTTCATTTTCTTCTGTAACAACACCATCATCGCCCACGGAATCTTATCAACAGCATGCGGGCCACCCGCCGGGTATTCGTAACCTGGGGGTGTTTCCCGCGGACCCACACGGACCGAAGAATGCGGCCAACATGAATATTCACCAACGCCATATGGAAGACTCTCATGAAATATTCAGATCACCGGCCGATCACCACATGAAGGCTGGATCTGCCAAAGTCAACCACTGCGACCCAAATATGACATTACTTAAGGCCATCGTCCAAGTACCATGCGCGCGGGTGGTTTTAGGAAATTTTCGATGGAAATTTCGAAAAATATGCCAAAACCAAAAACATACAGACCTTTGAAATACATTTATCTATCTACAGGGTGAAAATGGCTGGAAAATTCGGAGGATTTTCCGAGTCTTATCAAAAATAGCTCTGAAAAATGAGTGTTTTTTTTATCTTTCACAATTATCTGGAAAAATAAAGCGATGACATAAACTTTTTTTTTTCAAATAAATTTTATTATGAATACACAGATTACATTCGGACACATTTTTGTAAAAACCTTTTCACGCTTTTCATAGAAAATCCACGAATTTCAAAAATTTCCACGAAATCGGTTATATGAAATTCGTTGATTTTCCATGGAAAACGTGAAAAAGTTTTCCAAAAATGTTTTCGAATGTGATCCTTGTTGCCAGCATGAGGTTTTTTTTGAAAAAAAAAATTTCATTCCATCGAATTATTTTTTCAAATAATTGTGAAAAATTACAGAAAAAGCTCATTTTTTCAGCGCTATTTTTGATAAGACTCGTAAAATCCTCCGAATTTTTCAGTCATTTTCACCCTGTAGATAGATAAAAGTATTTCGAAGGTCTGTATGTTTTTGGTTTTGTCAAATTTTTCGAAATTTCCATCGAAAATTTCCTAAAACCACCCGCGCGCATGGTACTTGGACGATGGCCTTAATGATACAACCCTAGTTTTAAGTTAGTCGTAAATTTCAAATTAGTAAAAGCCCTTGGCATCTTAGAGCTTAAGCAGTGTGCCTTAAACATTATATTCTTGAATAAAAAAAAATATATCTGGAACCAAAACTCACAACCATTTGATCTTCGAACTTGATCAATGGCCCGACAGTAGCTTTCAAACGAGCCCAAGTTTGTTAAAATCGGATCAGCCATCTCTGAGAAAATTGAGCGCGTTCAAATACAACGCTTTTTGTCGGTTACGTCATTTATACAATCATATCTCCGGAACCAAAAGTCACAGCCATTTGATCTTCGAACTTGATTAATGGCCCGACAGTAGCTTTCAAGCGAGCCCAAGTTTGTTCAAATCGGTTCTGCCATCTCTGAGAAAATTGAGCGCGTTCAAATATCTTCTAAAAGTGCACACACACATACACACAGACATTTTCCGATCTCGTTGAACTGAGTCGAATGGTATATAACCCTATGGGTCTCCGAGGCTCCGTTCGAAAGTCGGTTATTCCAGCAATTCTAATACCTTTCTATAGAGAAAGGCAAAAAGCCTTCTTAGTCCATTTAGTGGAATTTTCATATATCTTGAAAAATCACCATAGGGGGGAGTACATGAAATTTTCGAAATCGAAAAAAAAAATTTTGATGCCAAAAGGCTTAGAACTGCATGAAACGTCGAGATTTAGTGTCATCTCGGAAAAAATATTTTTTTAAAAAGTCGACTTTTTGGGACTTAGAAAAAATATGAAAAAGTCCCAGAAAGTTGATTTTTTCAAAAATAAATTTTTTTGAGATGACACTAAATTTCGATGTTCCATGCAGTTTTAAGAGTTTCGGCATCAAAAAAAATTCGATTTTGGAAATTTCATGTACTCCCCCCTATGGTGCTTTTTCAAGATCGAAAAATGTCAAACCTTTACCACCGGGCAGCACCCCTTAAGCATGTCCGATTTAGGTCAAGTTTTGCATGAAGGCTTTTTTCGAGGTGCTTAAACTTTTGAGCACTAGAACCTAACGAAAATAGAGGTGATCCCAAAATTTTGGCACCCTTATATAAGAGCGGTAAAAATCAACGTGTTTTGTCGGTTACGTCACTTATACCATCATATAGCTGGAACCGAAAGTCACAACCATTTGATCTTCGAACTTGATCAATGGCCCGATAGTAGCCTTCAAACTAGCCCAAGTTTGTTAAAATCGGATCAGCCATCTCTGAGAAAATTGAGCGCGTTCAAATACAACGCTTTTTGTCGGTTCTGTCACTTATACAATCATATCTCCGGAACCAAAAGTCACAGCCATTTGATCTTCGAACTTGATCAATGGCTCGACAGTAGCTTTCAAACGAGTCCAAGTTTGTTAAAATCGGATCAGCCATCTCTGAGAAAATTGAGCGCGTTCAAATACAACGCTTTTTGACGGTTACGTCACTTATACAATCATATCTCCGGAACCAAAAGTCACAGCCATTTGATCTTCAAACTTGATCAAAGGCCCGACAGTAACTTTCAAACGAGCCCAAGTTTGTTCAAATCGGTTCAGCCATCTCTGAGAAAATTGAGCGCGTTCTAATATCTTCGAAAAGTACACACACATACACACACATACATACACACACATACACACAGACATTTTCCGATGTCGTCGAACTGAGTCGAATGGTATATAACACTATGGGTCTCCGAGGCTCCGTTCGAAAGTCGGTTTTCCCAGCATTTCTAATACCTTTCTATAGAGAAAGGCAAAAAGCCTTCTTAGTCCACTTAGTGGTATTTTCATATATCTTGAAAAATCACCATAGGGGGAGTACATGAAATTTTAGAAATCGAAAAAAAAATTTGATGCCAAAAGGCTTAGAACTGCATGACACGTCGAGATTTAGTGTCATCTCGAAAAAAAAATTTGTTGAAAAAGTCGACTTTTTGGGACTTAGAAAAAATATGAAAAAGTCCCAGAAAGTTGATTTTTTAAGAAAATATTTTTTTTGAGATGACACTAAATTTTGATGTTTCATGCAGTTTTAAGAGTTTCGGCATCAAAAAAAATTTTCGATTTTGGAAATTTCATGTACTCCCCCCTATGGTGCTTTTTCAAGATCGAAAATTGTCAAACCTTTACCACCGGGCAGCACCCCTTAGGCATGTCCGATTTAGGTCAAATTTTGCATGAAGACTTTTTTCGAGGTGCTTAAACTTTTGAGCACTAGAACCTAACGAAAATAGAGGTGATCCCAAAATTTTGGCACCCTTATATATATAAGAGCGGTAAAAATCAACGTGTTTTGTCGGTTACGTCACTTATACCATCATATATCTGGAACCAGAAGTCACAACCATTTGATCTTCGAACTTGATCAATGGCCCGACAGTAGCTTTCAAACGAGTCTAAGTTTGTTAAAATCGGACCAGCCATCTCTGAGAAAATTGAGCGCGTTCAAGTACAACGCCTTTTGTCGGTTACATCATTTGTACAATCATATCTCCGGAACTAAAAGTCACAGCCATTTGATCTTCGAACTTGATCAATGGTCCGATAGTAGCTTTCAAACGATCCCAAGTTTTTAAAATCGGATCAGCCATCTCTGAGAAAATTGAGCGCGTTCAAATACAACGCTTTTTGTCGGTTACGTCATTTATACAATCATATCTCCGGAACCAAAAGTCACAGCCATTTGATCTTCGAACTTGATCAATGGCCCGACAGTAGCTTTCAAGCGAACCTAAGTTTGTTCAAATCGGTTCAGCCATCTTTGAGAAAATTGAGCGCGTTCAAATATTTTCTAAAAGTGCACACACACATACACACATACACACATAGACATTTTCCGATCTCGTCGAACTGAGTCGAATGGTATATAACACTATGGGTCTCCGAGTCTTTTACAGGAAGAGGAAAGTAGGATGGGGACAGTAAACTGAATGCCAAATATATAAATATGGAAGAAACTATTTTAAGAATAACAGTACAATGCGGAAGTAAGAAAAGAAAATGAGGTTCAGAGCCAAAACTAAAAATGAATACACAAATAGAAAAATGTCCATTTAATCAAGGTCAGAAAGATATGTAATTACAGCCATTTTTAAAAATGTTACAAGCAAAAAGTAAACAATAATCTGAAAATATATATTAAAAATAAAACAGGTACACAAAATAGCTAGGAGATTTTAGTGAAGTAATTTGTGTGCCCAACATATTAAATGCGGTCGTGCAAGAAGGAAGAATGTCGGTAGCATAGCAAAGCTGCCTAACAGAAAGAGAAGTGTGGTCGAATGCGATGGCAAGTTGAAGACAAAGAGAATCGTGGAACCATCAAGATGTCGGAAGGATAAACACAAGAGCTGGGAAATCGGGCCAAAAAATAAAGAAAAATATGTATATCCGGTATTTTAGACCAAGATAACGAAATGCAGTAAACGCAGGCGACACCGTTGAAGATGACTTGCGCGTGTGTACCACAACAGTCCAAAGTGCTATCCAATGCTTTACACGCAATAAGACAAGAAGGAAGTAAACACAGTCGACACCGTTAAAAATGATCAGCGCGGATGTGAAACAACAATACAAGGTGCTACTTCGTGTGATCAGTGGGCATCTTCAAAGCTCAACTGAATGCCATGAGCAAGCATATAAAATGTAATGTTAATTGTTTAGTCCAACACGATATAAGATATTACGGAGAAAACAACCACTAAATCAGATGAAATATTTTGAAGATACGTTAGAAACCTGAATACATTGTGCCGGATAATGAAGTAATTTCGATGACACCCAAAACTCCAACGAGACAGCGAAAAATTCTTTAACTATGGTCAATAAATCGGTGGATATTCACTAAATCTTTTCTTTTACTACCCGCGCTATCAACTTGATGGTATCATCAAGCTTAGTAAGTAAGGGGACATGCAACAGCCTAATTTTATCATAGATAAAGATCCGGCCGAAATCATACCACAAGATCTTCCTATAATATAATTCGCTAGATATTAGCTAGTACAGACAGTATATTAGTGAAGCTTTTACATTGCTCACGGTAGCCTATTTCAATATATTGAATCAGTCAGAAAGCATGCTCAGACAAGTCATGATGTACCCAAGCGACATCGCGCGGCAATCTCGTATATCCATAGCAATGAAAACATGTACATTGAGTACATGTGGAGGTTAGTTAACCCAAGAATGGGTAATTTAGAAAACCTTTACATAGAACAACAGAAATGAACTTTGCGCATTTAAGTGTTTTGGAACCGCACTCATTTTAGTGTAGTATTATGAATGCCTTGTACTTGTTATACTACAATGGCTAGTTCACCATGCTATTTTGAGTTAGTCGAAGAGCATATGCTGGATCGACGGATGATTCCTATGGACATCTATCCGGTTCGAAGGACCATGTCTATAGCCGGGGAGAGATATGGGCAAATTGCCCAACAGGTAACCAACAAATGATTCGAATCGTACCTATCCATCGATCACAGCGATGACACTCAGGAGCCGCTGCACGCTATTGGTACCGTATTCGCGGTTCGCAAATCTCCAAACAACTAGGGGAACGTGCCACTTGAGCCAATTAGTTCTGATTCCTGATTACCTTCGATTGTAGGTAGTCATGCACTGCTATCTGCATATCATCGATGGTGATTTTTTGATCATCGCTCCTATAACGGTAAGATACGGGTGAATTAATTCGATGTATGAGTTGTATCTCGGGTAACACGAAATTGTGGGATTTATCGCTGTTGTAAAAGCGAATAATATGCGTAGAAGCGAAAAATAATAATAACAATAATAATAAGAATTATAGTAATAATAATAATAATAATAATACTTAAGCAGTGTGCCTTAATATTATATTATATTATTGAATACAAAAAATAATAATAATAAAAATAATAATAATAATAATAATAATAAAAATAATAATAATAATAATAATAATGATAATAATAATAATAATAATAATAATAATAATAATAATAATAATAACAAAAATAATAATATTAATAATAATAATAATAATTATTATTATTATTATTATTATTATTATATTACTCCATCTACAAATGACAGAGTTATCATCGTTCAAAATTACGAAAGAAGCCTACGCTACGCTGCTAGTTTTGCAGTTTTTAATTGACACCCGGCCCCGTATAGTTAAGAGTAAGGAAGTGTTCGTGCTATAAAATGAAATAGGAATGATTTCAAACCTGTAAATCATATGACAATTTGGTGATAAACAAAGTAATTGCACTTGAATTTACCTGAAACATTGTCAAAGCTACCTGAATCGAATTTCTTCAAGTTTGAAAGCTATATTTGTTGTTTCCCTAGAGTGTGTTATATATTACCAATAATCGATGAAAATGTGGGAAAAGTGGAAAAAATGATTATGGATGATCGCCGAATCACTATTAGAGGAGTTGCTTATGAAGTTGGCATATCAGTTGGCTCATGCCATCATATTTTTTCAAATGTTTTGGGCATGAAACGAGTGGCAGCAAAATTCGTTCCAAAACTGCTGAATTTTGATCAAAAAAACAAACGCATTACCATCGCTTAATCATGCCCCAACCTCCTTATTCACCAGATATCGCTCCGTGTGATTTTTCCCTGTTCCCAAAGTTGAAGAGACCCATGAAAGGACAGCGTTTTTCATCGATTGAAGAGATAAAGGCAGAATCGCTGAGAGTGCTACAGAGCATTACAAAAAGTGACTATCAGGGGTGTTTCGAAGACTGGAAAAAACGCTGGCATAAGTGTATTATATCTATGGGGGATTACTTTGAAGGGGACCATATAGATGTAGACGAATAAATAAATATTTTTTAGAAAAATGATAATTCCGGTACTTTTTGAACAGACCTCGTATATTTATGACATCAAACAATTCAAATCATCCTTTATAGCACAATAAAAGAAAGTTAAATCATATTACGATTACCAGCAGTGGTGGTGCAAGATATATTAAGTTGGCTATTCATTGCTTAGGGCTTGGACTTACAAACCAGTTATCGTATGTTCGAGCCCGACCTGGAAGGATTCGTAGTGTTAGTAGAATCGTAGCACCAGCCATGCAATGGCTATATACACTCTGAATCGGCTTCGAAGTCTGTTGAAACTGAAGATCAAATTCCACTACAAGAATGTAATACCTAGGCTAGGCACTTTTTTTTTAAATAAGTCAGTTTTCTTTAACTCAATCCCATACATATTTTATTTTGCGAGTGCGAAAATATAGATTAACCAATCGAGCCAAAATTTTACACAGTTCCCTTGGTACCCAAAAGGAACACGCAAAGTTTTGTGGAGCGAAATAAGGAACCGTTTTCATTTTTCGCTCATACAACTTTGTCTCACACTATTGTTCATGTTCACTCGATATCAAATTACATGCTTAACTTATCGTTTAACTTACCTCTCCGTTCGCCATCACTATATCAACGATTCCTTCTTGAATAAAATACATTTTCGATCCTATTGTTCCCTCCTTTATTACAATATCACCTGTCAATGTACCATTAAAATACAGATTTTGAATTAATATGTTAATTTTAGTTATTATTACTTCAATACAGTAAGGTATTACCGTATTGGCGTAATAATTAATTAGGGTGCAGTTTTGAAATTTCCATTCGTGATATATACGATTGTTAGCAGTCGTGCAAACAGAGAAGCACGTGTGGTATATTCAATATAATTTCAAGCATGATAAATAATTTATGTTCATAAAAGATATTATTTGAAAAGTAAACATAAGCTTGACACTTGACACATTTCTATTTTCTATATAGGGATGCAAATCAGAAACTCAAAGAAAAATATACGTAGAAATGTGGTCAGGTTTTAAACACTTACTGATCAGTCTATTTTGTATCAATTATAAATATTATTTCATCATTTGATTGGAAATATTTCTAAGTTTCGATTTGAATGTATCTAGCCACGTATTTTCAATTATAAATGATTGAAATTTTGATTAGTAGCGAGCAGGAGTAAGCGATATACCAAAGGGAAAGCATCGCTCGGATTGGTCAATCGATGCAAAGCGAAGTTGTTAAAACACGCGAATCTATAAATAGAAGCGAAATTATAGCTAACGTTTCAGTCCTACGTGTAGCATGCTAGAGGTAGGTTGTTGCTAGACAGCAAGACGAAAAGTGCCAAAAAACGATTTGAAGCTTTAATTGGTATGCTCTGATCTTGTGTCATCGAGGCTCGGATGAAATTCCATGTTATGTCGTTTCGCCTGGGAAATTGACAACTACCCCAGGGTAAATTTTGAGTGCTTAAGATCAATTTCGAATTTCTATAAGATGAACTCGATTGATAATGAGAAAAAGTTTATCGCTTCAAACGAAATCGCAGAATGGTAGAGAGCTTAATGTTACCCTATGGGGCTGATCCTTGTAGTTTTTTGTATGGTATTGATTTTTTCCCATTCAATACGTGCTCGATCTTCAATGATTAATAAGCGCGTATCAAGTTGAGCAATGCTTGCCAACTCAAGAACAAAATATGACTATTATAAAATTCGTTTGACGCGTAGCGAGCTGTGTTGTGTATCTATTTTAACAAGCTTACTTGAACCACGCACTTCACTATTCGAACCACAGATTTAATTGAATAAGGTATCACATGGACAGCATACATGAGCAATTCCAGGAATGAGTAGACGAAAAAGTGACAAAATCAGAATCGACCTTCTCCGATTTGGATGAAACTTTGCACATGGCTTCGGTATGACAAACCATAAGTTTTGAACCGATGGAGAGGTCGATCCAACTCATGACTGATTTTTAAAAAGGGCGTATGTATTTTTGCAATTCACAAAAATTGTCATTTTCAAATCGTTGCAACTCGGAAACCGTTAATTGTACAAGAATGGCTTTCAGGAAGAAATTGTAGGGAATCGATTGGGCACTCTGAAAAATATAAACACTAAAATTTTTTTTTGAATTTTGTCGTGAATACGACTTACTTTACTAGGGTCGCGTTTTCAAAATTTAGAATCTGAGAGAGTGATAAGTTTGTGATCGTGAATATCTCCTACTGTATCTAATGAATCAACATAATTCTTGCGACATGCCATCGGAAAAATGATCACAATTTTATGATAAAATTTTCAGTTGTGTGACATAATCTCAAATAGTTCAAAATTAAACTTTTCTGAAATGTTTGGTAAAAACGAGTATTAAAACTGGTCAGCTTACTGCCCCGTCAATAAGTAGGTGATTTATGCGCCACTCTCTGGTTGAGAGATCACCCGCCAATTCTTGTTTGCCCGGCTTGAGACCTTAAAGGGGAAGGTTCATTCTATCCCTAATCAGGGAAGGAAAGCGAGCTAGCTGACTCAAACGGCTCTTGAAACAGAGAAAGGATGTAATCGCAACCTGAGATCTCCCGCGCACTCAACGCAATCGTCTATTCCGGGGAAATTATCATCATAGGTAAACCTCGGAAACCTCAATCTAGGCGGAGGAGCAGAACGGTTCGGGATTCGTTCGGATCGATTTCGGAGTCGACCTCTCCAGTAAACATACAATCAACAATCTGGAACGCCAAACGCTAACATGAAATTACTTCTCCAGCAAACTAAAGACGGGACGATTTCATATAGAGCAAATCTATCTACATTGCATACTAGAAATTTAAGCTTTATTGTATCCCATTATCGTGCAAGTTGAAAGGCTTTTGGGGTTTATTTTTCAATTACATTTATTCGTGTCTACGCTTTCCGCGGTCTTGCATTCATGCCTAGGCCTAGTCTTAGTCCCTTTCCTTTCCCTTTTCCACATTCATCTCCTACACGTATCTACTGTACGGAATCTCTGTGATCACTAAGATGCTTTGTTTCGTGTGTCTCGTATGCTAATTCACTGTGCTTTGTCTCGGTCTGCCGTGCGGTTGGCAGCCGATGCTTATAAAGGGTTCACTTAATTATATCGAGGGTAGTGACCCTAGTTTGAGTCACATGCGCATGGACATTCACAAACAGAACGTGCAAATTGTTTTACTCACGACCTAGGTTTTACGTGGTTCTGCAGATGGCGGTAACAACGGATGACATTAGTTTCTCCTTCTGCTGCTGCTGTGTGCGACCGCCTTCGATCACACCGAACCGACGCTGAAGTCCTTACCGCAGATTCGCACGGCGTGGTACGAACGCCGCAAATTCCTGCCGTAACCGAAATGAAAGTTGTCGACGATGACGTGATTGCTGGTCTGTCCTTCTAAGGGTGCAAAGATGACGTCAGCGACCCTCTTCCGGCCACATGTACCGCCGGGAAAACCTTGCGAGCTGACGGTGGGGTCAGAAGTTGTCTCTAACCAGATTTGGAGGTGTACCGGACGTCGGACCGTTGCGAATCTATAGAAATTAAACATTACACGCCATATGGCGAATAAGCACCTTCTACATAGCACATAGTGTGAGAACACGAGGCTTACCCTTTTGACTTTTGTTCCACACACGACACTGCCTACGCTAACTGCCACTGTATCGACAATATAAGCTATCTGTTTGGGAAAGGAAAACTAAACTTTAGCTAATTGCGTGAAGTCTTTTTATGTTACTTATAACCTGATCAAACACACCACGTCGCGAATAACAAATTACGGACAACTCCTGCCTCTTCCACTAGTCAGACCAAAGTGAGAAATCGAGGTCTGGAAATCCTCAGACTACCCGGGCATTTGGTAATCTTCGTTACCGGAACTTGCAAGGCGAAGTTTGTTAATTGCGTTTAAACGCACAGAAACCCAAATTACAGCAATGGTTATCCTTTTCTAGCGAACCGTCTTAACCATACTAACCAGATCCCCCTCGCGTATTAAAGCGAAACGAACATTTTCCCACACATTTAGCCAAGGGTCAGTGGCCGCATTCGGCTGTAAAGCTATTATCATGTGAACGAGAGTGTCACAGAAGCTATTATAATGTAAACGAGAGAGTCACAGAAGCTATTATCATGTCCGCGAGTGAGTCACCGAATCACGAAGCGCCAGTGCCATGGGTAACTCAGTTGGGTGTTATAGCAAACCTTCCATTGAATGCAGTTCATTTGCGGTGCTTCAAGTTGTTGATTTGCGTCGGATAATTTATGAGATAAACAAACGATAAATTAGATATTACTTATGACATTCATTTAATATTTTGGTACTGACGATAAACTAACTAAATATTTTTACAGATAAGTCTGCAATAACTATTTTACGAATATGTACTTGTTACAGTATCAAAGAGGATAATGCATAAGGCGCGTTTGTCTTTCTCGTATTTTGAAAGCTCATAGCTCAGTGATCTGTAGAAGGATTTATAAAATCCAACTACCAATAAAATCGAAAATTTTCAACTTGAACGTGTATTGCAACAACATTGAAATTTTTCAATAGTACACTATTGAAAAACCTGATTGATTTAACCCATGACAGCACCAGCCAATCAGAACGCGATATGTCTGCATTCATACAAGAGCATCCATATGTGGTTCATTTTCCTACCATTTGCTAAGCAACTATTTCAGAAACAAGACACACGAGAGCAACATCGAGGACCTGTCGTCTCACTGTTTCCCGTTCTGCGAACAAGAAAAGGAATGTTGGCAAAGGGGCTGTCCGTACACCGCTGCCAGTAGCAGGTATAAAATGAAATGTGATGTGAGAAATAGTGTCATTTAAGTTAAAGCAGCTACTTTAGCCTGGCCTACTGGCTGGGCCAAAAAGTCCAGCAAGGGCCATTCAAAGCACTTTTCGGTGCTAAAGATCATCCTAAAGAACTAGTTGAATTTTGTCGCTTTCCTACCATTTTCTGAGCAACTGTTGCCGAAACAAGACACACACGAGAACCATCTCAGAGCTCAATATTTCCTACCAAAAGATTCATCAAGATGGAACATAAAATAATTTGCACCGTCACTAACACATTTAATTACGAACGGCAATGCGAAAGTGGAGGTGATGATGTTGAATACATCTTTATACTAGTATGGGGTCGTGTGAAACTATGCCACGCGAAACTGGGTTACCATATATACAGATTAATCTTTATAATAATAATAATTATAATAATAATAATAATAGTAATAATAATAATAATAATTATTATTATTATTATTATCATTATTATTATTAAAATTACTCTTGCATACCGAAGATCGTCGATACATTTCCGACCTGGCCATTGCAATTGTCTAGTACTGAAATTTCGAGAAGAATCGCATATTTTCGAACTTCATAATCTGTAACTAATCTGTACTTTAATGTAGGTGCATCGCTTCAAACTCTAGCAGTGAAAAATGGGAAAGCTTGCACAATTCATACAATCAATCAACTAACTATGATATTCGGAAAAGTGATGGGAGTGTGCCAGTTTTTTCGTATTCACGACATTTAGTTATGTCTCTGACATTACCCACCCGCAATTTTTTTTCAATAATTTCAAAATAATCTGATAAAATGGGTATTTTTTATCGATTCCCAACAACTTCTTCCTGGACGCCATTTTTGTACGATGAACGGTTTCCGAATTACAACGAGAAGAAGAAAATTTGTCATGTACCCGTAAACTGTTTTAGGTGTAACTTCTTCATTTTTCAAAAGGCACGGATTTGATGGCCATCAATCTGTAGGTTTAAATAAAAGCTTTAAAATAAAAATTATCAATAAAAGTGAAAACCCTGATTTTGCTTTTATTTAACTTGTTCGGATTATTTTGTAATTATAGAGAAAAAAATCAAAAAAAAATTTCAGTGTATATATTTTTAGAGTGCCCAATTGATTCCCTGTAACTTCTTCCTGAAAGCCATTCTCGTACAATTAACGGTTTCCGAGTTGCAACGATTTGAAAAAGGCATTTTTGTAAAATGCAAAAATACATACGCCCTTTTTAAAAATCAGTCGTGAGTCGGATTGACCTCTCCATTGGTTCAAAACTTATGATTTGCCATCAGTCGGTGTTGAACAGTCGTTCGCACCGCACGCGTAAATTTTTTCTGGCTGCCTAGAGTTTCATTGATTCAAGGCTTCAGTCTTTTTCAAGGCTACCTGAATCACTAACTCACTCACAGTCTTTTTGAAGACTAACAATTAGTCAGCTTTTCTCAAGGCTATACAAGGAAAGATATTCTGATTTAATCAGTCTTTTTCAAGAATAAGAAGTTGATCAGCCTAATTAGCCTGGGGTGTCCTTTGCTGTATCAAGCATACGTCTCCACATAACTCGGTCCATGGCTGCTCGTCGCCAGCCACTCAAGGCACGGATGCCTCTGAGATCACCCTCCACATGATCGATCCACCTTGCTCGCTGCGCTTCTCTTCTTCTTGTACCAGTCGGATTAGATACAAGAACCATTTTCACTAGGCTGTCGTCCGACATCCTTATGACATGCCCAGCCCATCGTAGACGTCCGATTTTAGTTGTCCGTACGATAGGTGGTACTCCTAGCAGCTGATGCAATTCGTGATTCACACTTCGTCTCTACGTTCCGTCTTCCATCTGCACTCCGCCATAGATGGTCCTCAGTACCTTTCTTTCGAAAACACTGAGGGCGCGTTGGTCCTCTGCCAAAATAGTCCAGGTCTCGTGGCCATAGAGAACAACCGGTCTAACCGAAATACGTCTATGAATTTCTCTGGTGTCATTATCGGCGGTCACCAGTGAGCCCAAATACACGAACTCGTCAACCACCTCGATATCGTCACCGTCTCTTCCTAGAGCCTCTTTCTCTCATGTATTTTGTTTTTGACGCATTTATGGCCAGTCCGAACGCCTAGCTTCAGCTTTCAGTCCGATGTAGTTTTTTTGTCATCTTCTCAAGGTTACGTGTCACAATATCATCAGCGAAGCCAAAAAACACGAGTGTGTAATGTCAGAGACGTAACTGAATGTCGTGAATACGAATAAAACTGACACGATTTCTTTACACTTTCGAATTCGAATTGATAATTGATCGATTGTGTGAATTGCGAAAATTTCCTCCGTTTTCCCTACTAAAAATTTTCAACGATTTTTGACGTCGATTATCTCATTTCGGATTTGCATATTTCATTGAAAGAAATTATCAAGGTGCAGTACAGGAATCATTTCTGCCTTTTAGAAGGACCAAATTGTGGAATTCTCTATGATATTTTACACAGTTCGGAACATTTATCTAGAACGATTTTCGCACAGCGAAAAGTGCACGAAGCAAATCAAATTATTTTGGATTTTCACTTAACTGATGATTTCTACCTTCAATTTGCAAAGAAGTAATCTTATTAGTTCTTGAGAAAACATTTATAGCCATTAGAACGGCTGATTTTATATAATGTTGTTCACTTTTCGTTTCTTGTTTTCTCAATGTAAAGCATCAGCAGTGGATGCAATCGTTCTTGCTGGAATTGAAACTAGCTTTGCCTACAAACCGATACATCCGCTCGCAGTGCCAAATGATGCAAAACTGGTTAAATGCGTCCTCTCGCCTTGACGACCGGAAGGCAAATGAGAATTACGACCTGAGCGTTTGAGGTTTTGAACCAGGTTGAATTGAGGTTGAATGCGTCTTCTCGCCCCGACGTCTGCTTTCATCCAACGCACAAGAAGAAATGATCGATTTTCGATCACGGTTCCCCTTTTGTGACGTTCAGTTGAAGATATGTGCCTGACTACCTCAAAATCGTCGTCCTTGCGCGAAAAGCCTCAGCAAAAGTAAAGAGTTTTCCGCGTTGTTTCAAAATTTTCAGAAAACTAAATTTTTGAGTTGTTTGTGGTTATCTCATACTGTTCAAAATATTGTCCTAAATTCCTGATCATATTTTTGATGAAATAGTGAAAGAATTATATTGCTGCCATTGATACAAGTCGAGATATTCACGATTAAGTTCTGCCCATTCTTCCATATGGCTAATTTTGAAAAGGCGCCCATAGTAAAGTAAGTCGTATTCACGACAAAAGTTGTACGGACATTCGGAAGATCGTGTCACTCGTGTCGATCCTCGCTCTTCGAATCACACGTTCCACAGCAATATTGAACAAGATACAAGAAAGTCCATCACCTTGTTGTAGCCCTCGCCGAGATTCGAAGGGACTCGAGAGCATCCCAGATACTCGGACGTAGCACATCACTCTATCCATCGTTGCTTTGACCAATCGCGTCAGTTTATCCGGGAAACCGTATTCGTGCATTATCTGCATAGCTGTTCTCGATCGATTGTGTCGTATGCCGCTTTGAAATCAATGAATAGGTGATGCGTGGGTACGTTGTATTCACGACACTTCTGGAGTACTTGTCTTATCTTATATGTGATCCGTGTTGGCGCGGGCTAGAGTAAATCCCGCTTGGTACGGCCCTACGAATTCCTTAGCTATTGGTGATAGACGACGGCAAAGGATTTGGAAGAGTACCTTGTAGGTCAGTCTTTATTAAGGCTACCATAAAACCAGTCTTTATCAAGTCTTTTCCAAACTAGGAGTCTAATCAAAGACTAATTTAGCCTAGTTAATGAAATTTCAAATTTCATTCATTTCAAAAATGCCTGCGTCCAACCGGAAAGGCAACAAGTCTAAGGCTAAAAATAATTCAATCCGTTATTTAACATTTTTCTAATAACATTCACGATGTTATAGAATCTGAATGTAAAAATAAAAGACAACGGACGAATTTCCCTTCCGTTGATCCTATGCCGTCTAACAATATTTACGAGATTCTTCCTGAACCCGATTGTAGCGACATAGAAGAAAATTCTTCAAAAATTCCCAAAATGGACGCTTGTCGTTCTGGGAAGAAACAACAATCTATGCCACCAGAGACGGTGATGATTTCCGACTTAAAAGCATTCCGTACTGAGCTTTCTACTTTCCTCCCGGAAGTGAAAATCTCATTTCAAATCGGACGAAGGGGAGAATGTCGAGTCTTGGTTTATGGATTCGAAGAATATGAACGTCTTATTCGATGTTTGTCCGTGAAACTTCATAAATTTTATTCATATGATATAGAATCAGACAGACCCTTCAAGGCTGTCTTGAAAGGCTTATCAAATGATCAAAGTACTGATGAAATTAAAAATGAACTAAAAGAATTGCTTGGTTTTGCCCCTTCCCAAGTAATACTTATGAGGAAAAAGAGCGAATGGTACTTCTAAACCACTCTCTGGAATTTCCCATGAACTTTACCTAATACACTTCAATCGAAGTGACGTAAACAATTCGAAAATTTTAGAAAAAATGTGTTTCATTTCCCACATTAAAATTCATTGGGACCATTAAAAACGGCATAATCGTATTGCAAACTTAACGCAATGTCGTCGTTGCCAAGGCTTCGGCCATGGAACCAGAATTGTCATATGGATATACGGTGCTTGAATTGTGGTAAATCGCATTCGAAAGACGTTTGTCCAATGAATGAAACCACTGATAAAGGCTATAGCAGGATAAGCATGTGAAATCTGCCCCCAAAGGGAATTCATATTGTTATACTACATTCGAAAGGTCATAGACTGGAAACAATTTTCTCAAAGTTTCAACCCTTTAACTGCCATATTGACGGAGCTAGGGTGGTTCTATTGATTTTTATTTTATTTGATTTTTGAAGAAACTGCTTCTCCGAAAAATTTGAAAAAAATCAGGCATGTTTAAGGCATTATGGGGATGCTTTACAATTTTTTTCAAAATTTTTGAAGATGTATTTCTTTTATTAAAAAATACTAGAAAATTTTGAAACATATTTTTTCCCTCTTCCAATTTTTGCACCACCCTGGATTTTTTAGTGATAAATAAAGAATTTTTGGACATATTAAAATGGTATGTTTTCATATTTTTTAAAAATGTGGACGACCAAAATATTAAATTTTTTCTAAAAAATCAATAACAGTCGACCATGCGTTCTCATCAAATTCTGAGAGAAGGAAACGCATGGTGCTTTATCTTAGCAGTTTCTAGTAGTAGTCGACCATGCGTTCCCATAAAGTTCTCTTAAAACGGAAACGCATGGTGCTTTGTTCTAGTAGTTTATGATGCAACTCAAGCGCAGGGCTTAGAAATCAAAGTAACGAAAAGAAGGAAATGAGTTTCAACCTTTGCATAATACATACACGATCATACTTCGGGTACAACCTAGAAAGCTACAAAGCGAGAACTTACTGGTATGTGGTTTATATATGAATGGTAGTAATATATGAACGTTGCGAGTATCACACATATGCAGTTCGGTTACGGCAGTCAAGAACTAGAGCGAGTGACTGTATATAATTCGATGATTCGATAGTGTTTCATGAAATGGTCAAATCGTTTTGCACTGTTGGGTCTCGTACAACGCGGTTATCTTTTGCCAGCTCTGTACATTTCACTAAATACATAGCGAGTTGAAACAGCAGTGAAATTAATTTTTTCTTTTTTATATTGGTGTCAAACAAAAGTGGCCACTGATGAAGGTTGGAATCGATTTCTTAGAAATGTTTTAATCATTTTTAATAAAATTTTGCTATTGGATGAACTAATGGACGCAGTAGGAGTCAGAACTAAGAATCAAAAGGGTTAATTATTAAATTGAAACTTCAATTGTCTTTATGAAATGATTAAGAAGTTTCATGTAAGAAAGGTCACAAAAAAAAATTCTAAAAATTATTGACTGTATTTTTCATTTAAATAGGAAAAGGGATAAAAATGTTATAAAAATACATTGCTGTTTCAATGCACACATTTTCTCTCTGATTCTTTTCGTTTATTCTATAGAATTATCATCGTCACTTGGTAGCTGTTCTGATTTAAGCATTTCTGACAATATTTTCGCCGGTCTCACAATTCTGGATAAAAACCGAGCATAAGGAAAGGTAGTGAATAATGGCGGCCTCGTGTGAACAGCAACCAACAGTTCTATTGCCAATAACGCATTCACAGCAACGGCGCTGGATTCCCAAATATCCAGTCGAATTTGTAGTGTACTCGATATAGTACTTGTAAGCTTTTAAAAATGAGACTTACTACCGGCCCGAATAGCTTTTTTGTGATCTGTGTGTCTCAATTGGGTCATCTCGTGATAAAGCTTTAAATCCAAAATTACTTGGCAGAACATCCTTTTCAAAAGCTTCTGTTCCAGAGCTACTATATTCCGATACTTGTTGCACTCGTTCCAATCCAAGGATTGATAATATTATCTTATTAGAACTTCCCGTTCGCAATTTGAACAAAAATACGAATAAATCTTTCTCATTTACACCAGCATATCACGAAGCTCAATGATATTTGACCATATTAAACCTGTAAAAACCTGGAAGCGTTCCTCTGAGAGTGAAAATCACTTACTGAGTTAATTATGTATTCTCAGATATTTTCTGCAAAATATGGAGCTTTCTACACAATATACCCAAAAATTAAAGAAATCGATTCAGCGAATCAAGTTTTTTAATAGACATGGTCGATAAATGCTTGATTTGAAATTATGCAATGGTTATAACTCAAAAATGAAAAATAACGCATCACTATTTTTTTATATCTATTGTTGTTTCAAATTTTAGAATAAATAAATAAATATACAGCGCTCTCAGTCTACAAACCATGAAAACCATCATAAAGATATTCGATTGAAGTTTTCAAACACAAAACTCCAACTTTATCTTTATTATACATTTTTCCAGAAAACTGTACACATCCCTCGATAACATATCTTTATGATAACTTTTGACACTGTAATGAAATTTTCATTCTTTCTTTCATTATTCTTTCTTTCATTATTCTTTCTTTACATCCATCAGCAACACGTAAAAAACTGACACTCGCTCTAGTTTTTGACTGCCATAACCGAATTTCATATGTGTGATACTCGCGACGTTCATGTATTACTACCATTCATATATGAACCACATACCAGTAAGTTCTCGCTTTGTAGCTTTCTAGGTTGTACCCGAAGTATGATCGTGTATGTATTATGCAAAGGTTGAAACTCATTTCCTTCTTTTCGTTACTTTGATTTCTAAGCCCTGCGCTTGAGTTGCACACTACTAGAACAAAGCACCGTGCGTTTCCGTTTTAAGAGAACTTTATGGGAACGCATGGTCGACTACTACTAGAAACTGCTAAGATAAAGCACCAGCACCATGCGTTTCCTTCTCTCAGAATTCGATGGGGACGCATGGTCGACTGTTATTGATTTTTTAGAAAAAATCAAATATTATGGTCGTCCACATTTTTAAAAAATATGGAAACATACCACTTTAACATGTCCAAAAATTCTTTATTTATCACTAAAAAATCCAGGGTGGTGCAAAAATTGGAAGAGGGAAAAAATATGTTTCAAAATTTTCTAGTATTTTTTAATAAAAGAAATACATCTTCAAAAATTTTGAAAAAAATTGTAAAGCATCCCCATAATGCCTTAAACATGCCTGATTTTTTTCAAATTTTTCGGAGAAGCAGTTTCTTCAAAAATCAAATAAAATAAAAATCAATAGAACCACCCTAGCTCCGTCAATATGGCAGTTAAAGGGTTGAAACTTTGAGAAAATAGTTTACAGTCTATGACCTTTAGAATGTGGTATAACAATATGAATTCCCTTTGGGGGCAGATTTTACATGCTTATCCTGCTATAGCCTTTTCATGTTCAAATTGCGATGGAAATCATAAATCCAACTATTTAAAATGTCCTGTCAGGGAAAAAATTTTAAACGCTCGTTCGCTTAGACAACAAGTCAAATCAACGACCTTAAATTTACCTGTTTTAATCCACCTAGTGGTGTTATGATGCCTTTCTCATATCAATCATACTATCATATGAAATACTGTGGTATTCTTTAAAATAATTTCCTTCGATTCTTAAGGTGAAATGTAGCGTCATATAATGCGCTCAAAATTTTATCCGCTTCAGTTGAACGAACCGTCGCACAATGCATACCAAGAAAAACGGGCACATAGAAACAAGAACTTTTTTCAATGATTGAGCGCAGTGGGTTTACCTCTCGTTATATTGGCTTGTAAAAAAGACTGGACGCAATGGATTTTTGAATCCTTCACACTTTGAATATATGCTAATTCTATCGTTATTGTTAGTGATTACTCTTACACTAGAGCTATAAATCATGAGTAATTATGAATGACTAACATGAGGCTATATGTATATGTATTGATCAACTTGTTAACCATGTATATGCCTGAATTTAGTAGCAAGCATGGATTCTTCTTCAAAAGAACGATTGAAGACGAGATAACATTCAAGTATTTTCGATATCTTTGCGGTCGTTCACCAGGCCCCTCCCGTCGATGAGATAGAATTTACGTAACAGTATTTACTTGACTCGCATGATAAAGTGCGGTCCAATTTACTTATCGAATACATTCAATGCCAATATATTCCATTCTAATTGACTTTCATTATCATCTTCGAATAAGTAGAAAAAATGCCAGAAATCATCAATAGTTTAATAATTTCATAGATTACATTATTGGAATACATTCCAATTATAACTAATAGTTCATCTTACCATGCAGTTAAAATTATTTAGTGAATCTTTTCTCAAGCACATATTTGGGACACAAAATTAAATATAAAGTAATTTCGTAGTTCATTATTATTCAATCGATTTTGAAAGGAAAATTAAGCGTTGATTCATTGTATTCATAATAATTGAAAAACCAATGAATTCCAATAAGTTTTCCATGCTGACTGGCTCGAAGCTGACCCTCAATGTTTATCATATTGTTTGTATCACAGATTAATGAACAATAATACTTGGCTTGTATTCATTTCATTCAGTAGCTTGTTAATGATAAAGTTATAGTTTTGCTATAAAAATTGCTACAATCTAAAAGAATACCTGTTATACGATATTACACAGCCAAGCTTTATTGCTTCAGCAACAACAATGCATTGAACTCAACAGAATTGGACATTATTAGCATTATAAATGACAGTTACTTAGAAAATAAACGATTTCTTACAATACTCATTTTATTGTATTCAATTCGTTTTTATTCCAACACAAATCCAACACATTATTTTATATGTAAGTTTTGCTCACGATATAACGCCACCGTGCCCATCGTGCATTTCTCACACCACCTCAATACGAGCGCGCAAGCCATACAAAAATGCGGAAAAGTTCATGT
Organism: Malaya genurostris; assembly: GCF_030247185.1. NCBI lineage: Eukaryota > Metazoa > Arthropoda > Insecta > Diptera > Culicidae > Malaya > Malaya genurostris. The sequence goes on from NC_080571.1 coordinate 177,051,793, forward strand.
AAACTTTTTCAAATTTCGGTTGTTTTAGCTAATATTTTATAATTTTGAGTTACATTTTCAGATTCTTTGTGAAATTCTGCTACAAACACTACTTTTCAGTTCTAAAATCATCCCCGTGGAACGGAACAGTCACCGTTTATACATTTCAAAAATCAATTACGGCTCGGCAAAGAAAAATTTCAAAATTCTGAGAATACTTAGTTATGATAAATTTGATTTCGAAAACTTAAGTGTTTTTGGTTTTTCGAAAATCGGTCTAGTTTTTGAATAATTGATCAAAAACGCGTTTTTCGCATTCCGCTACATTTCACCTTAAAAGAATAACCGAAATCGGATTGTTTGACCGTCTACTGATAAAAACTATCAATTGGAAAAGATTTTAGGTCGATTTAGAATTTTTTTAAAGTTTTTTCCTATTTTCAGTGATGGTACACAATTTTTAACCCGTTTACCCAATATTTCCGGATCCGGAAGTCGGATCCGCATGAAATTCAGAAACTACGTATGGCACTACAGTACCTTTCATTAGAATCAAAGTTTGAGAAAATCGGTCGCGCCATCTATGAGAAAAGTTAGAACACATATTTTCTATTTTTGTTGCACATTTTACCCCATTACTCCCGAACCGGAAGTCGGATCCAAATAATATTCAGGAATTTTTTATGGGATCTCAAAACCTTTCATTTGAATCTAAGTTTGTGAAATTCGGTTTAGCCATCTCTGAGATAAGTTAGTGCACTTATTTTCACAATTTTTTGCACATTTTACCCCATAATTCCGGAACCGGAAGTCGGGTCCAAATAATATTCAGGAATTTTGTATGGGGCCACAAGACCTTTCATTTAAATCTAAGTTTGTGAAAATCGGTTCAGCCATCTCCGAGAAAAGTTAGTGCAAAATACGTTACATACACACATACGCACATACACACAGATATTTTGCGTACTCGACGAACTGAGTCGAATGGTAAACAAAACTCGGCCCTCCGAGCCTACGTTCAAAAGTCGTTTTTCACAGTGATTGCATAACCTTTCTATATGAGAAAGGCAAAACAGGTACACCTTTCAATTCGTCTTCTAACGAAAAGGTAGATCGGTCATATCATCTTCTTTTAATGACAGTCTACCTACCAATTTTTCTTCAATGTCATTCGCTTTGTTAAATGAAGTTTATTTAGGCGATATAACTGAAAATAAAATGATCTACCTACAAGATCAACTTTTTCAAATGATCATCCGAATGAATTCGACTTCATCACGTTTTGAAGCATTTTAAATCGGATGGCAATTTTCAAATAATATTATAATGAATTTAAAATTTAACAGTGATGTTAAATAATTATTTGAATATTTTAAATTGGAATGCTCGATCTTTCAAATCGAGTGAAGATGAATTTTATAATTTCCCAAAATTCACAAAATTCATATTACCATTGTGACAGAAACTTTTCTTAAACCAAATGTCAAATTGAAAAGTGATCCACATTATGTGGTACATCGTTTTGACAGGTTTACTGGAATGGGTGGTGGAATTGCTATTTTTGCCCAACGGCAAATTAAACATCGAATTTTACCTTCTTTCAATACTAAAGTTATTGAAAGCTTGGGAATTGAAGTTGAAACCATTCATGGAATTTATTTCACCGCTGGAACTTATTTGCCATTCCAATGCACCGGCGAATTTAATTTATTTAAAGGCGATTTGCAAAAACTCACAAGATTTGGACCGAAATTTTTCGTAATAGGGGACTTAAATGCTAACCATGTTCAGTGGAATTGTAGGCAAAACAACAGTAATGGTAAAATACTTCATAATATACTCTCAGCTGGTTACTTCACAGTTCTTTATTCTAGTAATCCGACTTGTTTCTCTTCCGTGAAAAACCCGTCTACAATTGATCTGGTTTTAACAGATCGAAGTCACATTTGTAGTGAACCGATTACACATGCTGACTTTGACTCAGATCATCTTCCTGTAACATTCAGACTTTCCAATGAAGCTTTAATTAATTCAATTAGTTCTATATTCAACTATCAACTAGTTCTATATTCAACTATCATATCATGGATCATGAAACTATTTTAGAAAACTCTGCGGACATCGACACAGCAATTGATAATTTGAATCATCACATTATCGAAGCTAGAAAACTTTCAGTTCCCAAAGCCCAAACTAAATAAAATTCTCTTATCATCGATGACAATCTTCAACTGCTCATTCGGTTGAAGAATGTTCGTCGACGACAATATCAACGTTCTTGTGATCGTGCTATAAAAAACATAGTGAGGGATTTACAAAAAGAAATTAAACATAGATTTACTCTTTTGCGAAATGAAAATTTCGCTAAAGAAGTTGAACAAATTAAACCATATTCTAAACCTTTTCCAGAAAGGTTCTTAAGAAACCTCAGAAACCAATTCTTGCTCTTAAGGAAGGAAATCAAATACTTCTTACAAATGGCGAATTATCTCCAAAAACTCTCTCAGCTATTCGAGAGTGTCAACAATTTTTATTTGAACGTTGTGAGTCCTATTGAAAATGAAGTCTCACTGAAATATGATCATATTTCATCGCAAGTGTTATTACAAGATGACATTATTGAGACGAGTTTAATGAGATTAAGTCAATTATTAGAAAACATACAAGCATGAAAAAATCTTACCGAGGTTGCCTTGAGACTCCCGGATAAAATTTTTAACAAGTGTTTTCCATTAGCTTACTTCCGAAAAAAGTGGAAAAGCGCTAAAGTTATTCATATCCTCAAACCTGATAAAAACCCAGCAGAAACATCAAGTTATCGACCAATTAGCTTATTCTATTCTATCAGTAAACTTTTGAAAAGATTATCTTGTTTAGAATGATGTCTCATATAAATGAAAATTTATTTTTTTTACCAGAGCAGTTTGGATTTCGTCATGAACATTTAACTACTCATCAACTTGTCAGAGTAACGAACATGATAAACGCAAATAAATCTTCTGGGTTATTAACTGAAGTTGCTCTTCTAGACGTAGAAAAAGCATTCGACAGTGTTTGGCACAAATAACAAAAATGTCTGATTTCCAGAATGATTCAAAATGATTCAAAATTATTTGTGGTTAGCTATCAGCATTGTAAATCTGAATTTCTACCCGTACGAGGAGGTGTTCCGCAGGGTTCGAGCGTAGCTCCAATCTTGTATAATATTTTCACTTCTGATCTTCCAAATCTACCCGTTGGTTGTCAGAAATCGCTATTCTGTGACGACACAAGTCTATTAGCCACAGGTAGAAATCTCATAGTGATCTGCAGCCTACAAAGAAGTTTAAATCTTTTCAGTGATTTTCTGTCAAAATGGAAAATTAAACCAAATGCAGCAAAAACGCAATTAATTATCTTTCCTCACAAGCCAAGAGCTTTTTTTCTTAAACCAAACAATAATCACATTTTCAAATTGAATGGCTTGGAATTGACATGACCTGATCAAACAAATTACTTAGGTTTAACGTATGACAAAAAAACTCACCTTCAAGGATCACATTGATCACATCATTGGAATCCAGTCGTCTTATAAACAGAAATTCTAAGCTCTGTCTAAAACTCTAACTGTTAATTTATAAACAAATTTTCAGACCAGCCATGCTTTATGCAGTACCAATTTGGTCAAGTTGTTGTTTCACCAGGAAGAAAACGCTTCAAAGGATTCAGTATAAAATTCTGAAAATGATTTTAAAGCATCCTCGCTTGTTTAGTACAAATGAGATACACAGACTCATAAATATAGAACCATTAGATGTAATGTCACATAATATTATAAGCAAATTCCGACAATAATCGGTGGAATCTTCAATTGAATCGATTTGCTCTCTGTATTAGTTAGTAAGTTAGTATATAAGTTCCTTTTCCCCATTACACAATACAAGTAGGTTTAGAATTTTCCTTACACAAAAATCTCAGAATTGCGGAAGCAAATGATGTCCTCATGGTAATAACCAAATCATGTATATATTAGGGTTGCAAAATCATCACTTGTGGCTGAATACCCAATTTAAATTTTAATAATTTAATTTTAACTCACATTCCAATGAATAGTTATAAAAAAAAAACTTATGGTTTACCATACTGAAGCAGTGTGCAAAGTTTCATCCAAGTCGGAGAAGATCGAGTCTGTTGTTCTGCTTAGCATTTCTGGACTTGCTATAGCTGATCACGGAACTCACTCGATATCTTGAACATGAATCCAAGTTGACGATTCGCTTTTTCGATTGAGTTGAGAAGTGCCGAACGTATGTAAGCCTTTTATCCAACACGCCACCAAGGTCCTAGACGTGGTTGACACGTTGAAGCGGGGTCCCAGCGATACTATAATCAAATGGAACTGCAGTTCATTTTGACATCATCTGGTAAAAACAATTTTTTCCACGCTGTAGGACAAAAGCTGCATCATTGACAATGGACCCAGTGTCCTGCGGAACTCCTGAACAGTTGAAAAAGCAGTCAGAAGAACTATTTCTGATGCAGACCGATAATTCTCGTTTCACCAGGTACGAACTTAGCCAGTAGCAGAATTCAGACGAGCGTCTCATTTTTGCATGTTTAGCGAGCAGAATGTCATGGTTGGCTTTGTCGTATGCAGCTTTTAGATCCGCGTAGATTTCATCCATTTGCAGTTTTTTACATATTTGATCCATGCAGAACGATGTAAAGCTAATAAGATTAGTCTCAACAGAGCGACCCGGAAAGAATCCATGCTGGTAGGAACTAAAGTATTGCAAGATGCAAAGAGTTTTTCGTAAATCAGCGACTCAAACACATTGGATTTCACTCCCAGCGAGGTGATGCCGCGGTAGTTCACTATATTGCATTTATCCCCTTTCTTGAACACGGGGAGCATCGTAGAGCGTTTCCATTGCGATGGAAATTTATGCAAATGAAGCGACAAGTTGAATAATGTAGAAAGTGGAGCAGCTAAAATGTCGGAGCATTTTTTCAGAATAGCTGAGAGAATTATACTCGGGCCGGGTGAATATGACGACTTGATTTTATTTATATCCGTGATAACCATTTGGACATCCACTGCAAAGACGTCCATGTCAATGACGTTATCAGGTACACCACGGACTGCTCTACCTATCTCAGTTTGCATTCATGAAAACACTCGATAAGTGTGTCTCAAAAAGACTGCATTTATCAGCAGGGGACATATCATGTCATTGTCGAGATGCAGTCTTGACGGAAGACCATTTTCTTTCGTCTTTATATTGACGAACGACGAAAATCCCTTCGGGTTGCGGCACAGATTCTGTAGAGTGCGATTGACATACCGCTTGTAAAGAAACTTGTTGTAGATGCGATACTTGTTGCTGGCAATAGAGAAGTTCTGCTTGGTAAGGGGGGATCGTCGGCTACAGAATGCACGAACAGATTTAGAACGCGCACACTTTAGTTTCCGCAGAGTGGCGTTTGTCCATAGTGGCTTCCTCGGAGGTTGGGACCTCGGTACAGAGGCAGAGACACAATCTATCAGAATGCAATTGAAGCGTGTCGATGTCAGTGTAGTTCAATTTGCATGAGTTATTAAAATTTGTATGTTCATGTTTCGAGCTCATTGGTAAATAATTTATGATGCAAAATGTCACACAACGGCAACTAAGCTCAATTGGAATGGAATACATTGACAGTGAATGTAGAATTATTTCTTATTTCAACAGTGTTTTAATTGATAGTGAAATTCGACCGCGCTCTATCATGCGTGTCAAGTAAATACTTTTACGTAAAATTCATCTCATTGGCAAGAAGGGCCTGATGAACTACTGGCAAAAATATCAAAAATACTTGAAAGTTTTCTTCTTTTCAATCGCTCTGTACAAGGAGAATCTATGCTTGCTACTAAACTCAGGTATATGCATTGTTTATTTATTTATTTATTTATTTATTTGGAGCTGGGAAAAGCCCGGTGGAGATGAAATTTATCAATCTCTCTCTCTCTCCAACAGGCATAAAACCTCCTCATCATTTGTATCAACAGATTACAATGATCCAACAGATACATTTAGGCCTAACACTACAATTAAAACTAACAGTTAAAACTAAATTTATAACACTATAACTAGTTGATGACACCAAGTATAGCAGTATTAGTACTCTTACTTAGAAGGTGAGAGAGAGGAGAAAAGTGGTTGGGTAAATTGAAAACAAGGGTTGGTGGAGGGGGTGCTAAACGAGCGAAAACGAACGACGTTAGCATGTTAGTCAATACATATAAATATAACCCCATGCTAGTCAATTATGAATACTTATAGCTCTAGTGTAATAGTCATCAATATCAATAAAGACTAAATTAGGATTGTGTATTCAAAATGTGAAATATTCAAAAATTCTTTACGAATCAACAGAGTCTATTTTAAGAGCCAACAGAACTTGTGGTAAGCCCACTGCGCTAAATCGCTGAAAATATTCCTGGTTTCTATGTATCGGTTTTGCTTGTCATGCTTTGTGCAATGATTCGTCCGATTCCAGTCATTGAAATTTTGCGCAAATTTTTGGGACTACATTTCACCTTAATGCATTAATGGATCCGAGAAACGAGAAACAAGTTATCGAAACATTGGCAATTTAACGAACTGTGTAAGGATCTGACAAAATTACAGCATCCACTTATGAAAAACCCTCAAACAATGGTAGACTTTGTAGTAACACTGGGCAATTTAGTTTCAAATATGTCGATAATAGAAATCATATGTCGTCTGCCGCTCAACCTAAGAGAGCAATGGGCGGACAAGGAAACTAAAGCCATGACTCCTGCGAACGGGCAGCCAAGACAAAAACTAACGCTGAAGGATGTACTCGAATTCCTTAAACCACAACAAAAAAGAGCGACACCCCTGGTCGCACAAAGGGTTTGTCAATCAGAAAAAGAATATCCAAAAATGAAAAACCAAGAATAAATCTACATACTGAAGATAAATGCAAACCTCCACTGAAATGCCTCTGTTATAATCAACAACATTGGCTGACGTCATGTCAGGAATTCAGAAACGTGAATATAGAAAAGAGACGCGCATTAGCTCTTGAGAAACGCATACAAGGTCTGTTCAAAAAGTTCCCGGAATTTTTTAATTGCGCGCGTCTGGAGAGTCCGGTGGTCAAAATTTGTTTTATTGTGTTGGTACATATGTCCCTAATGTATGGTGAAATTTTCAGCTGTATTCATTGTTTACATTCTGTCTTGTAGCGGCTGGTGTAGACGTGTTTTTTTGAGCTCAGCGATTTTTGTTAGTTTAAACAATGGAAGAATTGAAGAATTTGTATTAAATTTTGTGTGAAAAATGAAATAAAGTGTAAACAAGTATGCGAAATCTTACAGAGAGCCTACGGTGAGTCTGTTATGAAAAAAAACAAGTGTTTACGAGTGGTATAAGCGTTTTCAAGATGGCCGCGAAGACGTTGAAGACGACGAACGCTCCGGTCGACCCAGCACGTTAATAATCGATGAAAATGTGGGAAAAGTGGAAAAAATGATTATGGATGATCGCCGAATCACTATTAGAGAAGTTGCTGATGAAGTTGGCATATCAGTTGGCTCATGCCATCATATTTTTTTAAACGTTTTTGGCATGAAACGAGTGGCAGCAAAATTCGTTCCAAAACTGCTGAATTTTGATCAAAAAAACAAACGCATTACCATCGCTCAGAAGCTATTAAACGACGTCAACGACTATCCAAATTTACTTGAAAGTGTCATAACTGGTGATGAAACGTGGGTGTACGGTTATGATGTCGAAACAAAAGCACAATCGTCCACGTGGAAGCACCCTACGTCACCAAGACAAAAATCGCCGAGCTCAAAAAAACACGTCTACACCTGCCGCTACAAGACAGAATGTAAACAATGAATACAGCTGTAAATTTCACCATACATTATTGACATATGTACCAACACAATAAAATAAATTTTGACCACCAGACTCTCCAGACGCGCGCAAATAAAAAATTCCGGGAACTTTTTGAACAGACCTCGTATGTCTGCGTCTAGGACATTTTAGTATTGAAAGAAGGTAAAATTCGATGTTTAATTTGCCGTTGGACAAAAATGGCAACTCCACCACCCATTCCAGTAAACCTGTCAAATCGATGAATCACATAATGTGGATTACTTTTCGATTTGACATTTGATTTAGGAAAAGTTTCTGTCACAATGGCAATATAAATTTTGTGAACTCTGAGAAAATTATAAAATTCATTTTCACTCGATTTCAAAGATCGAGCATTCCAATTTAAAATATTCAAATAATTATTTAACATCACTGTTAAATTTTAAATTCATTATAATATAATTTGCGAATTGCCATCCGATTTTAAATGCTTCAAAAAGTTATGAAGTCGAATTCATTCGGATGATCATTTGAAAAAGTTGATCTTGAAGGTAGATTATTTTATTTTCAGTTATATCGCCTAAATCAACTCCATTTAAAGAAGCGCAATGGCATTGAAGGAATATTTGTAGGTAGACTGCCAGTAGCAGAAGATGATATGGCCGATCTACCTATTAATAAATTGTTTTCGTTAGAAGATGAACTGCAAGGCGGTCCTGTGTTTTGATCATTTACATTAGAAGAAATAGGTGGGAGATTTCTACCTGATATACTAGCATAACTGACATTAGAAGAAGATGATGACGAGGTCGATCTACCTGTCAATAAATTGTTTTCGTTAGAAGACGAATTGGCAGGCGTACCTGTTTTTTGTTCTAAATTCGAAGAAATCAGTGCCTTAGAAGAATTAGGCGTGGCATTTGTAACGGTTTTTTGATTTTCAGGTATGTTCTGTAAATTTAAGGTCGTTTATTTGACTTGTTGTCTAAGCGAACGAGCGTTTAAATTTTTTTCCCTGACAGGACATTTCAAATAATTGGATTTATGATTTCCATTGCAATTTGAACATGAAAATTTATCAGTGGTTTCATTCATTGGACGTCTTTCGAATGCGATTTACCACAATTCAAACACCGTATATCCATATAACAATTTTTGGTTCCATGGCCGAAGCCTTGGCAACGACGACATTGCGTTAAGTTTGCAATACGATTATGCCGTTTATAATGTTCCCAATGAATTTTAATGTAAGAAATGAAACGTACTTTTTTAAAGTTTTCAAATTGTTTACATAACTTCGATTGAAGTGTATTAGGTAAAGTTCATGGGAAATTCCAGAGCGCTGTTGAGAAGTACCATTCGCTAGCCTTGAAGGGTCTGTCTGATTTCTATAATATGAATAAAAATTATGAAGTTTCTCAGACAAATATCGGATAAGACGTTCGTAATCTTCCAATCCATCAACCAAGACTCAACATTCTCCTCTTCGTCCGATTTAAAATGAGACTTTTACTTCGGGGAGAAAAGTAGAAAGCTCAGTACGGAATGCTTTGAAGTCGGAAATCATCACCGTCACTGGTGGCATAGATTGATGTTTCTTCCCAGAACGACAAGCGTCCATTTTGGGAATTTTCGAAGAATTTTCTTCTATGTCGCTACAATCGGATTCAGAAAGAATCTCGTAAATATTGTTAAACGGCATAGAATCAACGGAAGGGAAATCCGTCCGTTGTCTTTGATTTTTACATTCAGATTCTATAAGATCGTGAATGTTATTAGAAAAATGTTGAATAACGGATTGTGATTTATTCCGTATTGAATTATTTTTAGCCTTAGGCTTGTTGCCTTTCCGGTTGGACGCAGACATTTTTGAAATAAATGAATTTTTAAATTAAATTAACTTGGCTAAATTAGTCTTCGAATAGACTCCTAGCTAGCCTTAGAAAAAAGGCTGATTAATTTCGTAGTCACTCTAATATCACTCTTTGTATCACTTAGTCACTCTTTGTATAGCCTTGAGAAAGGCTGACTAATTTTTAGTCTTTAAAAAGGCTGTCAGTGATTCAGGTAGCCTTGAAAAAGACTGAAGCCTTGAATCAATGAAACTCTAGGTAGCCAGAAAAAAATTCCAGGAGCCAAGAGCTATACGCGTGCGGTGCGAACTCTGTCTAAAAATCTAACTGTTAATTTATAAACAAATTTTCAGACCAGCCATGCTTTATGCAGTACCAATTTGGTCAAGTTGTTGTTTCACCAGGAAGAAAACGCTTCAAAGGATTCAGAATAAAATTCTGAAAATGATTTTAAAGCGTCCTCGCTTGTTTAGTACAAATGAGATACACAGACTCATAAATATAGAACCATTAGATGTAATGTCACATAATATTATAAGCAAATTCCGACAATAATCGGTGAAATCTTCAATTGAATCGATTTGCTCTCTGTATTAGTTAGTAAGTTTGTATATAAGTTCCTTTTCCTCATTACACAATACAAGTAGGTTTAGAATTTTCCTTACACAAAAATCTCAGAATTGCGGAAGCAAATGATGTCCTCATGGTAATAACCAAATCATGTATATATTAGGGTTGCAAAATCATCACTTGTGGCTGAATACCCAATTTAAATTTTAATAATTTAATTTTAACTCACATTCCAATGAATAGTTATAAAAAAAACTTATGGTTTACCATACTGAAGCAGTGTGCAAAGTTTCATCCAAGTCGGAGAAGATCGAGTCTGTTGTTCTGCTTAGCATTTCTGGACTTGCTATAGCTGATCACGGAACTCACTCGATATCTTGAACATGAATCCAAGTTGACGATTCGCTTTTTCGATTGAGTTGAGAAGTGCCGAACGTATGTAAGCCTTTTATCCAACACGACACCAAGGTCCTAGACGTGGTTGACACGTTGAAGCGGGGTCCCAGCGATACTATAATCAAATGGAACTGCAGTTCATTTTGACATCATCTGGGAAAAACAATTTTTCTCCACGCTGTAGGACAAAAGCTGCATCATTGACAATGGACCCAGTGTCCTGCGGAACTCCTGAACAGTTGAAAAAGCAGTCAGAAGAACTATTTCTAATGCAGACCGATAATTCTCGTTTCACCAGGTACGAACTTAGCCAGTAGCAGAATTCAGACGAGCATCCCATTTTTGCATGTTTAGCGAGCAGAATGTCATGGTTGGCTTTGTCGTATGCAGCTTTTAGATCCGCGTAGATTTCATCCACTTGCAGTTTTTTACATATTTGATCCATGCAGAACGATGTAAAGCTAATAAGATTAGTCTCAACAGAGCGACCCGGAAAGAATCCATGCTGGTAGGAACTAAAGTATTGCAAGATGCAAAGAGTTTTTCGTAAATCAGCGACTCAAACACATTGGATTTCACTCCCAGCGAGGTGATGCCGCGGTAGTTCACTATATTGCATTTATCCCCTTTCTTGAACACGGGGAGCATCGTAGAGCGTTTCCATTGCGATGGAAATTTATGCAAATGAAGCGACAAGTTGAATAATGTAGAAAGTGGAGCAGCTAAAATGTCGGAGCATTTTTTCAGAATAGCTGAGAGAATTATACTCGGGCCGGGTGAATATGACGACTTGATTTTATTTATATCCGTGATAACCATTTGGACATCCACTGCAAAGACGTCCATGTCAATGACGTTATCAGGTACACCACGGACTGCTCTACCTATCTCAGTTTGCATTCATGAAAACACTCGATAAGTGTGTCTCAAAAAGACTGCATTTATCAGCAGGGGACATATCATGTCATTGTCGAGATGCAGTCTTGACGGAAGACCATTTTCTTTCGTCTTTATATTGACGAACGACGAAAATCCCTTCGGGTTGCGGCATAGATTCTGTAGAGTGCGATTGACATACCGCTTGTAAAGAAACTTGTTGTAGATGCGATACTTGTTGCTGGCAATAGAGAAGTTCTGCTTGGTAAGGGGGGATCGTCGGCTACAGAATGCACGAACAGATTTAGAACGCGCACACTTTAGTTTCCGCAGAGTGGCGTTTGTCCATAGTGGCTTCCTCGGAGGTTGGGACCTCGGTACAGAGGCAGAGACACAATCTATCAGAATGCAATTGAAGCGTGTCGATGTCAGTGTAGTTCAATTTGCATGAGTTATTAAAATTTGTATGTTCATGTTTCGAGCTCATTGGTAAATAATTTATGATGCAAAATGTCACACAACGGCAACTAAGCTCAATTGGAATGGAATACATTGACAGTGAATGTAGAATTATTTCTTATTTCAATAGTGTTTTAATTGATAGTGAAATTCGACCGCGCTCTATCATGCGTGTCAAGTAAATACTTTTACGTAAAATTCATCTCATTGGCAAGAAGGGCCTGATGAACTACTGGCAAAAATATCAAAAATACTTGAAAGTTTTCTTCTTTTCAATCGCTCTGTACAAGGAGAATCTATGCTTGCTACTAAACTCAGGTATATGCATTGTTTATTTATTTATTTATTTATTTATTTGGAGCTGGGAAAAGCCCGGTGGAGATGAAATTTATCAATCTCTCTCTCCAGCAGGCATAAAACCTCCTCATCATTTGTATCAACAGATTACAATGATCCAACAGATACATTTAGGCCTAACACTACAATTAAAACTAACAGTTAAAACTAAATTTATAACACTATAACTAGTTGATGACACCAAGTATAGCAGTATTAGTACTCTTACTTAGAAGGTGAGAGAGAGGAGAAAAGTGGTTGGGTAAATTGAAAACAAGGGTTGGTGGAGGGGGTGCTAAACGAGCGAAAACGAACGACGTTAGCATGTTAGTCAATACATATAAATATAACCCCATGCTAGTCAATTATGAATACTTATAGCTCTAGTGTAATAGTCATCAATATCAATAAAGACTAAATTAGGATTGTGTATTCAAAATGTGAAATATTCAAAAATTCTTTACGAATCAACAGAGTCTATTTTAAGAGCCAACAGAACTTGTGGTAAGCCCACTGCGCTAAATCGCTGAAAATATTCCTGGTTTCTATGTATCGGTTTTGCTTGTCATGCTTTGTGCAATGATTCGTCCGATTCCAGTCATTGAAATTTTGCGCAAATTTTTGGGACTACATTTCACCTTAATGCATTAATGGATCCGAGAAACGAGAAACAAGTTATCGAAACATTGGCAATTTAACGAACTGTGTAAGGATCTGACAAAATTACAGCATCCACTTATGAAAAACCCTCAAACAATGGTAGACTTTGTAGTAACACTGGGCAATTTAGTTTCAAATATGTCGATAATAGAAATCATATGTCGTCTGCCGCTCAACCTAAGAGAGCAATGGGCGGACAAGGAAACTAAAGCCATGACTCCTGCGAACGGGCAGCCAAGACAAAAACTAACGCTGAAGGATGTACTCGAATTCCTTAAACCACAACAAAAAAGAGCGACACCCCTGGTCGCACAAAGGGTTTGTCAATCAGAAAAAGAATATCCAAAAATGAAAAACCAAGAATAAATCTACATACTGAAGATAAATGCAAACCTCCACTGAAATGCCTCTGTTATAATCAACAACATTGGCTGACGTCATGTCAGGAATTCAGAAACGTGAATATAGAAAAGAGACGCGCATTAGCTCTTGAGAAACGCATACAAGGTCTGTTCAAAAAGTTCCCGGAATTTTTTAATTGCGCGCGTCTGGAGAGTCCGGTGGTCAAAATTTGTTTTATTGTGTTGGTACATATGTCCCTAATGTATGGTGAAATTTTCAGCTGTATTCATTGTTTACATTCTGTCTTGTAGCGGCTGGTGTAGACGTGTTTTTTGAGCTCAGCGATTTTTGTTAGTTTAAACAATGGAAGAATTGAAGAATTTGTATTAAATTTTGCGTGAAAAATGAAATAAAGTGTAACCAAGTATGCGAAATCTTACAGAGAGCCTACGGTGAGTCTGCTATGAAAAAAAAAACAAGTGTTTACGAGTGGTATAAGCGTTTTCAAGATGGCCGCGAAGACGTTGAAGACGACGAACGCTCCGGTCGACCCAGCACGTTAATAATCGATGAAAATGTGGGAAAAGTGGAAAAAATGATTATGGATGATCGCCGAATCACTATTAGAGAAGTTGCTGATGAAGTTGGCATATCAGTTGGCTCATGCCATCATATTTTTTTAAACGTTTTTGGCATGAAACGAGTGGCAGCAAAACTCGTTCCAAAACTGCTGAATTTTGATAAAAAAAAACAAACGCATTACCATCGCTCAGAAGCTATTAAACGACGTCAACGATGATCCAAATTTACTTGAAAGTGTCATAACTGGTGATGAAACGTGGGTGTACGGTTATGATGTCGAAACAAAAGCACAATCGTCCACGTGGAAGCACCCTACGTCACCAAGACAAAAATCGCCGAGCTAAAAAAAACACGTCTACACCAGCCGCTACAAGACAGAATGTAAATAATGAATACAGCTGAAAATTTCACCATACATTAGGGACATATGTACCAACACAATAAAATAAATTTTGACCACCAGACTCTCCAGACGCGCGCAAATAAAAAATTCCGGGAACTTTTTGAACAGACCTCGTATGTCTGCGTCTAGGACATTTTAGTATTGAAAGAAGGTAAAATTCGATGTTTAATTTGCCGTTGGACAAAAATGGCAACTCCACCACCCATTCCAGTAAACCTGTCAAATCGATGAATCACATAATGTGGATTACTTTTCGATTTGACATTTGGTTTAGGAAAAGTTTCTGTCACAATGGCAATATAAATTTTGTGAACTCTGAGAAAATTATAAAATTCATTTTCACTCGATTTCAAAGATCGAGCATTCCAATTTAAAATATTCAAATAATTTTAAATTCATTATAATATAATTTGCGAATTGCCATCCGATTTTAAATGCTTCAAAAAGTTATGAAGTCGAATTCATTCGGATGATCATTTAAAAAAGTTGATCTTGTAGGTAGATCATTTTATTTTCAGTTATATCGCCTAAATCAACTCCATTTAAAGAAGCGCAATGGCATTGAAGGAATATTTGTAGGTAGACTGCCAGTAGAAGAAGATGATATGGCCGATCTACCTATTAATGAATTGTTTTCGTTAGAAGATGAACTGCAAGGCGGTCCTGTGTTTTGATCATTTACATTAGAAGAAATAGGTGGGAGATTTCTACCTGATATACTAGCATAACTGACATTAGAAGAAGATGATGACGAGGTTGATCTACCTGTCAATAAATTGTTTTCGTTAGAAGACGAATTTCCAGGCGTACCTGTTTTTTGTTTTAAATTCGAAGAAATCAGTGCCTTATAAGAATTAGGCGTGGCATTTGTAACGGTTTTTTGATTTTCAGGTATGTTCTGTAAATTTAAGGTCGTTTATTTGACTTGTTGTCTAAGCGAACGAGCGTTTAAATTTTTTTCCCTGACAGGACATTTCAAATAATTGGATTTATGATTTCCATTGCAATTTGAACATGAAAATTTATCAGTGGTTTCATACATTGGACGTCTTTCGAATGCGATTTACCACAATTCAAACACCGTATATCCATATAACAATTTTTGGTTCCATGGCCGAAGCCTTGGCAACGACGACATTGTGTTAAGTTTGCAATACGATTATGCCGTTTATAATGTTCCCAATGAATTTTAATGTAAGAAATGAAACGTACATTTTTAAAGTTTTCAAATTGTTTACATAACTTCGATTGAAGTGTATTAGGTAAAGTTCATGGGAAATTCCAGAGCGCTGTTGAGAAGTACCATTCGCTCTTTTTTCATAAGTATTACTCGGGAAGGGGCAATACCAAGCACTTCTTTTAGTTCATTTTTAATTTCATCGGTACTTTGATCATTTGATAAGCCTTTCAAGACAGCCTTGAATGGTCTGTCTGATTTCTATAATATGAATAAAAATTATGAAGTTTTTCAGACAAATATCGGATAAGACGTTCGTAATCTTCCAATCCATCAACCAAGACTCAACATTCTCCTCTTCGTCCGATTTAAAATGAGACTTTTACTTCGGGGAGAAAAGTAGAAAGCTCAGTACGGAATGCTTTGAAGTCGGAAATCATCACCGTCACTGGTGGCATAGATTGATGTTTCTTCCCAGAACGACAAGCGTCCATTTTGGGAATTTTCGAAGAATTTTCTTCTATGTCGCTACAATCGGATTCAGAAAGAATCTCGTAAATATTGTTAAACGGCATAGAATCAACGGAAGGGAAATCCGTCCGTTGTCTTTGATTTTTACATTCAGATTCTATAAGATCGTGAATGTTATTAGAAAAATGTTGAATAACGGATTGTGATTTATTCCGTATTGAATTCTTTTTAGCCTTAGGCTTGTTGCCGTTCCGGTTGGACGCAGACATTTTTGAAATAAATGAATTTTTAAATTAAATTAACTAGGCTAAATTAGTCTTCGATTAGACTCCTAGCTAGCCTTAGAAAAGGCTGATTAATTTCTTAGTCACTCTAATATCACTCTTTGTATCACTTAGTCACTCTAATATCACTCTTTGTATAGCCTTGAGAAAGGCTGACTAATTTTTAGTCTTTAAAAAGGCTGTCAGTGATTCAGGTAGCCTTGAAAAAGACTGAAGCCTTGAATCAATGAAACTCTAGGTAGCCAGAAAAAATTTCCAGGAGCCAAGAGCTATACGCGTGCGGTGCGAACGACTTTTCAACACCGACTGTTGCAATCTTCAATTGAATCGATTCGCTCTTTGTTAGCTTTTTTACATTAAATAATGTAATATATAAACTCTAAGATGCTAAGTGTATTTTCTAATCTTAATAAACGACTAACTTAAAACTAGAATAGTATCATTAGATTATGTCGGATTTTCGAAAATCCAGCTTTCAGCTGGCGATCGTCAGTGGTCGGTGAATTGAATATTGCATGAGTCTTCTAGATGGCGTTGTTAAATATCTATGGCCGCTTCCTTCGGTTCGTGTGGGTCTGCGGGAAGCGCTCCAGGCTACGAAGGCCCGACGGGTGGCCCGCACGCTGGTCTTCGACTGGAGCGGCCGTCCGTGAGCGGGGATGGTGATGTTACGTAAGAGAATAAAAAAAAGGAAAATATTGTGGAAAGCGAGGTATAAAGAGAATATGGAAACAAAATGTCTGAAAACTACAGAGATCTAATTAGTTGCCATCGAGATGGAGAAGAGACGGAGAAAGGGGGAACGAAAAAGTTAGTGGCAAAAATAAGGTCTTGTTATTTATAATGAAGATGGTGGACAGGGACGAGGATCGAGAGAATCCAGCGGATGTTAGTATCGAACCTATAGGTGGAGATTATACTTTCTAAGCGAGGAATAACACATTACACTTGGATATTAATGTGTTTGAGGAAGTGGTATATGAGAAGCATATATGGACTATCCCGACTCGCCAACACATTCCGAACCGGAACCTCAGGCGGTCTACCTCGGGCCCTAAGGGATTCCAGTAGCTTCGACCTGGCGTCGCGATACTCTACACACGACCACACGACATGCTCGATGTCCTGACAACCGTCACCACAGGTGCAGAGACCGCTCTCCTTGAGCCTAACACGCCAAAGATGTGCGTTGAAAGTGTAGTGATTTGACGTGAGCTGAGACATAACACGAATGAAATCGCGACTCATGTTCATCCCCTTGAACCAAGGTTTCGTCGATACCCTAGGGATAATGGAATGCAGCCATCGTCCCAGTTCGCCATTGTTCCATGAAGTTTGCCAACATTCAAGTGTTTTCTGACGAGAGATACTGAAAAATTCATTGAAGCAGATTGGTCTTTCATAAATGTCATTCATGTCATAATGCGAACACCTTATCCAATGAGTCTGCCTTTTCATTTCCCGGAATGGACTAATGCGAATTGACCCAGACTAACGAGATTGAATAAGAATATTCAGATAAAGTTCGCAAGTGTTTCCGGATTTTCCCTAGGAAATATGGAGGATACTTTCCTGGCTTCATTGCCCGGAGAGCTTCTATTGAACTTAGACTGTCCGTGACAATGAAGTAATGGTCTTTGGGCGAGGTTTCAATGATCTCGATGGTGTACTGTATAGCAGCTAATTCTTAAGCCGGATCACTGAGTTTGTACGAAGCGGTGATGTTCTGATTGAAGATGCCGAAGCCTGTGGACCTGTTGATGTTTGATCCGTCAGTGTAAAGCACCTTTTCACAGTTCCACGAGTCTCTTCCTTCATGGATGTGTCGAAAAACACAGTAGAATTAGAAGTATCCAAGAAATGAGCACGGTTGGAAACAAACGAAGAAGGATTAATATTCTGAGCCATGTAATCAAAATACAAGGACATAAAACGGGTCTGAGAATTGAGCTCGACAAGCCTTTCGAAGTTTTCAATCACCGTCGGATTCAAGATATCTCATCGGATAAGCAATCGATATGAAAGATCCCAGAATCGATTTTCAACGGTAAGACGCCCGCGAACACTTCGAGACTCATTGTATGAGTCGACTGCATGCAACCTAAGGCAAAACGCAAACCACGATACTGAATTCTTTCCTGTTTAATGAAATGGGTGTTCGCGATGGATCGGAAGCAGTAGCATCCATATTCCATTACGGACAATATCGTTGTTTGGTACAGCATGACCAGGTGTGCTGGGTGGGCAACCCACCACGAATCGGTTTTATGTACGAAGAAAGTGGATTCTCTGTAGGCATTTTAGTTTCAGATACTTGATATGACATCCCCAGGTGCCCTCGGAGTCGAACCAGACCCCAAGATATTTGAATGTGAAGACTTGAGCTATGGTTTCACCCCCTAGTTGAAGCTGTAGTTTTGCTGGTTCTCGCTTTCGTGAAAATACAACCAGCTCAGTTTTCTCCGTAGAGAACTCGATACCCATTTGAAGAGACCATGTCGATAAGTTGTCGAGGGTATCTTGCAATGGTCCTTGGAGATCTGCAGCTATACTAGACAGAACACTGTCGTCGGCAAGTTGTTTTAGCGTGCAAGATGTGTTGATACATTCATCAATGTAGTTTACGTAAAAGTTGTATGAAAGGGGGCTTAATACATCTATTTCTTGGACAATAGATTATACAAAAAGTTGGTAAAAGACCATGCTGATGAAACTTCTCAGATAGGATGTTTATAGAAACTGAATCAAAAGCCCCCTTGATCTCTAGGAAAACTGACGCCATTTGTTCTTTACGAGCAAATGCCATTTGAATTTCGGTCGAGAGCAACGCAAGACAATCGTTCGTTCCTTTGCCCTTGAGGAAGCCGAATTATATATCTGAAAGTAAGCCATTAGTCTCGACCCAATTGTCTAGCCGAAACAGAATATCTTTTTTCGAACAATTTCCGGATATACGAAAGCATAGAAATCAGCCGATACGAATTGTGATCGGAGGCTGGTTTCCCTGGTTTTTGAATGGCAATAACTCTTACTTGTCTCCAGCCATTTGGGACAATATTATTCTCAAGGAGCATATTAAATAAATTCAATAAACGTCTTTTGGTTGAGTCAGGCAATTATTTCAACAAGTTGAATTTAATTGTGTCTAACCCCGGAGCTTTATTGTTACACAATAAGAGCGCACGTGGAAAACGGTGTTTGTTTGTATTTGGCGTCACGGCGCGGGAGATCCTCTGGTCCGGAGCAGAATCTCTGCATACTTTTTGAGCGGTTGGAATATTCCTCGCTTTCGTTCGTTGTGTTTTTGTTGCGCATTCGTCAAGTTGTGTTCCAAAGAGTGCTCATTGATGTTCTTTCGATAATCCGTCTACGAATCGACGCCAATAATCGCTTTTCTTCTCTTTTCATTTTAGCGTCCAATGCCGCGTAGTATTTAAATTATCAGGTGTTCCGTTTTTCCTAAACTCGGTTAATTTATGTAGCTTTCTTCGCGTTCAATTTTGAGCACTCTTTTTCCCACCACGGGCTGGTAGGACGGATGTTAGTTTTTGCGCCGGGTACACGTTTCTTCTGAGCTTGAGTCGCGGTGTCGAGAATCAAGCCAGCCAAAAACGTGTACTCTTCCTCCGGAGGAAGTTCTTGCGTTCTTTCTAGTTTGTCAAATATCGAATTTGCGTAGCATTTCTAACTAATGTGAGGTCATACAAAACATTGATTGTCTTCGATCGGTCCTAGTCCGCAGGCGATTGAAATTACGATAGGTAGATGATCGCTACCGTGGGGATCAATGATCACCTTCCACGTTCAGTCCATCCGTAGCTATGTCGAGCAAAGAGATAAATCCAGCGCTGGTGGTGCAGTAATTCGTGTCATTTTTCCCGTATTCAAGATTGTCATATTGAAGTTGTCGCAGATATCATGGATCATAGCAGATCTGTTATCGTCGTGAAGACAACTCCATCCCGTACCGTGAGAGTTAAAGTCTCCTAAAATTATCGTCGGTGCGAGAAGGAGCTCAATGATATTACTGAGCCGCTTATGCCCAACCGAGGCTCTTGGGGTTATATAGATGGAAGCAATGCAAAGGTCCTTGCCTTTGATTGTAACATGACATGCGACAACTTCATTAACTGGTATCGAAGGAAGGTTAATGCGATAGAAAGAATAGCACTTTTTGATCCCGAAAAGTACTCCTCCGTAGGGATCATCTCGATCCAGGCGAATAATGTTAAAATCGTGGACGTTTAAGGGTGTTCCAGAAGTTAGCCAAGTTTCGCACAATGCAAATGCATCACAATTCAGATTGTTTACTAATAGTTTACCTTACCTTACCTAACAGCTATAAGTCTGGGGTGTCCTTTGCTGTATCAAGCATACTTCCCCACATAACTCGGTCCATGGCTGCTCGTCGCCAGCCACTCAAGGCACGGATGTTTCTGAGATCACCTTCCACTTGATCGATCCACTTTGCTCGCTGCGCTCCTCTTCTTCTTGTACCAGTCGGATTAGATTCAAGAACCATTCTCACTGGACTGTCGTCCGACATGCCCAGCCCATCGTAGACGTCCGATTTTAGCTGTCCGTACGATAGGTGGTACTCCTAGCAGCTGATGCAATTCGTGATTCATACGCCGTCTCCACGTTCATTATCGGCGGTCACCAGTGAGCCCAAATACACGAACTCGTCAACCACCTCGATATCGTCACCGTCTATCAATTTTCATGGTGGGAAGCATAGTGTTTCTTCTCTAGAGCCTCTTCCTCTCATGTTTTTTGTATTCGACGCATTTATGGCCAGTCCGATACGCCTAACTTCAGCTTTCAGTCCGATGTAGGTTTCCGTCATCTTCTCAAGGTTACGTGTCTCAATATCAATATCGTCAGACAAGCCAAAAAGTTGTACGGACTACCGGAAGATCGTGCCACTCGTGCCGATCCTCGCTCTTCGAATCACACCTTCCAGGGCAATATTGAACAAGATACAAGAAAGTCCATCACCTTGACGTAGCCCTCTCCGAAATTCGAAGGGACTCGAGAGCGTCCCAGATACTCGGACGTAGCACATCATTCTATCCATCATTGCTTTGACCAATCGCGTCAGTTTATCCGGGAAACCGTATTCGTGCATTATCTGTCATAGCTGTTCTCGATCGATTGTGTCGTATGCCGCTTTGAAGTCAATGAATAGGTGATGCGTGGGTACGTTGTATTCACGACACTTCTGGAGTACTTGTCTTATCGCGAATAGGTGATCCGTAGTGGCGCAGGCTCCAGTAAATCCCGCTTGGTACGGCCCTACGAATTCCTTAGCTATTGGTGATAGACGACGGCAAAGGATTTGGGAAAGTACCTTGTAGGCAGCGTTCAGCAATGTGATTGCTCAGTAATTACAACAGTCGAGCTTATCGCCCTTTTTGTATACGGGACATACCACTCCATCCATCCATTCCTGCGGTAAAATCTCCTCCTAAATCCTAGAAATCATCCAGTGCAGCGCTCTAGCCAGTGCCTCTCCTCCATGTTTGAGCAGCACGCTTGGCAACTAGTCATTGCCCTCGGCTTTGTTGTTCCTCAGCTTGCCGATCTCTTCACTTATCTCCGACAGATTAGGGGCTGGGAATCTGTCGTCGGCTGAGCGTGCACCCAGATTGATTCCTGTACCGTTATCTGTATATTGTGCTTCGCCATTCAGATGCTCGTCATAGTACTGCTTCCACCTGTCGATCACCTCACGTTCGTTCGTGAGAAGCTTACCACTGGTATCTCTGCACATTTCGGCCTGTGGCGTGTAGCCTCTACGTGAGCGGTTCACCTTTTCATAGAACTTCCGTGTGTCATTTGCGCGATACAGCTATTCCATCGCTTCGCGATCTTGGTCTTCCTGGTCGCGCTTCTTCTTCTGGAATCCATGTTCTGTCTCTTCCGCGCCTGTCTGTATCGTTCTTCGTTCGCTCTAGTGTGGTGTTGCAGCATCCTCGCCCTTGCTGCATTCTTCTCTTCGACCAACTGCTGACATTCGCCGTCAAACCAGTCATTTCCTCGATTCGATAACCTCGTACCTAGTACGGTTGAAGCAGTGCTACTCATGGCGGATCTTATATTCCTCCAGCCGTCTTTAAGAGTCGCCGCGCCAAGCTACTCTTCCGTTGGTAGCACTTGCTCCAGTTGTTGCGCGTATTCCTCTGCAGTACGAACGCTACGTAGCTGCTCGAGATTGAATCCCGGCGTTCATGTGTGACGTATATTGTGCACCGTCGATAGTTTTGAGCGCATACAAACCGCGGTTAGAATCAATATTGGCACTGCAGTAAGTGCGGACATTTATGACGTCGGAGAAGAATCGCCCGTCGATGAGAACTTGGTCGATTTTGTTTTCCGCATGTTGATCAGGTGATCTCCAGGTGGCTTTGTATATATCCTTGCGGGGGAAAAAGGTGCTTCGAACTACCATTCCTCGGGAGGCTGCAAAGTTTACGCATCGTTGACCCTTGTCGTTTGTTACCGCGTGCAGGTTCTCCAGCTCGATCACGGGCCTGTATATTGCCTCCTGACCTACCTGAGCATTCATGTCGCCGATGACGAGTTTAACATCCCGCCGTGGACAGCTGTCGTAGGTTCGTTTCAGCTGCGCGTAGAATGCTTCCTTCTCGTCATCGGGTCTCGTCTCATGTGGGCAGTGCACGTTGATGATGCTGTAATTTAAGAAACGGCCCTTGATCTTCAATACGCACATTTTATCACTGATTGGTTGCCACCCAATCACGCGCTGGCGCATCTTGCCCAACACTACAAATCCAGTTCCTAGAACGTTGGTTGTGCCACAGCTCTGGTAGAAAGTAGCCGCTCGATGCCCACTTTTCCACACCTTCTGTCCCGTCCAACGAGGTTCCTGCAGTGCTACGACATCGAAGCCGCCAATTTGAAGCTCATCATGCAGCATTCGGTCGCATACTGGGAAGCCAAGCGATTTGCAGTTTCATGTGCCAAGCTTCCAATAGTAGTCCGTGGTTCGTTGCGTAGGTTTTTGCCGATTATTCCGAGTCGTATTTAATTCTTGATCGTACGAAACATGTGTTTTCCGGGCGGCTAGTTAGGCCTGCACCAATAACAGTGATTGTATCCGTGACCTCGGAGGGTGACTTAGCCATCGAAGAATACGATTGCTGAAAGAAGGGGCCATTTTGCAGTCAACTGTTTCAAAAATGTTTTAACTGTAGGAATAAAAGCGCCATTAATAGACTTTTAAGAGGTTCTGAAATATTGATGACAGTCATGATAAAGTCCACGATGTCAGAGAATTTACCAAACCCAGTATCGGGTAAATTTTCTCTTTGATCTTTAGGGACTTTCGGGGGTTTTTAAGTCCCAGAAAGGGGCGGAAATTCTTGCACGGAATTTAATTTTCCTAGACCTGGAGCTTTTTGCTCCGGTTTGTTGGCACCACTTCCTGTTTCTGTAGCTTTAGGAGCCCCCTCTAAAGACATCTTCGAACCCTTACTTGGGAGCTTATGTAAGGATATATTTATCCTCTTTCTTATTGATGAGCTATGAGGGACAGCCGAAGAAGTACCTTCGAGGGGGTCATCATATTCGCTCTCGTCAGTTGACAAGTAAGCGTAAGGATTTTCGGTAGGTGGCGTAGCACATTTCAACATTTCCGCAAATGAGCGTTTGGAGTGTTGCTTGAGTGATCGTTTATTTCATCCTTACACAATTTGTACACGGGACAATCAGAGAGGTCATGCGGTCCCTCCTTACAGTAGAGACACTTTTCATTGTCTCCACTGCAGAAGTTATCCGCATGACTCCCTCAACACTTTATACACCGGGATTTATTGCAACAATGGGATGCTGTATGTCTCAATTATTCGCAATTGGTGCAGTTTATGACCCGCGGAACAAAAAGGCGAACAGGTGAACGAACTCGTTCCAGGAGGACGTAATTAGGCAAAACCGAGCCAACGAAAGTCACCCGATACGAGTCTGATGGGATATAGGACTTAGTCCCATCCTCGACGGTCGATACTGAACGCAATTGCTTGCAGTCCAGTATCACAGCGTTCTTGAGTAGGGGATTTTTAAACTGCCTCATGCTTAAGAAAGTCCTCGCAAGTCAGACTCGGATCGGTATACGCGATACTCCCGCGTGGAATGCTCACTTTGAACGATCTCATAAGCCTTTTGTGCACTGACCCTTAACCTGTCCGCGCGTGCTTTTTCAATTTTTTGTACAGTATTGTATCGCGAGGTCAGGTTTTTTGAAAGTCTGAGGAGGTTCAATTTTTACCATTGGGTTTGGTCCGGATGTAAACCGCATACGGTCCGGCCGGGAGTGCAAGCTCATCGGGATAGCTTCTAATGCGAGATTTATTGCCATCACAAGTATCCATTTGATCATCTGGGGGAAGGTCAGGCAATTTAACATCGCTAGTCATATGCCGGACTTGTGTGCGTGCGGTCAAAATCGGGGTGCAAATAAAGTGGTATTAATCAACAGAAAAAAAGTTTTACTTAGCTTAAGTTCCAAAAATAATGAACGGCTGCCAAGACCCGATCCGAGGCAAACGGTAAATATTCCTTCCAGTAGAGTGCAAAAAACCTCTTCGAGGAAAAAGCAATTTTTCTCAGTCTCTCACTACACAGTCTAATGAAACGATTCTCTTTTCATCACTATATATATATATATATATATATATATATATATATATATATATATATATATATATATATATATATATATATATATATATATATATATATATATATATATATATATATATATATATATATATATATATATATATATATATATATATATATATATATATATATATATATATATATGTTTCTAATGTATATGTAAACGATATATGCGCAGCGTCCAGCGCTGGCACTAGCTTACGGTACCACACGCGGTGCTGCTTTACACAAGCTCACAGTCGGCCTTGAGAACGGATTAATTAGAAATATCACTCGACCGCGTCAATGCAGACACAATTGAATATGGAATGACCTTGATAGCGGAATAAATCAACTCAATACACGATTGGAGAAAGTCGATCGATCCGATAGTTACGACACGAATGATCTCTGTATTAGTTAGTAAGTTTGTATATAAGTTCCATTTCCCCATTACTTTACAAGTAGGTTTACAATTTTCCCTACAAAAAAATCACAGAATTGCGGAAGCAAATGATGTCTTCATGGTAATAATTAAATCATGTATATAATAGGGCTGAAAAGTCACCACTTGTGGCTGAACACACAATTTAAATCCTAATAATTTAGTTTTACCTCATATTCCAATAAATAGTTATTAAAAAAAGTATAATTTCTCCCCTCGCGCTGACAACATCAACGAGAGCTCTCCTTCTTCATACATATACACCACTGTTATATGAAGTGTGCACGTATAATGATAGCGCATGTTTAATTTCTTTCAAATCTAGCACTGGATCACACCAAATTTCTAGAGCAGAACTCTGAATCGTTATCGTTGAAATTTTGTTTTTCCTTGCTGCGAAAAAGATTGTCCTGTCTTTACATTCCATAAATTTAATAATTAAATCAAGGAAGTGTTCGTCACTAGTACACCCAGTGGTCACTTGGGTATATTTAGGCGAGAGCGCGTGAGAGCGATTCATTCGACGAGAATGTGTTTCACTTGCATCAGCTTAAGCCAAAGCACACACTCAAATTCTGTCTATTCGACACTAAGAAGAAGTGCATTTTCCTTTTTGTGTGATGTTCGTTTATGCATTGCCTGTGTAGACATAAATCTTACACCAGCGTGTATCACTCTTGTGTAATGCATGCTTTATTGAGGAACAAGATGCTCTTCGGGAGGAAATACTGTAATATTTTGCAACTGAAGATTTCGGTGTTTAAGTCACCCATCACAATCACATAAGTATCGAAGACAAATTGGCCAACCAAATTATTCAGCAAACAATGAAATATAATGGAAATCATTACGAGATCGGACTACTTTTTAAGCAAACAATGCCCATTATGCCAAAAACAAAAAGCTTTAAAGCAGCATTAAAAAGACTAGAATACACCGAAGCAAAGATGCGAGAAAGCCCTGAATTTTCTGAATAGTATACGGAGAAGATTCAGGTGTACGTTAAGAAAGGCTACGCTCGAATGCTTACGCCTGAAGAAATTACTCGAAGTAGCGAGAAGATGTATTATTATCCCCACTTCGCGGTCGTGAATCCAAATAAAACTCCACTCAAACCATGCCGCTGCGAAGGTACAGGGAGTATCACTAAACACGAAATTGCTTTCTGGTCCAGAGACTATAGTGATTGCAAAATAAGGTCATGCGATTGATTTTAAAATGTAATACATATACTTCCTCTAATATTCGATTGAATGCATTACAATGACTTTCAGTGAAACAGCGAGGATATTATTTAACAATGGTGTTCATTTTCAAAATCTTAAATGGAATGCTGCCTCGATATTTGTGTCATCTGTGATATGAACATCTTAAACTTTCATCTATACATACTTTCCCAAGAAACGCTTCAAGAATTCATTCCCAAAGACACTTTTCAAGGACTCCATACACTTCCCAAAAGACTTTAGAAAGAACCAGATATGTTCAAACGACATACATTTCCTATAAACATAAAGGTAAACTCAAAATCAGCAACTAAATTCAACGATATTATGACATCGCCTACGAAACGAGGTCATGAAACGACCAAAGCTTCATAACACATACGAAGCAGATATATGATATCAACAACGTATGCTTATAAACACGAGACCTACATTCAAATCGCGACGCATGACTCATTATATGGAACCATTAACAAGAACAGCGAAAGCAATCTTTAGAACTCAGGTAACTCACGAGCAGCCCGCTCATTAGACACGCTCTCGCCCTCTCTTTCCTTACCACTCACTCACGCGCACGCTTTGACCACTATACCCTCTCGCGTTTTCTTAATCCATAATGGCTACTATACACACTATGCGATACCGAAACCTCATTCATGATTAATCTGGAACCAACCGGAATTGAAACGCAAAGTCTAACTTCCCCTACCAGAACAAATCTAAGAGAGAGAAGTTATATAAGTTAAGACATATTGAAATAAAGCAGAATTCTTGTAATCAATTCGAAACAGTGTGTTTTAATACCTTATGGCGACCGGACTTTCCGAGCGGAGATCAGAAAAGCCTATCAGTTTAGAAATGAACTTAGTGAAAAAAAGCGAAGTTAAGAATATGATCATAGTTAGAAAAGTACTGTGCGAAACCTTCCAAGTGATAATAAGTTAAGAGGTGTAAAAGTGAGCTAATCAAACTCCGAAAACTTTAGGAAACAAACTTATGAAGCAGTATTAGAACGTGTGTGCCATGAAGCCGTGCGACATACTCCACGGAGGTGGATAATAAATGAACTAAAAGAATTGTTCGAACTTCGGGAAGAAAAATTGTGAGGCAGCCCGACAAAAAAAAACAGAAGAATAAAATGGGCAAAAACCAGAGTAAAGACAACACAGTTACCCATGAGCACGTACTTAACGTAGTGAACGCGGTGTCTCAAAACCATGCGAAGACAGCAGAAACATCTGTAACATCCCAAATTTATGATGGCGCTCACCACACGATTATGATGAGGCTCATCTGAACCCTACGTTGTGTTTAAATTGTACGGAAATAATAAGCTTGCGACAGCTTTCTAACTCAAGCCTGGGACGGCTTTCGTGCAGATTGAGACACTGCGGACACTTCGAATACATTAAGCCATGGCACGGCTTTCGCACGGATGGGGACACCGCGGAACACTTCGGATGTGATGTAATAAACTGGTACGCGTTTATTTATGATTAACTGACTAGTATATTATACTGACTATGACAAACAATTACTATGACTACGACAATCACGCCGAATATAAAAACTTGATATACTATCGAAGTACCGTAGTACTGTAGTACCGTAATACCACAGTACCGTAATACCGTAATAGGTATTTTTTTGGCAACACTGTTCAAACAGAGGTTGTTATGTTTTTGCAGTCCGTATTATTTGCGTTTTTTAACAGTTTACACGTTAGTTATTAACTAAAGTTTTTATCAGTTAGTGACTATTTGCTGCCCGAGCTTGTGTGGAGTGTTATTCTTAACATTTGACTGCTGATCGCATAGTGAATCAAGTTCAGTTGTGTTGTGCTTACGGTTAGTCTGTTTGGCGCCGTCGTGTTGTTGTTTTGATAACAAACAATATCGTTTCACACTGTGCATTGTATAAAGCCTAACTGAAGGCGTTTTATTGCATATATTACGAGTATGGAGAAAACCTGTGGACAATGCAGTCAGATTATCACTGGCATTGATTCCGTTGCTTGTCGCGGCTACTGTGGATGCATGTTCCATTTGGCATGCTCGGGTGTTTCTCGCGTTCTGCTGGGGTACTTTACATCGCATCAGAAAAATCTATTTTGGATGTGTGATGAATGTGCCAAATTGTTCGAGAACTCGCATCTCCGATCTATCACCAAATCGGCAGACGAAAATTCGCCACTTGTGTCACTTACGGAAGCTATCAATGGTCTACAAAAAGAAATCAAGTCGTTATCAAAACCGACACCATCACATTTAAATCTTCGCTGGCCTTCTATCGAGCATCGTCGTCCGGCCAAAAGACCTCGTGGACCTGATTTGGACGCTTCTGAGTGTATAGCTGGATCGAAGAGAATCGTAGAGAACGTCGTTAGTGTTCCAATCTGCGAAAAACCAGCAGACAAATTTTGGCTGTATTTGTCTCGTATACGACCGGATGTCACCAACGACGAGATTTCTGCTATGGTGCGAGCCAACCTTGAGCTAAGTCAAGACCCAGTGGTAGTTAAACTGGTTGCCAAAGGTTCTGATATTAGCAACATGACCTTTGTGTCTTTCAAAGTTGGCCTTGACCCTGCATTGCAATCTATAGCTTTGGATCCTTCAACTTGGCCGCTAGGAATATATTTTCGCCAATTTGAGGAAAAATCGACCCAAAAATTTTGGAAACCTTTGGCGAGTCCGTCTCTAACGCCCACACCAGGAATATCTCAGCATTGACTGAATGCAGCACACTGGGACGCAACGTAAATCATACTATGGAAGCCTCTGACTCTCCTGCCTCAGTCGTGCCACTGCAGCCTGCGATCGACAGCCGTCCCGCTCCTGAGAGCAGGTGCGGAGAAGGGGGCTTCCAAACTACTAGCCTGGGCAAGTATCCATTCGTTTCCAGTATTTCAAGCGCTGAATCGTGTATTTCAAGCACTGAATCGTGTGGAAGCCTTTGGCCCCCCCGCCTCAGTCGTGCCACTGCAGCCAGCGTTCGACAGTCGTCCCGGCCCTGAGTGCGAGAGCGGAGATGAGGTCTTCCAATCAGCCACTGCCGGCAAGTACAATAGTACCTTGTACAGTTCAAGCATTCATTACCTTCCTGATTCCAGCACAAATCGGTCTCGTTCGCGCTCTCAGCCAGTTTTATCAAACATCATATTGTATTATCAGAATGTTAGAGGGCTACGTACGAAGATTGGACGATTTGTTTACTGCAGCTTCTGATGTGGAATATGATGTAATTGTGTTAACTGAAACGTGGCTGAATCGTGAATTTAATTCACTTCAATTATTAGGCTCGATGTACACGGTGTACCGTAACGATAGGGATCCAGTAAATGCTGGAAAAAAACGCGGCGGTGGTGTGCTTATTGCTGTCTCCAACCGGCTTTCGTCCAAACTTAAATCTGTTCTGAATCATGCTCTTGAACAGCTTTGGGTAAACATTCGCAGCCATAATACTGACATCTCCCCGATTCTGCCGATAACGTTGAAGTTATTCAAAGTCATATTGACTCCGCACTTGACATCGCTCATTCTATAGATCCTAGCACAGTGCATTTACTGTTTGGGGACTATAACCAACCAGGTCTAGTTTGGATGGAAACTTATTCCGGTTTTGCTATCCCTGATCCATCTGGATCAACCTGGACAAGGCCGAACGTTTCTTCGCTGGATGGAATGTCGCTACTGAACATGGTGCAAAAAACACTGTTACTAACATGCGCAACCGTACGCTAGACCTGATTTTCGTAAACGAGGAAAATTCAAGGAACTGCATCACTACTGAAGCAATTGAGCCTTTAGTAGCCGTTGACGCAAATCATCCTCCGCTTTCTGTCACTTTGACTTGTCCTCGGCTTGTGCGGTTTGACGATGTGTCTGAACATACGCTGTTCAACTTTTCGAAGACTGACTTTTCCTGACTCAATAATGCACTGTGTGTTATCGATTGGGATTCTCTACTGGATAATGTTGCTGACGTGGATACAGCTGTAGGCAAATTTTCCTGTGTTTTGCGGGACCTTTTCTTAGTACATGTTCCCGCACCCCGCCCTCGCCCAAAGCCACCTTGGGGCAATAGAAACCTACGTGAGCTTAAAAGGTTACGAGCAGCTGCACTTCGGCACTATTCCAATCGACGAAACCCAATAACAAAGAGGGATTTTGCTCAAGCTAGTAACAATTATCGGTCGTACAATCGCTATCTCTACTCGAAGCACGTACAAAAAACTCAATCCAATCTGAAACGAAATCCGAAGAAATTTTGGTCTTTTGTTAATGGCAAACGCAAAGAAAACGGACTTCCTTCCAGCATGTTCCTTGAAAATGAAACATCGAACACTCTAAGAGGCACCTGCAACTTATTCGCACAACACTTCTCGAGAGTATTCAATACAGACTCGGCTAATTCAGCTCAGGTGGAACGATGCCTTCGAAACGTTCCATATAATGTGATAAATATTGCAAACATTCGATTCACTGATGAGGATATTATGACGGCAATAAGTAAGTTAAAATCCTCAACATCAGCTGGGCCAGATGGAATTCCGTCTATAATATTGAAAAGATGTTCGAGAGCATTGTGTGCGCCCATCAAATTAATTTTCAACCAATCAATGTCGCAGTCACGGTTTCCTGCATGCTGGAAAAAATCGTACATGTTCCCGATCTTCAAAAAAGGAGATAAACAAAATATTGCAAAATACCGAGGTATAACTTCTCTCTGTGCTGGATCAAAGCTGTTGGAGATTTTAGTGGGGAACGTTTTATTCCGTGAAACAAAGACATATATCTCTAATGATCAGCATGGTTTTTATCCAGGCAGATCTACAATCACTAACTTGACACAATTTTGTTCCCTTTGTATTAAGAACATTGAAACTGGATCACAGATAGATACAATATATACCGACCTGAAAGCAGCGTTTGACCGTGTAAATCATACGCTCTTGATTGCGAAACTGGAGCGTCTAGGTGCATCGTCTAGTTTCTCTCAGTGGCTTAAGTCATATCTCGTAGGCCGAATTTTATCAGTGAAGCTAGGAAATGTCGAGTCACAAAACTTCGCTAACGAATCAGGTGTTCCTCAAGGAAGCAATCTCGGACCATTGCTGTTTTCATTATTTTTTAATGACATTTCTTTTGTCATTCCACCAGGATGCAGACTTATGTATGCGGACGATTTGAAACTGTTTCTTGTTGTGCAATCGACAGCTGATTGCATGGAACTTCAGCAGCACCTAAACAATTTTTGTGAATGGTGCAATCTCAACCTCTTAACTATAAGTGTGTCCAAATGCTCTGTGATTTCTTTCACACGTAAGAAAAGCCCGATAGTCTGGAACTACTCTATTTCTGGGGAAACACTTGAAAGAGTAACTGTTTTCAAAGATTTGGGTGTGCTTCTTGATTCCCAGCTCTCCTTCAGACATCACTACTCGCATATAATTGCTCAGGCAAATAGAAACTTAGGTTTCATCATGAGGATCGCCAAAGAGTTTACTGATCCATACTGCCTGCGAGCGTTATATTACGCGTTAGTACGGTCTACCCTTGAAACCGCAGTGCACATTTGGTGTCCTTACGCCAGTGTTTGGATCAATAGAATTGAAGCAGTACAATCACGATTCCTGCGATTTGCTCTCAGATCTCTGCCATGGCGTAATCCGTCAGAGCTTCCACCATACATTGAGCGCTGTCGTTTGCTCAACATGGACACACTAGACAAACGACGAAATATACTCAGAGCAGTATTTATAGCGAAATTGCTGAATGGAGAAATTGATGCTCCTGAAATTCTCTCACAAATATGTATTAATGTCCCTCTAAAAACGCTAAGAGTGCGGAATTTCTTGCGACTCGACTTACGAAGAACGGAATATGGCCAGAAAGAACCGATTAGGGCAATGTGCAATGTTTTCAATAGTGTGTACGACCTTTTTGACTTTTGTGTATCTAGTGTTATTTTCAAGAATAGGCTTAAGAGACTCGGATAAAATATAAGCAGAACTTAATTATTTTTTAGCACTTGACAATGTTTGTATTCGTTAGGCTAATGTTTTTGAATTGTAACTATGTAAACAAATATGTAAAATGTTAAAAAAGATGATGGTTTTTACGCGCATTTGATGAATTTCAAATGGGCTTTTCCCACTCCACCAAAAACTCCATTGAGATCAATCCAGGTCAGATGGAAAGAAATAGATAAATAAATAAATAAATAAATAAATAAATAAATCTGATCGCATTCCTGTGCGTAGCTGGTGTCATCGCATTGATACTATACTTTGCATATAAATTAATAATCACTTATGAACGAATGCGCACCCAGCGCGAAATAAAACAAGCTGTTTCATTAGCCACGATCACGGTTCAATGATCAAGTAAAGAAAAACTTTTACTGTACGGTGAGAAAAAAAAGTGTGAAAAATTATGACTGTGTAATGAGAGAAAACACACAAAAGGGAACAGTGTATGAAGCGAGGAGCCAAATAAAGCACCCGCACGAAAAATATAAACTGATTAAACAAGAATGTGTTTTTCGTTTATGGCAACTAGATGAAAACGACGAAACTTTCGTGGAATAATCAACTGGAGGACATCCCGCTGGAACACCAGAAGAAGACGATAAGTACACCAACGCTACTGTCACGAAATATTGAATACCTTTACTATATAATTGTACTATTTAAAATTTTTATAATGGAAGATCCTATAACACCAGAAGTGTGGGTGATAGTAGGCAAATTTTTTGATTTTATGAAAACTAAAAAACATAAAAACTGATATATCTAGTATAAAATAAAATATTATTTACAATTTCCAAAAAGTATACACATTGGTATTATAATGAATGAGTTCAATTACAAATTTAAATGGATAGACTCCGTGAAATCGAGTCTTATTTAAAGAAGGAAAATAAAAATTTAGTTAAAATTCAATATAGACCTAGATCACTAAATAATATAGAAACAAAAAGAATACAACTGCAGGAATCCTTCGCAGAATATAGAAGAACATTAAAGACTCTTGAATCTAGAATAAAGTCTAGTCTATGGAATGAAGAGGTTGAAACATACTCAGCACTCAAACTAGTATATGCCAAAAGCATTTACATACTAGAAAACACTGGCGTTATCGAAGAAAAGTACGACAGTGAGGCTGAGGTGAATGATATTACCGTTAGCGGAAAAGATTTGAAGCCGCATGAAGAAGACTCACTATTAAGAACAAACAGTGACATCAATCTAGCAAAAAGAAATTTTAGATTGAAAATTATAGCCAAAATATTAGTGTGGTTAAATTCAATTAAATCAAAAATGGCACTAGATATAAAAACAGCATCAGAATTAGCGTCGTTGATTCCCACTTATGATGGTAATGCAACAGGCGTTAAGTCCTTTAACGATGGTCTATCACTAGTAGAAACCATAATGCCAGTAGCACAAACAACTGCTGCAATTTAATTAATCCTCACGAAATTGACTGGAAAAGTTAGAGATTTGTTTACCGAAATTTATTTATTTATTTATTTATTTCGTCAAGCAAATATAGACTACATATAAATTGTTTACAATGTTCACTTACATACTACGCATTATTTCTACGACAAAGCTGAGATTTGATTTGATTTCTAGACATAGTAAGGTCAAGATGTTCGCAGTATTGATTGTAATGGCGCATTATTCGATTGACTGGACTGAATTTTGCATAATTTGTTCTAGCTTGTTTTTCTAAAAATAATTTCCTGGAACGTAATTGACGGCTAGGTATATAAAAATTTAATTGCGATAATAATGGAGCTGATTGAATGCGTTGAGAAATAATGTCGCTGATAAAATAAAGCATTGCAAAGTCGCGACGTTCTTTAAGTGTATGTATATTGATGAGCATGCAGCGTGCTTCATATGATGGTAGAGGAAATGCTGTCCAGTTTAATTTACGAAGTGCATATAAAAGAAATTGTTTTTGAATAGATTCGATGCGTTCTTCGTGAATAATATTGTATGGATTCCATACTAGGCTGCAATATTCCAAAATAGGTCTGACATATGTAGTGTATAAT
Organism: Malaya genurostris; assembly: GCF_030247185.1. NCBI lineage: Eukaryota > Metazoa > Arthropoda > Insecta > Diptera > Culicidae > Malaya > Malaya genurostris. The sequence goes on from NC_080571.1 coordinate 177,086,475, forward strand.
AATTTAATTGTGTATGGGTCCTGAAAGTTATGACTGAAGCGTTTAATAAAGCCCAGCATGCTATTAGCTTTATTGATTATGGTAATGTAGTGTTCCACAAAAGTGAGCTTGGAGTCTAAGATTACGCCTAAATTTCTTACAATTTTACATTTTTCTACAAGTTGATTTCCTAGATGTATGTTTATAGGTATAGTTTCATTTTTCCTACTGAAAGTTATTGAGTTACATTTTTTACATTGAGTTGGAGTAGACTTTTGCAGCACCAAATGTGGAATAGATTGATTTCGTTCTGGAATATTACAGCGTCGTTAATATTTTTAATTTCCATGAAGAGTTTCATGTCGTCTGCATATATAAGCACTTTCAGATTTTTGAGTATGAAGGAAATGTCGTTTATATGTAAAATGAAAAGGAGAGGCCCTAAGTGAGAACCCTGAGGTACGCCAGAAGTTACATTAATTGGTTCAGACAGAATATTTTGGAAGCGGACTACCTGTACACGTTTCGTTAAGTATGATTTGAGCCATTCCAGAAGAGTATGTTTTATGCCATATTTTTGTAGTTTGTGTAGAAGTAATGGTATGTCAATACGGTCGAAGGCTTTGCTAAAGTCAGTGTAAAGAGTTTCTACGTAGTTTCCGGCGTCCATTGCATTCAGAGTGAATGTCATAAATTCTAAGAGATTTGTTGTAGTTGAGCGGCCTTTAAAAAAGCCATGTTGTTTGTTTGTTATTACATTTTTAAGTTGATGAAAAAGTTTTTCATTTACAATTTTTTCAAATAATTTTGGAATGCATGAGATAATGGCTATTCCACGGTAGTTCCGAATGTTAGATTTTGCACCAGATTTAAATATTGGTACAAGAAAGGAAGATTTCCATGCTTTAGGAAAAGTACATTTATTAAGTGATAGGTTAAAAAGTAGTTGTAGTGGTAGTGTAAGTTCTTCAGCAAGATTTTTTTAAAATATTGGTGGTATACTGTCAGGTCCATTCCAGCTACATATTTAGAAATAAAAAGTAAAATTTCCGCAAACTGTAAAGACAAAGGTAGTTCGGAATTAGCAATGGCGAATTTGAAAAACTCTAAACCAAAAAGAGGTCAAGAAATGGCAACTTACACGAAAGAAGTTGACCAACTAGCTGATAAGCTCAAACAGGCTTATATCAGAGAGGAAGTACCAGCCTTCGAAATTAGCGAAAAAAGCGGCAATCCAATCATTAATTGTCACTTCAAATAATCAAGAAACCAAAATGCTATTGAAGATAGGAAAATTTGACAACTTATCAGAAGCATTAAACATCGTAATAGAAAACGATAATTCTAGTACCGAACAAACTGTGGCAATGCTGCAGTATAACAAAAACAAACCACAAAACGATAGACAAAATCAGGCTAATCGATCAAACTTTAATAACTACAGAGGTAATAGTAGACACCCCCAACAATTCAACCAACGGCAAAATAGTGACAGACCACACTATGGTCAGCAAAATCAAACTTACAGGTCGTACAAGTATCAAAACTCAAATAACTTCCCTAGAGAAGGACATCAAATTTCTTTCAATCAATCACGATATAGACATCAAAACCAAACAACCAAACACGGTATGGTTACCAACAACCGAACTCTTACCAGAATAATAGGCGAGTATATCATATGGCTGAATCGATGACACATGCCCCATCGATGACACATATTCCTCAAGACCTACAACGAACAAACTATGAGTTGTCCACACAGCAACCATTGCAGGGAAACTTGCAGACACCTTGCTCGAATAACGAAAATAGAAACGGTAATTATTTTTTAACCCACCAGTAACAATTGACCGGAAATGTCGACAAGATGGACGATTGTTACATGGATACACCCAAATTATGACAATAGATATTAAAGCATCTAATTTCATCCGTGTCAGAGTGCACATGACAGGTGATACTGTATGCAACCTAATCATCGATACCGGCGCAGATATTTCATTATTTGAAGCGCAAAATATCCGCCCAGATCAAATTGTGAATACTAATGATAGGATAAAATTTAATGGAATTACCGAAGCTAATATAGAAACATTAGGCACAGTAAATACCATACTGTTTTAATAACTCATTAACTATTAAACACAATTTCCACCTGGTACCGGCTAATCTACCAATTCAAGCAGATGGTATATTAGGTCGTGATATCTTAGCAAAATATAAGTGTATAATAGACTATGAATCTTGGTTACTTAACTTCCATATAGGAGCTGTACAAATAGAAATACCAATAGAAGATAATTTAAATGAAGGATTCATTCTACCCGCTTGCAGCGAGGTTATTAGAAGAATATCCTTTTTGAATATACCAGAGGATATGATAGTTCACTCTGAGGAAATTACACCAGGAGTTTTCTGCGGAAACACCATAATTTCCTCAACAAAACCCTATGTAAAATTTGTAAATACCAATAATATCCCCATATATGTATATCATTCTAAGTTTAAACCAACCCTTAGCTACTTAAGAGACTATTCACTAGTGAAATAAAAATAATTTTCATAGATGTGAGAAAATTTTCAATGATATAAATGTAGATAAAATCTTTACGTTTGCCCGAAAAAAATTCAAGAATTTAATCACTCAATACCAAGATATATTTTGCCTTACTGATGAAGAAGTCACAGTAAATATTTTTTATACACAGAACATTAATCTAAATGACAATGCATCCGTGTATATACCTAATTATAAAACAATTCATTCTCAATATAACGAAATTGACAAGCAAGTTGATAAAATGCTTGAAAGTAATATAATTGAAATGTCCATATCTTCATATAATTCACCAATACTACTGGTGCCCAAAAAGTCAAACGACGTGGAGAAAAAGTGGAGATTAGTTGTCGATTTTAGACAACTAAACAAAAAAAATCTAGCAGACAAATTCCCACTACCAAGAATTGACGATATTTTGGATCAACTCGGAAGGGCTAAATATTTTACAACCTTGGATCTTATGTCAGGTTTTCATCAAATACCTCTTGACGAAGAATCTAGAAAATTTACAGCATTTTCAACTAGGAATGGTCATTATCAATTTACACGATTACCGTTTGGACTAAACATTAACCCAAATAGTTTTCAAAGAATGATGACTATTGCAAAGGCAGGTTTGACACCTGAATTAGCATTTATATATATAGACGATATAGTAGTTATGGGATGTTCAGTAAACCATCACATAACGAATTTAGCTAAAATATTTGAACGATTGAGACATTACAATTTGAAACTCAATCCACAGAAATGTAATTTTTTTTGCACAGAAGTAACCTATCTTGGACATAAAATAACAGACCAAGGTATGTTACCTGATGATTCAAAATTCAATGCTATCCTAAACTATCCAATACCTACAAATACCGACGAAGTTAGAAGATTTGCCGCATTTTGTAATTATTATAGGAAGTTTGTACCAAATTTTGCAACAATAGCATATCCACTTAACCAATTATTGAAGAAAAATTCGAAATTCATTTGGACAGATAAATGCAAAAATGCATTTGAAACACTGAGAAACAGTTTATTATCTCCTACCATACTACAATATCCAGATTTTTCCAAAGATTTTATTTTAACGACAGACGCTTCAGACATCGGTTGTGGAGCAGTTCTGTCACAGCAAGCGCAAAACGGACATCTACCAGTTGCTTTTGCAAGCAAAACTTTTACGCCAGGAGAAAAAAATAAACCCATAATCCTAAAGGAAAACGGCTATCCATTGAGCCATTAATTACTTCAAACCGTACTTGTATGGAAGAAAATTTACAGTTAGAACAGATCATAGACCATTAGTACATCTGTTCGGAATGAAAAATCCCACCTCTAAATTAATTAAGAATACGTCTTGATTTAGAAGAATATGATTTTAATATAGAATTTATACCATGAAAATCAAATGTTGGACCTGATGCGTTGTCAAGAATAGTTACAACATCAGACGAATTGAAACAATTAAATATCTTAAGAGTAAACACGAGGTCTATAACTCGAAATTCACAAAATAAAACGAGTCAACAAAATATCTGTGCATCAAGAGAACCTGATCAACTCTCAATGTACATGACAAACAATCCTTCGGAAACAAACAAATTATTGAAACTTGAAACAGATATAAATAAAACCGAATTAAGATTCATGATAAAGAAAAATGAGAAAATTGTTGAACAAGTGCATCAATACACTAAGGTCTCTTTTTACACTTTTTTTTCGCACGGTTTTTTTATACACGGCTTTTTTCACACGGATTCCGGAATTTACACGGTTTTCATTTACACGGTTTTCGCAATTAACACGGTTTCTGATGAGAGTTTAAAAAGAACTGTCATTTGTTTTTTTGAGAAAAATTTTAGAAAAGGGAACAGGTTGTCTGTAAGAAAACGATTATGAGAGTTAATTTAAAGTTTGTAAGTTAACTAAAATCATTCATTCAACAATTCACGGGAGTATTGACTGTCGTTCCATAAAATGATTAATCAGTCCTCAGATCTTGAACCCCTGTCGTAAATTACACGACAACGTCTCTTCCGCTCAGTTGTGGTGTATGATGTCATGATGATGTGTTGAAGAACTAGTCAAATTTACTTCAACTCTTCATCATATCGAGCAGTACAGTATTTCATACCCATTTGAATGATATAGCTCTAGTAGTATTATGATTTACGCCGATGAAATGAGTTTCAGAATGACACATAGTTAACGCTCGTATCCGTACTGTATTTTACAGTATTGTACTGTATTTTCGACTCAAATACTGTGTACTGTTTTTTACCCTCAAATCTACTGTATTTTAATTTGCACTGTATTTTTACACTGAAATGTACTGTATTTTTCATACTAAAATTTAATACAGAATTTTAAAATTCCAACTCATCGAATTTCGATCTGTGGCAGTACAAAAACAGCAACAACACGTAGCGAATGTGAATGAGAACACAACAACAACACACACAAATTTTTTCATTATTAATTCTTGTTCAGAACGTCACAACAATCAAGCGAAACTTTGATGATTGAAAAAAAGAAACATGTCTCAACCAAAAAGAAAATATACTCTAAATCAAAATCATTATCAAAAACATCCGCTTCTCAAAATCTTTCGCAAATTTTTCGCAAATTATCACTTTCGCAAATTTTCACTTTCGCAAATTTTTCAGTTTTTGACGAATTTTAAAATGCCCTAAAAAGGAAATAAAAAATAATTGAGTTTATGAACTTGCTTTGAACGATTTGTTTAGTCTTGTTAAGACGTAGAGCCGTATTGAGTGAGTTTTACATGATATGCGAATACAACTGTGTGATGAAAACCGCGAAAAAGCTACCGTAGAGACGGTACTCGAACCCGAAAATAGTTCCTATCCTCCTAAATCGTTTTGCCAATTAAGCTATCCTACATATGAAACATACAAATAAACGGACTAATTGAGGATTTTTTATTCACTATTTTTAGAAAAAAGCATACTGTAAAATGTACTGTATTTTAAAAGTCGATGTACTGTATTTCCTTGATTGTTACGCCAAATGTACTGTTTTTCTTTAAAAAAAATATACCTTTTCTAATTTGATTTCTATTCATCTCTATAAATTCTTCCCCTTTAATTCTGTCTCTGCGTGCATATATCTTCATCTAGTACCCATGTATTCCCACTCAGTTTAGTTGAAAATGACTGTTAAGATCGTTAGTGTTTTCTACACATCGTACCTTCGGAATTGAAAAGAACTGATTCTCAAGCTTGATTTGTAGTGAAAGTGTTTATTGGTGATAAAAAAAATTAGCCTTTTCCCCCTTCAAATTATCAAAAGTTACATTTTATCCAAAACAAAACAAATAAATAATCAAATCTACGGTTTTTGGAATTATTACGTCAAATTTTCCACGCGGTTTTTTTTGCACGGTTTCCGCAATTAACACGGTTTTCTTTTACACGGATTTTTTTTAACACGGTACGTATCCCCCGTGTAAAAAGAGACCTTAGTGTACATGTTAAAAGGAGACCAAACTTTAGAGTTGGCATTTCAGAAATTAGAAAATTTATTGCAAAATATGAATCAAAATAAAATAGCGCTCAGTATGAAAGACAATATATTCAAAATGATAAGTATGGAAAATCTCAAAATGATTGCGAACGCACAAGTGCATTCGATTCAAATCATAATCTTTAACCCACCAAAAGAGGTGAAAAATCAAATAGAATTCCAAAAAATATTACATGATTTTCATTATACCCCGACCGGAGGTCATACTGGTCAACATAGACTTTATTTACAGTTACGTGAACTGTACAAATGGAACAATATGAAACAATCGATTGCAGAGTTCAACCAGGCCTGTGAACTATGTAAACGAAACAAAGTATTGAAACACACAAAAGAAAAACAAGTAGTTACAACAACCCCTTCAGAACCATTCGAAATTATATCCATCGATACTATAGGACCATTACCAAAAAGCAACAATAACAATAGATACGCAGTAACTATTCAATGCGACCTTACCAAATATGTCGTATTGATCCCCGTACCAACAAAAGAAGCAAACGTTATTGCAAAAGCATTAATCTATGATTTCTTACTAATTTACGAAAAATTTTCAGTTTTACGTTCTGACCAAGGAACGGAATACAAAAATGAAATTTTCGAACAAATTTGCAAAATACTACAAATTGAACAAAAATTCAGTACAGCTTATCACCCTCAGACTATAGGCTCGCTAGAAAGAAATCACAGGTGTTTAAACGAATACCTGAGATCGTTCGTAAATGAGCATCAGTCTGACTGGGATGAATGGTTGAAATTTTATGCATTTAACTACAATTCAACACCACATTCAGAACACGGAATAACACCATACGAACTAATATTTGGAAAGAAAGCAAAATTACCACAAGAAATCTATGAACAAGGAACAGAACTAATCTATAATTTTGAGCAATATAGTAGAGAACTTAAATTTAAATTACAAAAATCAAACGAAATTGCCAAAGAAAAGCTCATTACAATTAAAGAAAAAAGAGTTATTACATCAGAAAATGATATCAACTCTATTCACTTAGACATTAACGAAACAGTTTTCCTCAAAATAGAGAATAGACGAAAATTAGATTCATTTTATGATGGACCTTTCATTGTAGAAGAAATTTTAAGCCCAAATTGTAAAATCAAAAACCCGAGAACCAACCAATCCATTATAGTACACAAAAACAGATTAATCAAAATTTAACAACAATGTCAAATCATATCAAATTCAGTACACTTTTAAAATTCCAATCGAAATTACACTTACATTAGATTGTAAACAGAAGACACACAATATCACACCAACACTTATTGTTATTATAAGATAATTATGTAATATCCATTAAAAATGTTAGGGAGTTAGACCGAGTTCACCGAAACAAAATCTACAATCGAATGATTTCACTTCGTTACATCATTCTTTCAAAGAGGGATGATGTGATATGAACATCTTAAACTTTCATCTATACATACTTTCCCAAGAGACGCTTCAAGAATTCATTCCCAAAGACACTTTTCAAAGACTCAAGAAAGAACCATACACTTCCCAAAAGACTTTAGAAAGAACCAGCTATTTTCAAATGACATACATTTCCTATAAACATAAAGGTAAACTCAAAATCAGCAACTAAATTCAATGATATTATGACATCGCCAACGAAACGAGGTCATGAAACGACCAAAGCTTCATAACACATACGAAGCCGATATTTGATACCAACAACGTATGCTTACAAACACGAGACCTACATTCAAATCGCAACGCATGACTCATTGTATGGAACCATTAACAAGAACAGCGAAAGCAATCTTTAGAACTCAGGTAACTCACGAGCAGCCCGCTCATTAGACGCGCTCTCGCCCTTTCTTTCCTTACCACACACTCACGCGCACGCACTATACACGTAAATACCCTCTCGCGTTTACTTAATCCATAATGGCTACTATACACACTATGCGATACCGAAACCTCATTGGTGATTAATCTGGAACCAACCGAAATTGAAACGCAAAGTCTAACTTCCCCTACCAGAACAAATCTAAGAGAGAGAAGTTATATAAGTTAAGACATATTAAAATAAAGCAGAATTCTTGTTATCAATTCGAAACAGTGTGTTTTAATACCTTAGATCGAATTGAAAGAGGAAGTGACTTGCATAGGTACAATACTAGAAATGAGTCTATTGCGAGAACACCAAGCTTTTTATTATTAGATCTTAAATGAATTAGTGCAATTTGATTTTTTCGAAAATTGTGTAAAATGACGAAGATTTAATTTATTTTATTTATTTTTTTTTTCAAGTAAAACGCATTAGGTTATTATGTTCTGTATGATGATGATAGATTTTTAATAGTTTGTTTCAGAGTTAAAAAAGGAGAATGAGAATATGACTGGAACTGGATATGCTCTCCTTTATTTTTAAAAGCTTTAGCATTCTACGTGTCAAGTTCGAATCTTGACATTATAAGAGTTGAGTTATGATTTATTGATTCTATTTCGGAAACTAATCGGGATCGGAAGTTGTTCATGGAATTGGGCTTGGCTCTGCTCATCCGCAGTCTCGTTACTCCATCGTACCTGATGTTTGTAGCGTTGAACTGGTCCGTCGGGAAGGTCCAGGTGAATTACTGTCTGATACTGACAAAGATATCGGGTTCGATTCCTGATTTGTTCAGGGATCTTCCCGGGTAGGAAATTTTCTTGAATGATGATAGTAAACCGGAAATATTTGAATGTTTTCTTGTTCTCAGTTGTACTTTAGAAGGAAAATCTATACCTGCGGGATTAACCAGATCGTTTTATATTTAGTGAACTAGTTAAAATGTGTGATGCAATATTTATTATCATTTAAATAAATCGTCCGGCTCGCACCTTTGTAGAAGTATGAGGCGGGACCATCATGATCAATGCCATCAATGTTTGGAATCCTACTAAGATTCCGAGAAGGGAAATATGCAGTAGCTGGATATACAATAAATGTTTTCACAAGTTAAGATACGGAAAGAAGACCAAGACGCTCAACGATTTCTATGGCGAGATGGAGATAACCGAAAACCCATGGGACATTATCATTACTCGCATTTGGGGCACCTTGCTTACCGGCATGCGCAATAATAAAGCAGCATCTGAAAAGGTCCTAGATTTATACTGGGATTCAACTTGGGGTATAACTGGGTACCGATTAGAACAATTCGATCCTGAAGTTATACAAACGAAAAGAGAAGTCATCTCAAAAATAGCTAAAACCTTTGATCCTCTAGACTTAATCGCACATATTACGATCGGAGGAAAGATAATTATGTAACAAACTTATAAAGAAAGCTCTGATTGGGATGATAGAATATCAACTAAACTGACGGAGACTTGAAAAGTTTGGATAGAAAAACTGTCTACCATAACCACGCTAAATATCCCAAACAAGGGCCGCGCAAATAAGGTAATAACAATTCCAAAACTCGAGCTACAAACTGCAGTACTGGGAACACGATTAGTTACCACGGTGAACGAGAATAACGAATAAAAATCTCAAACGTAACGATGGAGACGACTAAAGAAAGTAGTTAGTTACTGGATAAAGTACATCAAGAAACTGAAGGCAAAAATAACAAAAACCGATTTCAACAAGCAAAACCACCTGCTCACTTTAAACAAGGAGAAATCCTATTATTGAGACAAACTCAAGAGCAGCCCTTCCCATCGGAAATTATTTCTTTACTTAACAACGACAATATTCTGCAAGGGAGTTCAGTCAAAGACCATGATTTAGAATTAAGTGAAAACGGTTTCATTAGGATGTCCGGACGAGTAGAAAAAATGAACCCAATACTACTACCAAACAAAGGCCATGTAACAAACCCCATCATATAGCATTTCCACGAACAATACCTTCATCGAGAAACGATAACTGTCATAGCTAGAATCACGTACATATTCCTGGATTCTCAACATTAGGACCACTGTAAAAAGAGCTGTAGCAAAATGTCAGTCTTGTAAAAATAAAAAGGCAAGCCTCCACCCACCTAGAGTGGGCAATCTACCGAGCTGTCGTACGACTCCCAGACTTAAACCATTTACACACACAGGAGTAGACTTTTTTGAACCTATGGAAGTCGTGATTGGAAGAAGATGCGAGAAGCGCTGGGCGCACTTTTCACCTGCATGACAACCCGAGCTATACTCCTCGAGTTAGCAGATGGCTTGAGTACGGGTTCACTTATAATCTGCATCAAAAATCTATAAAGGAGACACGGTAAGGTATCGGAAATGTATAGCCAGTGTTAGTAGTTACCGATAATTTGACAGAAGCTGTTAGATATTTATTTATATTGCATACAACATTTTCATTCCGGTAGAAGATGCTACAAGAATTCATGTCTCTCAATGCATGAACCGTGAGAGAAATTTTTTACATTTTTTCTCTCCAAGTAAGTATTTCACGGCTCTTAAAAAATTTAGTCTGATTACGGTGCTGTGTGGAATTTACCAAGAGTGAGTAGCAAGTTGACAATTATCGCAGAAAATTGAAATGATGATTCGACTTGATGATTCTCATACTAGGTTGCAATATTTCAAAACCATTATGTGGAGCATTCACATACATTTTCATAGACACAACTTATACAAAGGTTATGTGCACATAATTAGCGTTCTTTGATAGGATAAAAGCCATTCTTGTGTATAATCACAGACTAACAGACATGACAGTATGAGTAAATTCTTATAAAACTAATTTTTCGTGATGCACTAGCTCCACCTATACTGTACTGCGCAAACTATTTACTATCTGTACACCCCTTGTGTTATGTAAAAGTTTTTTACTAGTTGGTTTCCCCTCGTTTGTCAACACCGATCAGCTGCTTGCCGGGATGCCTGATTTCATCAAAATATTTGAAAATTAATCGTCACAATAAATTATTGGATTACGTTGATAATATAATTAATTTTTTCGCGATGTTGGAAGGTAACCATTTATATGACTCAACGTTGTTCATCTAGACTATTTTTTATTGTATTGATAGTTTTCACCCGAAATTAAGTGGCTGCAGACCAGAAGCAAGTGAATATTGTAACAAAACGGGCTCAATTTTGTATTGTGTTGGAGGATGAGTAGGCACCATTATGTATATAGAGTAGGAAGTAGGCACAATTATGTATATAGTTTTGGCAATATGTATTAAATCTGTATCCTGCATGAAATTCGCATGACGTATACAAATCAATACATTACAGGTAATTCTGTATGAATGGCACCTCTGTTGGTAAATGAAAAAATAAACACAGTCTAGATGATAGACAGGATGTTTTTGATAGAGTAACGTGGCGCCATCATGACACATGTGAGTACTGTCCCAAATAAAGGAATATTCGAAATGACCGTTAAAATGATTGAAGAGTCTAATTTGAGTGTCTTGTCTGTTAGTCTGTGGTATAACTAGAATGGAACTAATATGGTTGGAGCTAGCTATACAGTTTTGATCATGACAATGTTAAATATAAAATCCCTGTGTACATGGTGGATAATGCCATAGAAGTACGCGTACATGACCTTCCCCCGCCGACCAGCGATCAATTCGTTCGGAAAAGTATGTCGAAGTACGGTGAAGTTCTTTCCATCGAAAGGGAAGTATTGCGGAATTTTTTCCCGGGTATCCGAAATTGCGTGCGAGTGGTACGTATGCAACTACGTAAAGCAATTCCATCTTACATCATTTGTGGTCAAGACGGGATACATCCGTGTAAAGCGCTGATTACGTATGAAAATCAACTGGTTACATGTCAGTTATGTGAACAACTTGCACACTGCGGCAAATTTTGCACTGAAACTGCGAAAACAAACAAAACAAACAAAAACAAGGACAACCGCTCAACAATGGAAACTAGTGAATGCAGTGCTCCTGTTTCAAAAACACCTTCACCATTTAACCAACTATCAACTGCAATCAATGTACAAAGCGCATCTACAGCAACTATCAATGCACCCAAGACTGCGATCAACAATGAAATCAAGGAAACGAAAACCACTCACAACTCCAACGATGTAGCAATGGATGATATGAGCCACGGACAAAATGACCTCCAATATTCCCTAGAAGGAAACGGAAGCTCCTCTCCCTCTAGAAGTAGGGTGACAACGAGATCCAACAATAAAAAAATAATATTGTGTAACAAAAACATGGGTCAATCGGCCAAGTAAAGCTTATGTATACGCAAATTATCCTGAATAAAAATGGTTATGAAAAAAAGTATTCTTAAAATTTTGAAATTTTTCTTTGTCGAGCCGTAATTGGTTTTGCCTTTCTCATATAGAAAGGTTATGCAATTACTTGAAAAACAAACTTAGAATCAAATGAAATGGTCCCATACAGAATTCCTGAACTTTATTCGGATCCGGCTTCCGGTTCCGGAGTTATAGGGTAAAGTGTGTTCAATATTGTACACCGTCACTTAAACCGGCGAAACAAATTACGTAAAACATTTTCTAAGCTCTTCTCAAAACTACACGAATTGATAGTCATTATCAGTAGGCAACTAAACAAACCGATTGCGGTTTTCCTAGTTCCAGGTATCCGGTTCCGGAAGCACTGAAAATAGTGGTCATATATACCAAAATGGATCTCACTCACTTTTCTCAGGGATGGTTCGACCGTTTTCCAAAAACTTTTAATCAAAGGAAGGTCTCACGGTCCCCTACGAAATTCCTGTATTTCATCCGGATACGACTTCCGGTTCCGGAGTTATAGGGTAAAGTGTGTTCAATATGGTACACCGTCACTTAAACCGGCGAAACAAAATACGTAAAAAAGTTTCTAAACTGGTCTCAAAACTACAAAAATCGATAGTCATTATCAGTAGGTAACTAAACGAACCGATTCCGGCTATCCTGGTTTCCGGTATCCGGTTCCGAAAGCACCGGAAATAGTGGTCATATATACCAAAATGGATCTCACTCACTTTTCTCAGCGATGGTTTGACCGATTTCCACAAACTTAGATTCAAATGAAAGGTCTCACGATCTTATATGGAATTCCTGAATTTCATCCGGATCCGACTTCCGGTTACGGAGTTATAGGGTAAAGTGTGTTCAATATCACACCGTCACTTAAACCGGCGAAACAAAAAACGTAAAAAAATTTATAAACTGGTTTTGATTATTGTACACCGTCACTTAAACTGAACGAACAAAACCGTAAAAAATGTTGAAAACTGGGCTCAAAACCCTTATTACCAGTCTTAGGCTTAAATGAAAAGTCTTATGGTCCTACCAAAAGTTACTGCATATTTTTGCATACAACAAACATTTAAATCGTCATTCATAGTGCGATGGTATTGTATAAAATCTTCAAAATTTAAATAAAAACTAGTAGAGTTTGTACGTCATGTTAATTGGTGGCCGTACGAGCCGACTTCGATTATACCGGTTCTCGGGTTCACTTCATTTTCTTAAGAATAACCTACGCGAGCAAAGTATTGTTTCATTCTGTATGTTATACTAGTTCATGCACAAGCAATCCCTTGTTTTTTCAAAAATCGAAGAGAAAAATTTTGAATAGAATACCACAAAATTATACATGAGAAAGGCATCATTACACCACTAGGTGGAATAAAACAGGTTTTGAAATGTATAAACGGTTACTGTTCCGTTCCACGGGGATGATTATAGAACTGAAAAATAGTGTATATTAACGATTTATTAATTTTTAGTTTGACGTAAAGCCGCCATGACTCAGTTCAGTTTTTGCAATGACTGAGCGGAAATATATATTGGAGAAGCCAAGTGAAAGAAAAACTAACAGAAAAGATGAATTTTTGGAAAAAGATACGCTCAGAGACAGGACTCGAACCTGCGTTTTTATGCATTCCGTGCATACGCGCTACCATTTCGCCACTCTAATCTTGTTTTAGCCACTCCAAAACTCGAAACAGACATAGTAGCAACGTACATCGAACATGGTCTACATCCTAGCCGTCACCCGACCGATACCTTACATCCAAACATTTTCTCTGTCCATCAAACACTAGTCCTCTCGCTTTATACCTATTTCTTCGATCAAGCATTGAGTAGGAGAGTGTATTTATAATCGCTTGTCACCTTCTTTGATTGTGCCAGTCGCTGGCTGGATACTGGAAGTATCGGTCGGGTGACGGCTAGGATGTAGACCATGTTCGATGTACGTTGCTACTATGTCTGTTTCGAGTTTTGGAGTGGCTAAAACAAGATCAGAGTGGCGAAATGGTAGCGCGTATGCACGGAATGCATAAGAACGCAGGTTCGAGTCCTGTCTCTGAGCGTATCTTTTTCCAAAAAATCATCTTTTCTGTTAGTTTTTCTTTCACTTGGCTTCTCCAATATATATTTCCGCTCAGTCATTGCAAAAACTAGTGTATATTGCAAAACTTCACAAAGAATCTGAAAATGAAACTCAAAAGTATAAAACTTAAGCCAAACTAACCGAAATTTGAATATGTTTACAAAAACTTTTCAGTATTTTCTTCATTGCTTGCGCACTGCTGTTTCGTATTGTGGTGGTGTGAGAAATGCCCGGTGGGTTCGGTGGCATTATAACGAAAGTAAAAATTACTTATCAAATAATGACCCGAATTCATGCGACATTATGTTTTGTGTTGAAATAACAACTAGATGAGTCCAATAAAATAAATATTGAAAGAATTTTTTTTAATTTGTATGTAACTGTCGTTTAAAATGCTGGTAATGTCCAATTCTTTTGAACTCATTGCATCGATGGTGCTGAAGCAATAATGCGTCGTTATGTGATAATAGCAGGTAAAGACTCTCCCAGAAAATATCGACGCACTTTGATTTCGCTGTAAATAATTCACAAGTGTTAGATATTCAAATTTTATTCGATATACTGATAATATTAGACTACAACAATATAATATTGTTCTCAACATTTGCTACTTAGCCATTGTAGACTAACTGGAACACCTTGTTGCGAACGTTCCTCTTTAAATTCCGCACAGACTTCTTGGCGACAAGTTTTGACACTTTTTTCCAATTTTTTTCGAAGTGTTGAATGGTTTCGGCTGCCGAGACATGTTTCCTAAGATGTGCCTTCGTCAATGCATAAAATTCCTCAATTGGTCGAAGTTGTGAGCAATTTGGTGCATTCATGTCTTTTGGGACGAAAGTGACATTTTTGGTAGTATACCATTCTACCCTTGACTTCGAGTAGTGGCAAGAAGCAAGATCTGGTCAGAAGACAACAGGATCCTTGTGGCTTCGAATCATGACTAGAAGTCGTTTTTGTAAACATTCCTTTATGTATATTTCGCTGTTCATTGAAGTAGTGGTGATGAAGGGTTTCGAAATCTTACCGCAGCTACAAATTGCTCGCCAGGCCATAGCTTTCTTAAAAAATTTTTCGACTTCAATCGATGTCTCGGACTGGTTTAACACTTGCCCTTCTCGCACCGTATAATATTGTGGTCCCGGTAAGGATTTGTAATCAAGTTTCACGTAGGTTTCGTCGTCCATGATTATGCCGTTCAAATTTCCAGCAAGTATCGTATTGTACAGCTTTCGAACCCTCGACCTGATCGATGCTTCTTGTTTCGGACTACGTTTTGGTTATTTCTGCTTATTATAGGTTCGAAGATTCAAACGTTTTTTAGCACGAAGAACATTTGACTTCGAAGTGCCCACTTTTTTGGCCACATCCCGAACTGAAACCTTCCTTCTTTCTTATCCTCAAAGGTGTTATCCTCACCGAACTTCCTGATTGCATTTCGCACATCTTTTTCACTTACTACATCCATTTTTGCTATCTTTCTCAGTAACAGTCCGCGTTCTGTGCGCCATTTGCACACAATTTTTCGACGTTGTTCTGCTGAAAGTCCACGCATTTCGAAACAAACTAATGAAAACGAATAAACAACTGCACAAGTGGTTAGATAAGAGTGTAAACAACAGGACGCAGCCATAAATATTGACAGATTCTGAACCATTGCGAAATGGCAGCGGTTTTTGGTTGAGTTCATACTTTCTGGAACAGTCTTTAATGCTTCAGATTGTAGCAGTTCATTATAGCAAAACGTGCTTAATCCACCTAGCAGTGAGATGATACCTTTTTTTTTATAAATCCGCATGTGTTTTCTGCATGAATATTCTTGGGTGTTTTTTGGTTCTCATGACATTATTTTAATGACCGTCGTTTTAAGCGGCAATTTTAGATTTAATTCACTCATTATTCTGTAATGTCTAAACTGCAAATCGTATCGAGTTTGAATCTAAAAGTGCAACCGAACATTCCATGATATATCGAAGTAGGTTACACTTTAGAATTTATGGTTATTTGAGGTACTTCCAGAGCCGGTATTCAGGAACCAGCATAATCGAAAACGATTTGTATGGCCATAAATTAACATGACTTTGAAGCTGTTTTGGATTGGCATCTTCTATATTGGTTTGAATTTAAAAAAAACTCATCACCCTGTAATTCCAAAATCGGAAGTCAGAATCGGATAAAATTCATTAATTTTGTATGGGATTGAATTTTTGTTTTTAAAATTCTATTTGGCCTTCTTTTAAGAAAACGTTTGAGCTTATGGAGACGATTCGATACTGGAACCGGAATTCGAAAGTCGGTTTAACCGAAGTCAGTTAAATTCACCTGAGGAGCTGTATAGTTTACAATTGTTTCAAAATGTTTGAAAATCAGTGTAGAAATGTTTGAGAAATTGTAGTGCGAGTTAAATTTTTGGGTGCCTTCCGGATCGAAAATTGACTACCGTTAAAACTGAAATAAGTTTATTTGGCTGTCGACTATTAAAATCGGCAGACCCGATAAAGCTGATCAATTTATGTGAAATGGACATATTTATACTAATCACCATGTATCGCATAAACCGGAAGTTGAATCTGACTGAAAAGCGTGATGTTTTATAGGATCTTAAAACTTTTCATTTGAATCTTAGATCGGTTCAGCAATCTAGAAGAAAAATGAGTTACACAATTTTAATATCGTTTCACATATCATCCTGTAGTTCCGGAACCAGAAGTCGGATCCAAACATAATTCATGAACCTTGTGTGGGAGTATATGACTTTTCATATAAATATAAGTTTGTAGAAAACGGTTGAGTCATCTCCGAGAAAATTGAGTGAAATTATTTGTTACTCGCATTTGCTATTCTTGACGAACTGTTTCGAATGGTATATGGGTGTTAAGTTCTTCCAGCATTTATTGCTGTAAGTAGCTTAAATCAATATAATTTTGGAATCGCTTTCAACTCGAAAATACTGCCATCATCTAGTTTACATAAGTCATATTCGAACGATTATGTTGCCAAAAACGAACCGTGCTAAAATCGATCCGAGGCAAATTGTCATGAAAAAGGATGCTGTACACAGACTTTTTGGTACTTAAAAACAATTGTATGTAACAGTATAAAAAATTGTGTTTCACGTTGCTCCCAAGCATTGCTTTAGCATACAACGCTTAAAACTCCTACTGCTGGAATAGGGAGAAAAGTCGCTTACACAAAAATGTCGATAATCGGCTTGTCTAGTTGCCTGCTGATATAACTATCGATTCGTGTAGTTTTGTGAGCACACACATACATACATACACACACAGACATTGTTCAGCTCGATGAACTGAGTCGAATGGTATATGACCCTTGTCCCTCCGGGTCAATTTTTGCTAGTCGGTTCTAAGTGATTACATAACATTTCTATATGAGATATCCAAAAATAGCGGACGACGACAAATTACAGAACGACCAACGTTCAAAATGACGAATAAACCCACCCCTCTTCCACGTAGAAGCTCACGAAGAAGGATAACATCTATAAGCGATGTAGCCGTTTAAACTTGTATAACAAAATTTAAATTCGGTTGTTGCAAATATTAAAGTAGATAATCAGAAACACACAACTATGAAAGACTTAAATTATAACGAACGTAAACAAATAATGCATAATTAAGTTATGTGAGGTACTCGTACGCAAAGAGAACATTGACTAGCAATAAAATATTAGGCGTCGGCAGCTTGTTCTTGTAAGATCTACTGGATAGACTTACAAATCAGCTGTTTTACCGTAACACTAGTTCATTCAGGATCAAACAAATTTGGACCACAATAATTCATACGAATAATACTTACTACACACCGCGAGGAAAAATCAAAATACATCAACTGCACTCGGTGTTAAGTCCGCTCGATCACATATTATGCTAAGTCAACATTCTCAATACCGATGACATTGTTGCACCGCGTATGATATATTTATTCAATAACATATGCGGCGCAATGTAGGAACAAAAAAAATCATTCAAATATTCAATGTACTTATATGTATTTGTAAATAATATTCATTAAGAAGTTTAGATATAAAAACCCAAAAATTATCAATAAAACACAAAATCTAAAGCCCATTCAGCAAATATTCGTTTTCCGAAATACCAGAACTCTTTGTTGTTTTTCCACTTTGAATCCCTAGGTCGATCTACATCCTTATTTGTAACGCAGGCGGGGAATCAGGTTAACCATACGACCAGACATAGTATCGGTTTGTTACGCAGAACGGTACTAATTGGACGATGGACTCCATTCCAAAGTCCGTAGAGTGTAGTATTTGTTACACAGACGCTGCAAACTATAGATTCAATCTAGACTTAGAGGTGGCTTGTACCAACTAGAACCTTGCTCGAACGTCGTAATCGTTCAACCGGCGGGCAATAGATATATTATTATTATTATTATTATTATTATTACTATTATTATTATTATTATAATTATTATTAATAATAATAACATTATTGTTAAATTTATTTTTAATGTTACAATCACATTATTGTCATCATAATTATAATAATTATTATTATTTTCAATATTATTTTGATTAATAATAATATTAATATTATTATTATTATTTTTATTGCAAAACCAAGATCGTTGATAAATTATCTCTTACTAAAATTTAGTGAACAATCCGATATCTTCGTACTTTATAGTTTCCAAAAAAACTACAAACTTGTTGTACCTAGTCTATATTAGCATAGAAAAAAGGAATTGTTTCAAATTTAGAATATACTGTTTTAGAATAGTAGCCGTTTAATGTAACTAATCTGTACTTAAGTGTAGGTGCATCGTTTTAAATTCTAGTAGTGAAAAACGGGAAAGCTTGCACAATTCACAAAAACGATCAACTAACTGATTTTTAGAAGAGTGATGGATGCGTGCCAGTTTTCTCGGAAATGGCTGAACCTATTTTGACAAACTTAGATTCAAACGAAAGGGCTCATGGTCCCATACGGAATTCCTGAAGTTCATCCGGATTCGACTTCCGGTTCCGGAGTTATAGAGTAAAGTGTGTTCAACATTGCACACCGTCACTTAAACCGGCGAAACAAAATACGTAAAAAAAATATCAATAGGCAACTAAACAAACCGATTCTGGCCATCCTGGTTCCCGGTATCCGGTTCCGGAAGCACCGGAAATAGTGGTCATATATTCCAAAATGGATCTCACTCACTCCTCTCAGCGATAGTTTGACCGATTTACACAAACTTAGACTCAAATGAAAGGTTTCATGGCCTCATACGGAATTCCTGAATTTCATCCGGATTCGGCTTCCGGTTCCAGAATTATGGGGTAAAGTGTGTTCAATATTGTATACCGTCATTTAAACCGAAAAAAAACGTTTTAAAAATCCTAAACTGGTCTCAAAACTACACAAATTGATAGTCATTATCAGGAGCCAATTAAACAAAGCGATTCCGGCTATCCTGGTTCCGGAAGCACCGGAAACAGTGGTCATATATTGAAAACTGGATCTCACTCACTTTTCTAAGCGATGGTTCGACCGATTTCCACAAACTATGATTCAAATGAAAGGTCTCATGGTCCCATACGGAATTCCTGAATTTCATCCGGATTCGACTTCCGGTTCCGGAGTTATAGGGTAAAGTGTGGTCAATATTGTACACCGTCACATAAACTGGCGGAACAGAAGCCGTAAAAAATGTTGTAAACTGAAATCAAAACCGTTATTCACAATCTTAGGCTCAAATGAAAGGTCTTACGGCCCTACCGAAAATTACTGCACATTTTCGGATACAAAAAACATTTAAATCGTCAGTTAGAGTGCAAAATTGAAAGACACAAAATTGTATAAAATCTTCAAAATTTGAATATAAACTAGTAGAGTTTATACGTCATGTTAATTTTTGGCCGACTTGATTATACCGGTTCTCGGGTTCCGGTGCCGGAAGTGCATATAATAGTGAACCCACTTCGTTTTCTTAAGGATGACCTACGCGAACAAAGCACTGTTTCATTCTGTATGTTATACTAGTAAATGCACAAGTAATTGGTTGATTTCTTTAAAACATCGAAGAGAAAATTTTTGAATAGAATACCACAATACTATACACAGATTAAAACAGGTTTTTTTTATTATAAAAATAGGTACAGAATTCGATCAAACTTTAGAAAAACTTTCCGAGTGTAACATACAAATCGGTTCAGCTCTACGAACTGAGTAAATGTCCGTGTGTGTATGTGTGTGTGTTGTGAACAATGAGGTCGAGATCTCAGAGATGGCTGGACCGATTTGATCAAACCTGTCGCAAATGAAAAGTCTCCCCATCACACTGAACGCTATTGAATGGTTTTGAGATCGAATGTTTACGAAGTCTTATGGCCAAATTTCCAGATTTTTGGCAATATCTGTCATAATTGATCATGACAACAGGATAGGTTTTTACCTTTTTTATATATATAAAAAATAGGTATAGAATTCGCTCAAACTTTCGAAAATTTTTCCGAGGCCCGGAGGGCCGAATGTCATATACCAATCGATTCAGCTCGACGAACTGAGCAAATGTCTGTGTGTGTGTATGTGTGTGTGTCTGTATGTGTGTTGTCAACTAAGAGGTCGAGATCTCAGAGATGGCTGGACCGATTTTGATCAAACTAGTCGCAAATGAAAGGTCTCCCCGTCACCCAGAACGCTATTGAATGGTTTTGAGATCGGATTTTTACTTTTTGAGTTATACGAAGTTTTATGTCAAAATTTTCTGTTTTTTGACAGTATCTGTCACATTTGACCTTGAAAACAGAATATGTTTCCAGACTTACATTTCGCTCGGTAATACCTATCCAACAAGCCATAGATTGTAAAAATCCGTCCATTTTTAACGGAGATATCGATATTTTTGTGTAAGCCTTATTCCAGTAGAAGGAATTTTGAGCGCTGTATGAAAAAGCAATGCTTGGGAGCAACATGAAACACGATATTTTATACTGTTACATATAATTGTTTCTAAGTACCAAAAAGACTGTGTACAGCATCCTTTTTTATGACAATTTGCCTCGGACCAATTTTAGCAAGGTTCATTTTTGGCAACATAATCTTTCGAATATGGCATATGTAAACCAGATGATACCCCAGCATTATCGAGTTGGAAGTAATTCCATAATTATATTGATTTAAACTATTTACAGCAATAAATGCTGGATGAACATGACTTCCATATACCATACGACTCAGTTCGTCGAGATCAGCAAATGCGTGTGTGACAAATAATTTCACTCAATTTTCTCGGAGATGGTTAAACCGTTTTCTACAAATTCAGATTCATATGAAAAGTCGTATACTCCCAAACAAGGTTCCTGAATTACGTTTGGATCCGACTTCTGATTGCGGAACCACAGGATGATATGTGAAACGAAATTAAAATAATGCAATTAATTTTTCTCGTAGATGGCTGAACCGATCTAAGATTCTAATGAAATCTAAGAATCATCTATGATTCATATGAGAGGTCTTAAAATCCTATAAAACCTCTTACTTTTTAGTCAGACCCGATTTCTGGTTTAGAAAATGCAGGGTGATTAGTATAAATATGTCCATTTCACATAAATTAATCAGGTTTATCGGGTTTGCAGATTTGGATAGTCGATTACCAAATAAATTTATTTCAGTTTGAGCGGTATTCGTTTTTGAATTCGGAATGTACCCCCAAATTTTAATTCGCACTACAATTTCTCAAAGATGTCTACACACTGCTCAGGTGAATTTAACTGATTTCGGCTACACCGATCTTAGAACTCCGGATCCAGTTTCGAATCGTTTCTTAAAGTTTAATCATTTTTTCAAAAAGGCCAAATCGAACTTCAAAAACAAAAATTCGAATTAAAGGACTTAAGGTCCCATACAAAATTGGTGAATTTTTACCGATTCTGGAATTACAGATGATGAATTTTTAAAATTCATACCGATATAGAAGATGTAAATTGTTTGGTGTATTAATTTATGACCATTCGAATCATTTTGGGTTATGCTAGTTCCTGAATACCAGCTCTGGAAGTACCATAAATAATGACGAAAAACTCTAAAGTGGAACTTACTTCGACATCTCATGGAATGTTCAATCGAATGTCACACGTTAAGATTGTAATTCGATGCGATTTGCAGATTCGAAATTACAGGATAATGAGTGATTAAAATCTCAATTTGCCGTTTGAAACGACGATAGTTAAAATAATGTCATGAGAACTAAAACACCTAAGAATATCTATACAAAAAGCACATGCGGATTGATAAAAAAAGGTATCATCTCACTGCTAGGTGGATTAATCACGTTTTGTACTTAGATTCCGTACCGTAATAGCTATCCAAAAAGCCATATGTGTGTTGGTACCGCCTACGATTTCTGCGTAAGATATTGAGCTCAAGATAAACAAATTAAACAATATTAAATCAATGATTTGTAATGAAACACTTACCTTAAACACATTTAAATTTAATACACTTGTTGCGGCATAAATTCTAGAGGCCTAAGAGAAGCCTTCACCAATGCAAACTCATGCTTTTCTGCACTGCTTGCAGAGAGGTGCTGGACCGTCGAAGCATTCGTGCCTATATCATTGTTCGTGCTACATTCCTGGCGATCGGACGTGCGAGTGTCGGTCTTCGCTTTTCGTGGCTTCTGCAATCTTCACGAGTGTTTGGTGTGTCGGCGACAGTGCGACTCATCAAAGTGCGAGCGTGCTAGCCACAACGCGTATCGAGCGGAACAGCAACAAATTGAATTAGAGCTAAGTCACGCAGCTACCACTTATTCAAATAGTGACAGTAAGTAAACTAAGCCACACCTACATCCGAGAAACCAATCCGCATCGAAGTAAGGCAGTACTATCCCGCTCCATTGCAATGTTACCGATGTGGCCACTTCGGTCACGGCAGCGAGTCATGCAACCAGAAAGAGATCTGCTTAAACTGTAGCGAAGAACACGAGAACTCTCACGAAAACCCATGCAGAGAGAGCAGCAGATGTCCAAATTGCAACGAAATCCACCCCGCTCGATACAAAAAATGTCCGAATTACATCGCCGAAATGAAAATAGTGAAAACTAAAATCGACAATAACCTCACCTATGCGGAAGCTAGGAAACTACACAAGCTAAAACAACAAACCTGGTCAATAGCACAGACACTCTAATAAAAAAAACTGAAACAAGAGCTACAAGGAACCCAAAATATTAACATGCAGATTCTTGCTGAGATGGCCGAACTAAAGAAACATATTACTGGAAACTACACCCAGTTACAAAGCACATGGACACATCTCAAAGACAACACCCGGAAAACCAAACACAATTCAAACGATGACCTCCCCACATCCAACCCCGAAAAAGCAACGGCCAATTACGGAAACCTATTTGCGGAGATAACCCCAATTATCAAAACATCGAAGAAACAACCTCAACAAAGAGCAGACAACCATAGAGAAAACTCCCCT
The DNA here is from genome assembly GCF_030247185.1 of Malaya genurostris. Classification (NCBI taxonomy): domain Eukaryota; kingdom Metazoa; phylum Arthropoda; class Insecta; order Diptera; family Culicidae; genus Malaya; species Malaya genurostris. Next base: position 177,110,308 of record NC_080571.1, read on the forward strand.
ACCCCATCACCACGAGTAAAAAAACAGAATACAAGCAGAGCCGACGACAATTTCTCACCCCCTCCTGGAATGGAGGAGATAGAAACTGATCATTCCTCGGATATCGACCTAATAATCGAATAAAAGGACAATAAAAAGACATTAAGATATTAACCCCTCCATTAAAAGACATGCACCGAGATCAACGAACTCCACAGAACAAAACAAAAATGATCCAAAACCGAACAAAAGTCGCATTACAATGGAACGCTAACGACCTACAAATATCAATCAATAATACCAATCCTATCTGTCTGGTTTTACAAGAAACCCACCTTTCCGACTCCACCGACCCCACTGCATGGCTCGGACACAATTACACATGGGAAGCTAAAACCGGGGAGAACATCTATCAAACCGTTGGACTTGGAATACGTAAGGACATTCTACCACCATTCAACAGCGGACAGATCTGATCGCTGTTGCAAGACAGATCACATACCCATTTAAAATAACGGTCGTCTCGATTTACCTACCACAAAACATTTCCAATTTAAACCACAAATTCCGCAAACTAATCGAAGAAATTCATCCCCCATTTCTCATCCTGGGGGATTTTAACGCCCACCACCAACGTTGGGGAGCACGTCAAAGCAACCAACGAGGGAACCAAATAATCGAAACCATCGAAGATCACAACGCAATAATACTAAACGATGGCAGAATTACCTTCACTCGCGGGAACTCCGAATCAGCAATCGACATCTCCATAGCTTCATCATCAGTAGCCAGATTATGCTCTTGGGAGGTCCTCGATGATCTTGTCAACAGCGACCATTTTCCCATTACCATTTCCCATAACCAACACAACCCAACTTTGGAGAAGGGTCAACGCCCTAAACGGCAAGCGCCGCCACACCGGCTTCACCCTCAACACTAACGGCACCACCACAATAGACCCCTCCATAACGGCAGAGGAAATGGGCACCCACTTTGCCTCATTATCAGCCAACAATGCCTTACATCCTGCCTTCCTAACAAAGAAAGCCAAACTTGAACTCATCAAAACTACCTTTCCCCCCGACACCGGACAACAGTTCAACCAACCATTTTCTGGCTCCGACCTCCAACATGCACTTGCATCAGCACACGGCCAATCAGCCGGAAGCGACGGCATCAGCTACCCACTCATACAGCATCTCCCACCCGACGCTAAAAAAGCACTACTCAAGTGTTATAACACAATATGGGACCGCGGGGAAATACCCTATTTACTGGAAAAGTGCCTTAGTTGTTCCAATCCCCAAGAAATGCGAGGGAAACAGAACCGTAAAACACTTCCCTCCCATCAGTCTTCTCCCATGTATCGGTAAAATTATGGAAAGAATGGTAAACCGCCGCTTGTCAGCTTACTTAGAGACTAACAAACTGCTCGACCAAAGACAATTCGCTTTCCGCCAAGGCCAAGGAACAGAAACCCACCTGGGAACTCTTGGTCAGATTTTACGCGATGCAAAAGACCAAAACCTGCATCTTAGACATAGCCAAAGCCTTTAATACAGTATGGCGAGATGGCATACTGCGCACGCTACTTAAAGAAGGAATCACCGGCAACATGGGTTCATTTCTCAGCAACTATCTACAAAATCGTCAATTCCAGGTTACCATAGGAGGAAACCGATCATCAACCTTCACCGAAACCAACGGGGTACCCCAAGGCTCCGTACTAGCCGTCACACTCTTTTTAATTGCAATGAACCCTGTATTCCGAAACATAACAAGCAAACTCCACATACTGGTCTATGCCGACGACATAATCCTCGTCTCAACAGGAAAAAGCCTCAAATTCATTTGCAGGAAGATCCAAACCGCGGTTAAGAAAATCGGCCAATAGGCGAACTCTGTCGGATTTTCCATAGCACCCCAGAAATGCGCCATTGCACATTGTTGCAACTCTCACCATGTCGCTGCAGGAAACCCAATTAAACTGGACAGCATTAACATACCCTATCGACGCCTGCCATCACGATCGACCGAGAGCACACTTTCAACGACCACTTCAAGAACATTAAAAAAGACTGCGAAAGTCGGCTGCGACTTATCAAAACAATAAGCTCTTGCCACCCCCGATGGAATCGATGAACAGCTGTCAACATCAGCAAGGCCCTAATCAACAGCCGGATCTTATATGGAATTGAAATTACTTGTCCAAACCGGGAAGGCATGCAAAAGACATTAGCTCCTCTCTACAACCGCTCAATCCGTCTGGCAAGCAACCTTTTACCTAGCACCCCGGCGTTCGCTGCCTGTGTTGAATCCGGAGTCTTACCCTTCCAATGGTACGCCAATATCACCATTTTCAAGACTCTCGGCTTCCTACAAAGAACAAGAGGCAACAATCGAATATTACTCAGTATTGCCAAAGACCTGTACCTAATGTACAATAACACTAGAATGCCCAAACTTGCCAGGATACAGCAGATCCGCCGCAGGGAATGGTTTGCCAAAACTCCACGCATCGACACCAATTTAACCCGCACCCTTCGGGCAGGAACACAATCAAACGTAGTTCGGACCCACTTGCACCGACTAATAGAAGAGAACTACCCCTATCATCACCAAATTTTTACCGACGGATCCAAACTGAACGAACAAGTTGGAGCCGGTATCTACAGCACAACATCAAACCACAACTTTCGGCTACACTCAACATGCTCAGTATTCTCGGCTGAAGCCTCAACAATCCTCTACGCAATCAAATCCAAACTTCCCAACACTCCAACGATAATTCTATCCGACTCCTTGGCAGTCCTCACCGCCCTCGAAGCAGGCAATTCCCTACACCCCTTCATCCAAGCAATAGAGGAACAGTGCAACAACCAGACGGTCATCTGTTGGATACCCGGACACTCTGGCAACCCCGGCAACGAAGAAGCAGACGCACTCGCAGCTTTAGGCAGGTCCAACAACCACTACCTTACCAGAACGGTCCCAGCTATGGACCTCATCGGAAAAGTCAATACAAAAGCTTTACACCACTTCATCAGAGCCTGGAGAGCATCCTCTGGGCACACCCAAAACGTTAAAGGTGAACCCGACAAATGGATCGATAGAAGCAGCCGGATGGAGCAACGGGCCCTATCCAGACTGCGAACCGGCCACACCAGAATTACCCATGCACACACCATTTCAAATTGTCAACCACCATCCTACCCCATATGCAACGTCAGGCTCTCAGTTGAACACATTCTCATCAACTGCCCCAAATTTCACGGTCTTCGCAGACATCACAGCCTGCCCAGCTCGATCCGTGAGGTACTCAACAACAACCCGGACAACGAACATGCACTCCTTAAACTACTCCGAAATGCCAACCTACTCGAATGTCTTTGAGTGGCCAAACCAAAATACTAAATACCGTGGAAGTTACGACCGAAAATCTTCAATAAAATAATAAAAATAATAATAGATAAAAAATTATACCTACCGGCATCGTAAACAAACAGCTAAGCGTTTCTCCAATAGCACCGACAGCAGCTGAAAATCACTCGGACACCTAAGATAAAGACCCACCTACCGCAAACCGATCAATTTCCGATACCGAAGGCAAACCGTCCAGTTCAACATCGCCAAGAGTCTAAGTCAGTCACATTCAGCTGAAAAGTACTGATACCACCAAACAGAAAACGGCTGATCACGCAAATCGAGTCGACGACCAACATGAAGCAGACCAAAGCTAAAAAGAAAGCACACAACATTGCAACCAAGCAAATCGCACACAACTAGGCCGACACCGACCAGCTCGAGGCAAAACTAAGCAGCTATAGTGAAAAAATTTTCTCCCTAAAAAGGTGCTGGACAACGGCACCTATCAGTCAGAATTACAACCAAGCAGCACGGAGGAACCTTATCTCCACAGCGAACGGTCCATGGACAATGACACCTGCAGGTGACTTACTTAACAGAGTCGACCCTCGGACGTAAAACTTTGAGGATCATCCACAAGGAAAAACAAAGAAAGGCAAACGAAACTAAAATTTTATCCAATACAATGTAACTATGTCAAATGAAATGTAATTATAAATTCCACCCACACCACTCATCCCCAAACTCCCCTCCCAACACTATATCGCCTCGGCGAATGACCAATCGGTTAAAGCCGAGGCCCTGAATAAACGAACAATAATAATAATAATAATAATAATCGTGCCTATACTGATGAGACACAACAAGTGTCGACAAAGCAAAATTCGACTGATTTGCCATCGCAAGCTCAGCAACTTTCGAAAGCCGTTACTGCTCTAAATATAAAAATAGAGGATATGTCAGCTACCCAGTCCAACTGGCCTACGCCAGCTTGGCCTAGAGGCTTAAAACGTCGCCGGACTGAAAAAACTGAACACACAGTTCAAGTTCCGACTGATCGTGGTACCAATCAAATCGATTTGAGTGACCTGTTATATCTCGCTGCCTTAGTGTAACTGAACCAATTGATCTGAAACGGCTCGTACCAAAAGGGAAGGATGTAACTGGCTTGTCGTTCATTTCGTTCAAAATTGGATTGGACCCTTGCTTGAAAACCAAAGCTCTAAACCCATCTTCCAGTCGGATTGTTATTCCGAGAGTTTGTGGATTTGCCAAAAAATTCAAATTGTCGTTTGCTTCTTCCTCGCTCGGAGAGCTAAAAAATAATCCGGCTTTCGTGCGCTGTTTCGTGGACGGTGGAAACCTTCGGGTTTCCATCAGAGGCGAGTATTTTTGTATTAAATCAACTATCGCCGCTTCACTAAATGATCTCGTGTTGCAGAGTGATGAACGAGACGAATATAAAATATGGGTATACTACCAGAACGTTCGTGGCTTAAGGACCAAAATCGACGAGCTTTTTCTGGCAGTGTGTGACTGCAACTACGATATCATCATTCTTACCGAGACCGGGCTCGACGATCGGATCAATTCCCAACAATTATTTGGAAATGCATTCAACTTTTTTCGCTGCGACCGCAGCTTAGCAAACAGTGTCAAATCAAAGTTTGGCGGTGTTTTAGTTGCTGTTTCTCAAAAATATGCCAGCTTAGTTGTACAAACGGTGAATGGTCGTTGCCTCGAACAAGAGTGTGTATGTGCTACCATGCGGGACCGAAAGATATTTCTGTGCGGTGTGTATATCCCTCCCGATAAAAGCCAGCAAGTTGATGTGATCGATGAGCACATTTCTACTGTTTCGGAGCTGTGCAGCAAAAGTTCCGCCAGTGATATTGTTTTTGTGTGCGGTGATTTCAAACAGCCACGGGTAACGTGGGGTCATGGATCAGACGAAACACAATATCCTTCCTCTCTTCTACCCGCTGCCAGTACGACACTGATAGATGGTATGGATTATTTGAATTTATATCAAAGGAATCGCCATAAGAATCATCTCGGACGAACGCTCGATCTGATCTTTTGTTCGTTAAAGAGCCAATTGGTAGTTGATCGTTATGTTGCCCCTCTACTACCCGTGGGCCTTCATCATCCGAATTTAGCTGTTTCATTGTCCGCTGATTGTGAAAGCGTTTCATGTGATTTTACTGCCTGCCTTTAAAATCGCTCACGTGAATGAGATGTCTTCGCTAATCTGTGATATTTTGTTTCAATGGCTCAGTTCTAATCTTTCCAACAGCAAAACGACCCATTGCTACTCCTTGGACTACAGCGTACCTACGTAAACTGAAGCGGGAACGTGATGCCTGGCAATGCAAACATCGTCGTTTTCATAATGCTGAGACACTAAGAATGTTCAAACACTCCAGTGCACAGTGGTCCGGATCCACAATTTAGGGGGACAAAAACATTTGTGGCTTAGCCTTATACTTTAGAGCTATGATGTCTTCAGAATAAATGATCAGTGAAAGATAAGCCATATTTTGAAGCATATGGTATTAGGGTGGTTCTAATTATTAGGGTGATCCAAAAATTGTTTTCCGTATGTGTTGAGATAGAGGACTGCATCCTTCGGCAAAATTGTAGGAAAACTTATATCAAGCAACTTTGCCGAGAACACTATTGTAGTATCTCTAACGGTTTTAGTGTTAAAGCTATTTTAATAGAGCAACTTAGGGTGTTCCTAAAAAAATCAGAACTTTTGCTCTAACTTTCCTAATTTTCACTTCTCGATTTTGGTGTCTTCGAATATCTTTTAGAGTTTGTCGAAACCATTTTTTTCATGACTAGCGCATTCAGGTAGCGTTTTCTGAACCGAAGTTATGAGCAAAACTAGTTCAAAAACATAACATTTTTAAACTGCTATATCTAACATTGGAGCAAACGAAAAAAAAAATCGGTTGCTTTCATTTGATAGATAATACTTTCGGGCATTTTTATAAAAAAATGACGAAGGAGAAATGTGAATTGTGTTCAAACATTGGGTTTTTCATTGAAAAATGCTCTTTTATGTAAGACATTTATTAGCTATATATATTAAAATAAGGTATTGCTGTCTTCTAGCGTGTTAAAACTAATTCAGCTGCATAATCGGAAAGATGGAGTACACTCACGTAGGATGTTACTTTATTCGATATTGCTATTACAGGATCAGACGTTAAAAGAAATCGTTTGAATACATCCTGTAGATTCACTAAACGATTGAATTTCCGCGAATGGAACAGCCTACACTTGCGAATTGATTTATTTCGACTCTCTTGCGCTTCCTCACTGTACATTATTTGCTATCTGTTTGGTTCCCTTGCGATTGATTGTTGAGCAAGAAGGCTGGATAATCTGGAACAACAATTATCCTTCATCTGTTTCCCTTTGCTGCCCAAAATAATAATTTTTCAAAAGGAAAACACGGAACTAACAGCAGGAAGTGGACAAAGTAAATGCAGAAATTGCAGAGCTTTCTCCCATAGTACTGGGGAAAGTATTTGTATCAACGAAGCTAGTGTTCTGACTGAACGATAAAAAAGTGTTAAACTACATAACAGGCACACACTCCCAAGCTTGGTACATATGCAAGCGCTCAGGAAAAGCTCTGAATTTTTCAAGAACTGAAACAAATGAGAATAATCCAAACAAATATTAATTTGGAATTTTGCCTCTACACGCAACGATTCGATCTGTGGAACTTTTGCTAAAAGTGAGTTATTGTTTGCACAATGAGAAACCGACATGGCGCGTGTCCCGATAAAATCAGCATGTCAAGGAGCAAGAGACAAACATACTAACGGCATTAAAAGAGCAGCTAGGGTTACGTATTAGCAAAGACATCATATTAACAAGATATCCAGCTCGCACATTTCCAGAATAAATCATTGGAAACATCCTTTTTTGCGAGCATGGTGCCCTCAGGTGAGTCCGCATCGAATCTCGTACATAGAAGTAGGGAAGAGAAATGTCAAATTCTTGCGCGCAAAAATAGCAGCACTGCGCACCCACAAAATTGACATGATATGTTGAATGTGATGCCGTGCGATGGCGTTCCTATACTGAAGATTGATTTCGCTCCAAGCTGACAGGGTCTGGTATTGGTGAACCATTACCTGGAGGCGGCAACTCGAATGATGAAATCTGTGCCCGTAGATTTTTTCAAAGAATATAACACAGTAGCGCAAATCATCGAGTTAAATGGAAATATACTTGAACGGTTTTTTATAATCTTAACGTTGATGAACAGCAATGTGAAGATTTCGGTACCTGCTTTAGAGGAGTTTACTGAACAAACAAGAATTCGTTTTGTGGAGCTGTATGGATGGTATGCTCTGTCGCCAACCGTGCATAAACTTCTGATGCATGGGAGATTATAAAACATGCTTTGCTTCCTATTGGTATGTACAGTAAGGAAGCGCAAGAGAGTCGAAATAAATCGATTCGCAAGTATAGGTAGTTCCATCCGCAGAACTTCAATCGTTTAGTGAATCTAGAGGATGTATTCAAACGATTTCTTTTAACGTCTGATCCTGTAATAGCATTATCGAATAGAGTAGCAACCAACGTGAGTGTACTCCATCATCCCGATTATGCAGTTTAATTATAGTTTTAACACGCTAGAAGACAGCAATACCTTATTTTAATATATATAGCTAAAAAAATGTCTTACATGAAAGAGCATTTTTCAATGAAAAATCCCAATGTTTGAACACAATTCAAAAAATTTAAAAAAATATCTCCTCCGCCATTTTTTTTATAAACATGCTCGAAAGTATTTTCTATCAAATGAAAGAAACCGATTTTTTTTTCGTTTGCTCCAATGTTAGATATAGTAGTTTAATAATGATCTGTTTTTGAACTAGTTTTGCTCATAACTTCGGTTCAGAAAACGCTACCTGAATGCGCTAGTAATGAAAAAATTGGTTTTAACAAACTCTAAAAGATATTCAAAGACTTGGTGTCGAGAAGTGAAAATTAGGAAAGTTAGAGCAAAAAATCTGATTTTTTAGGAACATCCTAAGTTGCTCTATTAAAATAGCTGTAACACTAAAACCGTTAGAGATACTACAATAGTGTCCTCGGCAAAGTTGCTTAATATAAGTTTTCCTACAATTTTGCCGAAGGTTGCAGTCCTCTATCTCAACACATACGGAAAACAATTTTTGGATCACCCTAATAATTAGAACCACCCTAATACCATATGCTTCAAAATATGGCTTATCTTTCACTGATCATTTGTTCTGAAGACATCATAGCTCTAAAGTATAAGGCTAAGCCACAAATGTTTTTGTCCCCCTAAATTGTGGATTTGGACCACTGTGCAGTGAAAGTTATTGTGAATTTAGCACGCGGCTATACAAAGATTACGTCATGCGAGTTCAAACTGACCTTCGACGGAATCCCAAGAAGTTCTGGACATTTGTCAACTCAAAGCGAAAATGTTCATCCATTCCTCCAAATGTTTGTCTCTATGGCGTGGAGTCTAACTCAACGGTGGATTCGTACGAGCTGTTCGCAACATTTTTCGCTTTGGTATTTGCTGGAAATACTGCTTCCGACGCCGAAGCTGATGTCGCTGCTATGGACGTTCCTGAAAATATAGTACGTATGGATACGTTTATAATTACTCCAGAAATGATTCTTGCCGCTGCGAAGAAACTGAAAAAATCGTATTCAGCCGGACCTGATGGTACACCCGCAGCAGTTTACACTAATTGTACTACTGCTTTAGCTGAGCCTCTGTGCATTATTTTCAACAAATCTTTCGAGCAAGCATTTTTCCTGAGATTTGGAAGCAATCCTTCATGTTCCCTGTATTCAAGAGTGGTGACCGTCGTAATGTAAGGAACTATCGAGGCATAACAAGTTTATCTGCTGTTTCAAAGCTTTTTGAAATAATTGTAAGCAATGAGATGCTCTTTCGCACTAAACATTATATCTCTTCTGAGCAACATGGGTTTATGCCTGGACGCTCGGTCAGCACAAATCTATTAGATTTCACTTCGACCAGCATTTCGCGTATGGAGGAAAAGGTACAAATCGATGCGGTATACACGGATCTAAAAGCAGCGTTTGACCGAATAGGCCACCGAATACTCCTTCGAAAGATGTCGCGATTAGGTGGAACTCAAAGTTCATTGATTGGTTATACTCTTACTTGTGTGGTAGAGTTTTACGAATAAAATTGGGTTCGAGCATTTCATCTCAGTTTACGAACGTGTCAGGAGTACCTCAAGGCAGCAATATGGGTCCGCTTCTGTTCTCTTTGTATTTCAATGATGCTATTTTGCTGCTCAGTAACGGTTGCAGATTAGTTTATGCTGATGATTTAAAATTGTACCATGTAATTCGATCTATTGACGACTGTGTCCGGCTCCAACAGCTCCTCGATACATTTGTTGCTTTGTGCAAAAGAAACTGGCTGATTGTCAGTACTGCGGAATGTCAGGTCATAACGTTCCACCGAATACAGAATCCAGCATTTTGATTATCAAATTGATGGACAAACGCTCCAAAGAGTTCATCATGTTAATGACCTTGGTGTTTTGTTGGATGCCAAACTTGCATTCAATCTACATCGCTCAACTTTGATTTCAAAAGCAACACGGCAACTGGGTTTTGTTGCAAAAATCGGACGTGACTTCAAAGATCGCCGTTGCTTGAAGGCATTATACTGTTCATTGGTTCGACCGCTACTTGAAAATGCTAGTTTAGTGTGATGTCCGTATCAGATTGTTTGGAACTTGCGGATTGAACGTGTTCAGAAAAGATTTGTCCGACTGGCTCTAAGAAATGTTCCCTGGCAAAACCCGCTAGACCTTCCACCGTACCCCGATCGCTGTCATCTGATAGGTCTTGATTCATTGGAATGGCGCCGAAAAATTCAACAAGCTGTGTTTGTGCAAAACTAATCAATGGCGATATCGACTCACCACAACTTTTGTCTCTACTTGATTTCCGTGCCACGCAACGATTGCTGCGTTCTACTAGTCTACTTCAACCGAGATATCATCGGACGACGTTCGGATTCCATGAACCGATAACTACATGTATAAGAACATTTTCCAATGTTGCAAATCTTTTCGATTTTAATGAACCGACAAATAAGTTTATTCAGAAAGTGTTATGATCGAATATTTTATAACTCGACTGATAAATTCATCAAGACTTATTATATTGTCAGATGAATAAATGGAATAAATAAATAAATTAATTAATTAATATACCTAACCTATTATACACATACTTTGCGCTTACTCAAGTTGCTTATTTATTTATTTATTTATTTATCTATATATTTATTTATTTATTTATTTACTTATTTATTTATTTATTTTTTTATTTATTTATATATTCATTTATTTATTTATTTATTTATTTACTTATTTATTTATTTATTTTTTTATTTATTTATATATTCATTTATTTATTTATTTATTCATTTATTTATTTATTTATTTATTTATTTATCTATTTATTTATTTATTTATTTATTTTTTTATTTACTTATTTATTCATTTATTTATTTATTCATTTATTTATTTATTTATTTATTTATTTATTTATTTATTTATTTATTTCATTATTTATTTATTTATTTCATTATTTATTTATTTATTTATTTATTTATTTATTTATTTATTTATTTATTTATTTATTTATTCATTTATTTATTTATTTATTTATATATTTATTCATTTATTTATTTATTTATTTATTTATTTATTTATTTATTTATTTATTTATTTATTTATTTAATTATTTATTTATTTATTCATTTATTTAATTAATTATTTATTCATTTATTTATTTATATATTCATTTATTTATTTATTTATTTATTTATTTATTTATTTATTTATTTATTTATTTATTTATTTATTTATTTATTTATTTATTTATTTATTTATTTATTTATTTATTCATTCATTCATTTTTTTTTATTTATTTAGTTATTTATTTATTTAAATAAGGTGATCATACTTATCTACTGTCAAAATAAAACTGAATACAATATTAACTCTGGATTGAACTGTCGAAGAGTGAACAAGCATATTTTCTCGTGTCAAAAAGAAATCACCCTGCTGTCTAAAAAGGTTTGATTTTCTCGAATAAAGGTCATCGTCGTTGTTGGACCAACTTTTCATCACCTAGTCCGTCCCAGTCGAATCACGTGAACAATTTTGGTTCCGAAACCTGGGACAATTGTTGCAGACAAAAGGAACGGCACCGTCGTTGCTAACAAAGGGAAGCCATCTTTTTCGCTGTGGTAGCTCACTCGGAGCTGAAATTAGTCGTCGTGGATCCAAAAACAGGAAGGATCTATTCCTCGCAATACTACATGGTCATCGTCGACCGTCGAAGTAGCGGTTGAGAAGCTGTATCGTGGAATTTCACTAACAAGAACCAAACCAGCGCGAGTCTGATAGGCAGGTTTGAGGTTACGTCGAAGGTAATGCAATTCATCATAACTAGGTGGGTGCGTCTTATTTCTATTTGATATCGATGAGCTTGATTGAAACGTCACCGCCGTTCCCATGCTACAAAATTGAAAACGCTTATGCGGCAGCTAGCAAACATTCTCGGCTCGGCTGCTTTAATAAAAAGGTTTAATGAACAATACCAAGAAAGCCAAGTGCATCTGCGGATAGAATATCTTGATACGTCTGCGGATAGAATATTGGTACGTCTGCGGATAGAATATCTTGATCAGCTTTGGGCAGTGTCCAAGGTGATATTTGCGAGTGTCCAAGGTGATATTGAAGAAATTGAACACCGAACGAACGGTGATAGTGAAATCGAATTGATTTTATCTGATGATTGAATCCTATTCCAGGATCTATACTTTGATCTCAAGGTTTCTCTCATTAATAAATTACCGGATTGCTCGTCCACCTCTGAGCAACCCGCACTTCGTCCACAAACAGCACCTATTACACTCTGTACGTTTACCCGAAATGAATATACCTGATTTTTTAGGAAATCCGTCAGAGTGGACTGCCTTTCGAAATATATTCAAGTCCATGATCAACGCTAGTGTTTATTTATCACCTGTACAGAAAATGCATTATCTGAAAGCAGCTCTTTGAGGTGAAGCTGCTCGCATAGTCATTAATTTGGAAGTCAATGCAGATAATTTCTTGGTCGCATGGAAATCGATTTGCAAGCGGTATGATAACCCAACAGCGATTAACACTCTAACGGTCGACAATTTTTTTTTAAATTTTTTTTTCTGCCTTGTTCACTATTCCCAGTGTAAAAAAGACTTCGTCGTCTGCTTTGTAAGATCTTGTGACGAATTTGACCACCATGTAAGAGTGCTAGAGAAACTAGATGCACCAGTAAATCTTTGGGATGCTGTACTCGTCTGGTGCAACCAGACCGCTGAAGTTAAACCTGTTAAGGTAGCGCTTCGCCTAGGTCAGGTCGAAGCGAGACAACTCTTGCTTTGTCGCCGAAATTTCACCCTAAATTCTAATTTCTCCAATACTAACCCGATTCACGAAAAATCAAAAACATACGATTGTAGATAAATGCATTTCTTTCGCGAGATTTCGTGCGAGTTTTGTTAAACATCTTGTGTGTTGACATTGTCAGTGTGCGAAACAATAAGGAAAAACTCATTTATTTTAACAATTCGCATGAAATCTTTCAAAAAAAAGGTTTATCAGGCACAATTTATATACGAATCGATAGAAAAATTAATTATATAAAATCGTATGTTCTAGTAATTTCCGATTTCTTCCCCGTTCTCTCGTAATTTTGGGTAAAGTGCGTGAAACCCCGGGATAGGCAGCGAACTTCACCTGACCACGACAAAGCGCTACCTTAAGCCCAAATCGCTTTCCGCACATGTGACAGCTGAAATCACGATTGAATGTCAGTTATGTTAATATGCCCATCCTTTATTCAAATGCGATCAATTTCTCGAAATGGAAGCCAAACAGCGTTTTGAGTTGGTGAAGAAGCATGGATTGAGTATTAATTGTTTGAAGGGATCGCATATAGCAAAGAATTGTAGCAGTGGTAGTTGTAGGAATTGTTCAATGAAACATCACACGCTGGAGCCTCTAAAACTTCAACACAAACATCTTTGGTATATTCAGTAATATCCAACAACGCGATTCTTATTTCGGAAACCGTTGCCAGAAAGCTCGAATTAAAACGCAATAACACAAACTTGGATATAAGCGGTATTGGACAAGGAGTTAGAAAATGTCAAAACTCCATATTCCAATGTAATTCTACTAACTATATTAAATTTAGTTTAAATTCTTGATTTTTTTGTCGTGAATACGACTTATTTTACTATGGGGCGCCTTTTCAAAATTTACCCTCTGAGAGAGTGATAAGTTTTTGATCGTGAATATCTCATGTTATATCTAATGAATCAACATAATTCTTGCTACACGCCATCGGAAATATGATCACAATTTTATAATAAAATTTTCAGTTTTGTGACATATTCTTAAATAGTTCTAAATTAAGCTTTTCTGAAATGTTTGGTATAAACGAATATCAAAGAAGATAATTCATAAGAAGCGTTTGCCTTTCTCGTATTTTGAAAGCTCATATATCAGTGATCTGTAGAAGGATTTATATAATCTAACTACCAATAGAATCGAAATTTTTAACCTTGAACGTGTATTGCAACTACATTGAAGTTTTTTAATAGAACACTATTGAAAAACCTGTTTGATTTAACCAGCCAATCAGAACGCGAGATGTCTGAATCTATTCAAGAGCATTCATATAAAAGTTGAGTGGTTCATTTTTCCTACCATTTGCTGAGCAACTGTTCCTGAAACAAGACACACGAGAGCAACATCGAGGACCTGTCGTCTCACTGTTTCCCGATCTGAATGCACGAGACACCGTCAGCACAATGACACCGAAAATCGGTAGAAAGGCAGCCAAAAAGTCCAGCACGGCCCATTGCTGAAACAAGACACACACGAGAACCATATCAGATCTCAATATTTCTTACCAAAAGATTCATCAAGATGGAAGCTAAATTAATTTGCACCCTCACTAACACATTCAATTACGAACGGCAATGCGAAAGTGATGATTTTGTACACATCTTCATACTAGTATACAAATATGCCGTGCGAAACAGAGTTGAACAAATTGAACAAATGAAAGAGATGAACAAATGTTTCCACTTGATTTGCGCATTCTACTTTCCAGGCGTATCTGAACTGGCTAAACTTAAAGCAATCCTAAATATTTCTTTATCACAGTGATGTGGTCATCCTGAAAAGGACGGGGTTTTCAACTCCTCATCGTTACGGATGGCCAGCTGCAGATGGCGAGGGATGATTTTCGTTTTCTTGTTGTCACGGGCAGCATTACCGGCCAATTCCAATACTTCGGCAGCCAAGTACTCCATCACTGCCGCCAGATAGACCGATGCACCGGCACCGACACGCTCTGCGTAGTTTCCCTTCCGGAGCAGACGATGGATTTTGCCAACTGGGAACTGCAGACCAGCACGGTTCGAGCGGGACTTTGCCTTGCCCTTAACTGTTCCTCCTATGTGCGTTTTTCTGCGTAAAAATTCCACAAGATGCTGTTAACAGCTCGACAGCCAATTCAGTATTACTGGCTGCTGCTATACTAACTCTCTCTTTTATATCGTTTCACTGTTTCCCGTTCTGCCTACAAGAAAGGAATTCTAACAAAGGGGACGTCCGTACACCGTCACCAGTAGCAGGTATAAAATGAAATGTGATGTGAGAAATAGCGTCATATTCGTCATCTAACACTCGTTGTGGATAGACGAATAACCTACTACGACTAATTTCGATTTTGTATTATTTTTTTATTCGCAGTTGTCTACCTACCCAAGCTATGGGTAAAAACCGCCATAGATCCGAGAAGGATCCAAAGGATGCTAAGCGTCTGAAGCCAAATGATGTACAGGTAAACGACCGTTTGCTTAGTAAAAAACCATTATGCTGATCTTCCAGTTGATGTCGAAGAGGAACTGCAGAAGAAGGAAAAAATGCCGCCTTTCTACCTGAAGGGCTTCCTAC
Organism: Malaya genurostris; assembly: GCF_030247185.1. Taxonomy (NCBI): domain Eukaryota; kingdom Metazoa; phylum Arthropoda; class Insecta; order Diptera; family Culicidae; genus Malaya; species Malaya genurostris. The sequence continues at coordinate 177,125,733 of NC_080571.1, forward strand.
CAACTCTACGCTCGGATTTCAACACACTGATCAGTAAAGGACTACAGGCAACAATCCGTTTATGTACTGAAGGCTACAAAATAACTGTTCCGGCTTTGAACCACTACAAAGGAGTGCAATGTTATCTGCAGCGGACAAAAGCGGAATACTTCACACACGATATTGCCGCCAACAAACCTATGAAGGTTGTACTTCGAGGACTACCCGACATGATGGAAGCCGAACTAAAGCAGGCACTGTCGGAGGCTGGACTAAAGCCTATGATGGTGTTTAAAATGAAACGACATAATACGGACAAAAAGTTTAGAGATCAACTGTACCTGATTCATATGGAGAAGGGCTCGAAACGATTAAATCGTTATTTCACATAATCATCGAATGGCAAAAGTATAAACCGGTACATCGAGATGTCACACAGTGCACGAACTGTTTGAACTACGGCCATGGAGCGAGGAATTGCCACATGAAAAGTCGGTGCGGGAAATGTGCCGAACCACACAATACCAACGATTGCCTACTAGATGACATCGCTGTACAATGTGTGAACTGTGATGGCGACCATCCATCTACTAGCAAATCGTGTCCCAAACGTACTGAGTTCACAAAAATTCGACAACAGGCGTCCCGTAAACAATCAACGCGCTATCTTGTTCCACAGAAGGATGAAATTAATTTCCCACGGCTCCCACCGAAGAAGGATATTCCGAATTTGCCGCCACTTCCTCGCAGCAACCCAAAAGATTCAACCGCTGGATCACAAAAAGAATCTTCTTCAAAAATCCCTCCTGAATGGGGCAATAATCAACCATAAGCAAAGGATGACTCTGGTGATTTATTCTCTACTGAACAACTGATCGTCATTTTTGAAACAATGACAACAAAACTTCGAAACTGCAGAACGCGGTTAGATCAAATCAACGCCTTAGGCAAATTCATCATCGAATATGCAATATAATAAGTTGGTTATAGTAAATTGGAATGCTTGCTCACTCAGGAGAAAAACTGCTGAATTGTCCGACTTTCTTCAAGAGAAGAATGCCGATATTGCTATTTTCACTGAAACTAATCTTAAACCTGAAATTTCTCATTATTTTACGTTTCGTCTTTGACTCATCAGTGCAGAGCAGTTCAAATTGAACTGCTTAGTGCTAATCTCGGACATTGCACTTCGTTGCAAAACAAAAAGTGTTCTGTAAGTAGCAGAAACTTTACGTCTGCTTAGCGGTTCAAATTGAACTGCCGAGTTTATCACTAACCAGTTCAATTTGAACTGCTCTGCACTGATGAGTCAAAGACGAAACGTAAAAATAATGAAAACGGTTATGTGCCCTAGCACAAAATTTGGCTAACCCCTAAATGACCATACCTGCATCGGCCAGAAATAGTCGAAAACACGTTTTCGTTCGGCACGTCAGAAAAGACATTGCGCTTCGTTGCAAAACAAAAAGTGTTCTGTAAGTAGCAGAAACTTTACGTCTGCTTAGCGGTTCAAATTTAACTGCCGAGTTTAGCACTAAGCAGTTCAATTTGAACTGCTCTGCACTGATGAGTCAATGACGAAACGTAAAAATAATGAAAACGGTTATGTGCCCTAGCACAAAATTTGGCTAACCCCTAAATGACTGAAATTTCTATTTTTATTTCCAATTACAGGATTCGCAAGCTCGACAGGACAACTACCAGAGGAGGGGGAGTTGCCGATCCATTCAGCACAGGCTTCTGTCAGCCTTTAAATTGCAACTTATAGAAGTCATCGGAATTGAGATTACAACGACGATGGGACCCATCATCATCATTACAGCGTACTGCCCCAAACAAACAAATCTTCGAGATGGTACGTGTGCATCATTGAAGCGAGATTTGGCTATGCTCACTCGACGACAGAACAAATTCATCATTGCTGGGGACCTGAACGCACGGCATGAGCTGTGGGGAAACAAAAGACAGAATCGAAACGGATTCGTACTTGCCGAAGATTACGAAGCTGGACAGTACAACATCCTCGCTCCGGATCAACCAACGCGACTTTCCAGATCGGGAGTTCATTCCATTTTGGATATATTCATCAGCAACATCGCCATAGATAGCTCTCCGGTTGTCTTCAACGAGCTATCTTCCGACCACTTTCCAGTAATATTGACGTTGGGATCTTCACCAGAAACAGTGCCTATTCAACCTCGGAGGAACTATTATCGCACCGATTGGGTCCAATTTCAACAAATCGCCGACCAACATATTAATTTTTTTTTCCAAATAAAATTTTTATTAGGCTCATTTGCTTTAGCTTAACGTGGCCGATTGTCTTGTTGTTAGGGAGAGAGAAAGGGATGCCGTATTACGGGGCGGCATACTCCCCAGTTAGTAAGGGGACATAGGGAGGGTGGGACCTACAAAGTATTGAATTGAAATTTAAATACATCATTGGTTTGTGGCATACATCTTTTAGACACATTTTGCGTTCGATGAATCTTCATGTTTTTCAGCTTGTAGCAATGAAGAGATTATTCTGGATTGGGATGTTTCGTTGGTGTGTTCTGACGTTGATGTGACGTTTTTGGGTAGCTTCCAGCAACTCAGTCAGTTCAAGGCAGGTGCATGCTCCGAAGCATCGTTTACACAGACCATACTTCCAGCAACGTAAAGAAGAGTGCGGTGGAGCTGTAGACGAGAAAGAGATGGGGAGAGCACTAAATTTGAGCATTGATAGTTTTCAAGAAGTTATAGATGAGAGTCATACAAGGAAGATTTCGAGTTGCCAAGACGTCGCGGACTGATACGAAGGGTGGTATACCTCGGGCCCGAAGGGAACCAATGAGTTGGGACCTGGCATCACAATACTCGACACATGTCCATACAACATGTTCGATGTCATGATAACCCTCACCGCAAACGCAGACACCACTCTCAGCGAGCCCCACACGACGGAGATGCGCGCTGAACATATAATGATTAGACATGAGCCTTGACATTACACGAATAAAGTCTCGGCTCACGTCTATCCCCCGGAACCAAGCTTTCGTCGATACCAGTGGGATTATTGGGTGTAACCATCGTCCCAGAGTTCCACTATTCCATGTATTCTGCCAGCTAGCTAGAGTTTTCTGACGACAGCAACTGAAAAATTCATTGAAGCAGATTGGTCTTTCATAGATATCACCTTCTAGTGCGCCCACCTTGGCTAACGAGTCCGCCCTCTCATTGTCCCGTATGGAACAATGTGAGGGGACCCAAACCAAGGTAATCTGGTATGATTTTGCAGATAACGCACTCAATTGTTCCCGTATTTTCCCCAGGAAATACGGTGAGTGCTTTCCAGGCTTCACTGAACGGAGAGCCTCAATGGAACTGAGACTGTCCGATACAATGAAGTAGTGATCTGTGGGCAGAGTGTCAATGATCTCAAGGGTATACTGAATTGCAGCTAGTTCTGCGACGTAAACTGAAGCTGGATCACTGAGTTTATAGGAAGCGGTGAAATTTACATTGAATATACCGAAGCCAGTGGACCCGTCTAGATATGATCCGTCACTGTAAAACATTTTATTACAGTCGACTTCTTTAAATTTATTATTAAAAATTTTTGGGATCTCTTGAGGGCGTACAGGATCCGGGCCTCCACACATTTCTTCTTTCATGGATGTGTCGAAAAACACAGTAGAATTAGAAGTATCCACAAAATGAACACGATTGGGAACAAACGAAGAAGGATTTATATTCTGAGCCATGTAGTCAAAATACAAGGACATAAAACGGGTATGTGAATTAAGCTCGACGAGCTTTTCAAAGTTTTCTATCACCATCGGATTCAAAATGTCGCATCGGATTAGCAATCGATATGAGAGATCCCAGAACCTGTTTTTCAACGGTAAGACGCCCGCCAGCACTTCAAGACTCATCGTATGGGTTGATTGCATGCAACCCAAGGCAATACGTAAACAACGATACTGAATTCTTTCCAGTTTAATGAAATGAATATTCGTAGCGGAGCGGAAACAGAAACATCCATATTCCATTACTGACAATATCGTCGTTTTGTACAACCTGATCAGGTCTCCTGGGTGAGAGACCCACAAAGTTCCGGTTATTGTACGAAGGAGATTGATTCTCTGTTGGCATTTTCGTTTCAAATACCTATTGTGACATCCCCAGGCACCTTTGGAATCGAACCAGACCCCGAGATATTTAAATGTGAAAACCTGAGCTATGGTTTCACCCCCTAGTTGAAGCTGTAATTGCGCAGGTTCTCGCTTCCTTGAAAATACAACCAGCTCAGTTTTCTCCGTAGAGAACTCGATACCCATTTGAAAAGCCCATGTCGACAAGTTGTCGAGGGTATCTTGCAATGGTCCTTGGAGATCAGCAGCTTTGGGTCCTATAATAGACACAACACTGTCGTCGGCAAGTTGTCTTAGCGTGCAAGATGTGTTGATACATTCATCAATGTTATTTACGTAAAAGTTGTATAGAAGGGGGCTTAAGCATGGGCCCTGAGGAAGACCCATGTAACTGAATCGCTTTGTCGTCAAATCACCATGCTCAAAATGCATGTGTTTCTCAGACAATAGATTATATAAAAAGTTGTTCAAAACTGGTGAAAGACCATGCTGATGCAACTTCTCAGATAGAACGTTAATGGAAACTGAATCGAATGCCCCCTTGATGTCGAGGAAAACTGATGCCATTTGTTCTTTACGAGCAAATGCCATTTGAATTTCTGTTGAGAGCAACGCTAGACAATCGTTCGTTCCTTTGCCCCTGCGGAACCCAAATTGTGTACCTGAAAGCAATCCATTTGTTTCGACCCAATTGTCTAGACGGAAGAGAATCATTTTCTCCAACAATTTCCGAATACAGGAAAGCATAGCAATCGACCGATACGAGTTGTGATCGGAGGCTGGTTTTCCAGGTTTTTGAATAGTAATAACTCTCACTTCTCTCCATTCGTGCGGGACAATATTACCCTCGAGGAACTTGTTGAATAAATTCAACAAGCGCCTTTTGGCAGAGTCGGGCAGATTTTTCAACAAGTTGAATTTAATTCTGTCTAACCCCGGGGCTCTATTGTTACACGACAAGAGTGCAAGTGAGAACTCTACCATCGAAAACGGTGTTTCGTTTGTATTCAATGTCGCGACGCGGGATATCTTCTGTTCCTGAACAGAATCAGGACATACTTTCTTAGCGAAATCAAATATCCAGCGGTTAGAATATTCCTCGCTTTCGTTCGCATGATTTCGATTGCGCATGCGACGGGCCGTATTCCAAAGAGTGCTCATTGCTGTTTCTCTCGTTAATCCGTCAACAAACCTTCGCCAGTAACCGCGTTTCTTAGCTTTAATCAGACTTTTCATTTGAAATTCTAACGCCGCGTGTTTCCGATAATTATCTGGAGTTCCGTTCCTTCTAAACGAGATGAAGGCTGAAGCTTTTTTCGTTTTCAGCTCTGAGCACTCTTTGTCCCACCATGGGTTGGGAGAACGCATACTAGTTTGCGCGCTAGGTACTCGTTTCGTCTGAGCTTGAATTGCGGTGTCAAGAATCAAGCCAGCCAAAAATGTATACTCTTCCTCCGGAGGAAGCTCCTGTGATGTTTCTAGTTTCTCAAATATCGAGCTCGCGTAACGTTTCCAATCAATGTTTCGTGGGAAATCGTACGAAACATTGATTGTTTCCGATGGTCTTCCACGGTTGGTGATAGAAACTATGATCGGCAAGTGATCGCTACCGTGAGGATCACAGATTACCTTCCACTTGCAATCTAACTGTAGCGAAGTCGAGCAAAGGGATAAATCTAGCGCACTTGGTTGTGCTGGCGGTCTAGGGTTCCGTGTCATTTCTCCCGTGTTTAGAATTGTCAAATTGAAGTTGTCACACAGATCTTGGATTAACGAAGAACGATTATCATCATATAAGCAGCCCCATCCTGTACCATGCGTACCAAAACCAGCCGCGGTGAAGGAAGAAGTTCTATGATGTCTGCAAGCCGACGATGCCCTATCGAGACTGTAGGAATGTAGATAGAAGCTATACATAGATCTTTGCCTTTAATATTAATTTGGCAAGCAACAACTTCAATTCCCGGTGTCGAGGGGAGGTTAATACGATAAAATGAATAGCACTTTTTAATCCCTAAAAGTACCCCTCCATAAGAGTCTTCTCGGTCCAGGCGGATTATGTTAAAATTATGGAAGTCGAGGTTGATGTTAGAAGTAAGCCAAGTTTCACTCAAGGAGAATACATCGCAATTATGAGTATGTATTAAGTGTGAAAGTGAAAGAATCAAGTTTTGGGATGATAATTCTGCAATTCCACTGAAGCACAATGATCATATCCTCGATTCTCAGTGGTAAATTATCCATCAAAAGATACGATCGCTTTCAGATTGTTCAGTCAACTGTTTTAAAAATGTCCTTACTGTTGGCAGTAGAGCAGTTAGGAAGCTTTTCAGAGGATCAGTAATATTGAAGGCTGTTAATATCCAGTCCACGATATCAGAAAATTTCAATAATCCAGCGTTTGTTGGATTTTCTGGTTGTGCTTTGGGGTCATTCGGGTTTTTTGATGCCCCAGGATGTGCTGGGTACTCCTTATCTTCCCTAAGTTTTTTGAACCCAGGAGGTGTTTGCTCCGGTTTTGAGTCAGCACTTTTTGTTTCCGTTTGGTTCTTTTGTGACGAAGAGGACAGTCTGATGCCTTTACGAGGAAGCTTGGGAGAAGCCAGATTTTGCCTTTTCCTGCTTCCTTCAACCTGTGTGTAGGAAGGCCCTTCGCCTAGGTCGTCAGAGGTATTCTCTTCAACTGGCAAGATTGCAAAAGGGTTCTCAGGGGTCGATGGAGTGGTTCTTTTTAAGATTTCCGCATAAGAACGTTTGGAACGTTCTTTCACGGATCGCTTCAATTTCTCCGCACGCTGTATGTACGTAGGGCACACCGAAAGATCATGAGGATTCTCCCCGCAGTAGCAACACTTTTCCACTGCTTTTCTGCAGAGATCGTCCTCATGGGCCTCTCCGCATTTGCCGCATCGCAGTTTGTTGCAACAATAGGTTGCCGTATGACCTAGCTGTTTGCAGCTTGTACAATGCATTACCCGCGGTACATACAGCCGAACAGGTAGACGAACTCCACTCACTACCAAATAGTTTGGAAGTGCAGATCCGGCAAAAGTCACGCGAAATGAGTCCGATTGGTAAAATTTACCATCTATCGATTTGGAGTGCAATTGCTTGCACTCCAAAATTTTCACTGGTTGAAGGTCGGGGTTTTTGAAACGGCCTACCCCGTCCTTCATCAGATCTTCGATTGTCAGACTTTCGTCACGGACCACACCGTCGATCTCCACCACATGAGACGGGACGTACACGCGGTACTCCTTCGTGAACAACTCGCTGGTAGCAATCTCGTTTGCTTGCTTCAGGTCGGACACAACAACGCGTAACTTGTTTGGCGAAACCTTATCTATTGTTTTTATTGCCGAGTAATGTTTTTCCAGGTCCCGAGCAATATTTAAAACTCTGAGAGACTTTAATTTGGGCCGGAAGTATACCACCCACGGACCCCCCGAGCCATCGTCTTGGTAAACTTTTTGGCGAGCAGGCAATATCTTAGAGGGAGATGGAGGCATCGGAGAGGGAGATGGCATCGGAGAGGGAGATGGTATCGGAGGGGAAGATGGTGTCGGAGGGGGAGATGGTATAGGAGGGGTAGATGGCATCTCGGAAGCAAACTCAGCCTCTAAATGTTCTTCGTTCATTCGTTCAGCTTCGCCCTCCTCCGAGACACCCCCACTGTCATCAATATTCATATTTAAAGTGCGGGAGTCAAGAAGTCTCCCGCACTTGAAATGAGAAAGAAAGAAATAAAATGAAAAGAAAATATATGAATAGTAAAAGTTGAAAGAAAAAGTTTGAGAAAATAAGGTGAGTTGCTCCTTCACTCCTTCGTTGTGCTTCAGCGTGACCTTGACTCAGGATTTGGCTGCTGCGATGCGGATAGCAAACAATAGAAATAACTGCTGCCCGAGGATAGCACAATAGCGTCTACTGTCGATACCGATACAAAACCGGTGCACAGACAGAACTCACTTGCGGGGATGCTACTTTTTATCACTTTTATTTAATGCCTATACTACAGCCTCTGCTGCGATAGGCACCTTCGTCTTACCGATGTCGATTGTTAAAAATACGCGTGTGCTCACTTTGAACATTCGGTTACGAATGAACATATTAATATCGATCTGCCACTTGATTCCCCGATGGAAATCGATGCGGCCCTATCTTCCTTCCAGCATTCAATCACAGTCGCTCGTGATAGGACGGTTCCAGTGCAACATATGCCGAGTTCCTCTCTTCAAATTGACAGTGTCACAAAGAAACTCATCCGACTTCGAAGTATCTACCGGAGGCAGTATCAACGAACTGGCATCCTAGATAGGAAGACTTCTTATAACAACTTAACTATGATAATCCAGGAAAGGATATCTGAGCTTCGCAACAGGAACTTCCAGCAAAAGCTTCGAGAATTTCTCCCACATTCAAAGCCCTTCTGGTCCTTAACGAAGGTGCTTAAGAAAAAACCGAAGCCTATTCCTCCTTTGCTGCAACCCCAGGACGCAGCTGAAGGAATACCTTTAATCACACCAGTAGAGAAGGCAAATGCGCTAGGCAATCAGTTTGTGTGTTCTCACAATTTAGGACTCAACATTGTTAGTTCACATGAAAGAGCCGTTGCTGATAGCGTAGCTGAGGTTGACCAATCAGACAGCTTAGTTCCTGAGGAAAGTAGAGTCACTGCGAATGAGCTGATGGCTATTGTGAAAAAATTCAAAAATATGAAGGCCCCAGGTTTCGACAACACATTCAACATTGAGCTGAAACATTTGAGTATTCGTTCATTTGTCTTCTTAGCTAAAATTTTTAACAGGTGCTGGGAGCTTGGTTACTTCCCTTCAAAGTGGAAGTTAGCTAAAGTTATCCCAGTTTTGAAACAGGGGAAAGATCCTTCCTTTTCCAAGAGCTATCGGCCCATCAGCTTACTCTCTGCCCTATCCAAGCTGTTTGAAAAGTCAATACAAAGGCGAATTCTTGCTTTCGCAGATGAACAGGATATATTACTGGAAGAACAGTTTGGGTTCCGGAAAGGAAGATCCACCATCCACCAACACTGTTAACAAGGGTTAACAACGTCATCCAGCAAAACAAATCAGTGTCCAAAACGACTGCCATAGTAATATTGGATATTGAAAATGCATTCGATAATGTGTGGCACGATGGCCTGGTGTTTAAACTACATAGGTATAATTTTCCCATGTATCTTATTAAAATTATCAAAAATTATCTTGCAGATAGAGCATTCCAGGTTTCTCTGAATAATGCACTTTCAGAAAGATTTACTATTCCTGCTGGTGTATCCCAGGGAAGTATCCTAGGTCCCATTCTATACAACATTTTTACATCAGACATCCCACCTCTTCCGGGTGGTGGTTTTCTGTCACAATTTGCTGATGATACTGCCATTCTTTACAAAGGTCGTGTCATTAATGCTCTGAAGAATAAACTACAGACAGGTCTGGACGCTTTAACGGAATATTTTACAAGCTGGAAAATTGTGATCAATGCAGCTAAAACTCAGGTCATCTTGTTCATTCAAGATCTCCAAAACTTGTTCCATCAGACGAATGCAGAATACGATTCGGTGATGAGGTCATTCAATGGTCCGATGAAGTTATCTATCTAGGACTCACCTTTGACAGACATCTGATATTCAGATCACATGTTGACAAAATCGTTCAAAAATGCAGTATACTCATTAGGTATCTGTATCCGCTGATTTGTAGAACATCTAAACTGTGCCTGAAGAATCAGATGGCTGTCTATAAACAAATCATCTACCCCGCAATTGAATACGCAGTCCCTGTTTGGCGGGGCTGTGCACGAACACACAAACTTAGACTTCAGCGCATTCAAAGTAAGATCTTAAAGATGATTCTAAATCTACCCCGTTGGACAAGGACTAGTGAAGTACATGAGATGGCCCCACTGGATATACTAGAACAAAAATTCGAACAATACTGCACGAAATTTGAAGAGAGGTGCTCAATCTCTGAAATACAAATAATTCAAAATTTGTACGTATTAGGTTAGGGATAGTTATAAGTAGGTAGATATTTGATTAATAATTAAAATAAATATTATGATTAAACATTAGTATGTAAAACAAGAGTAACTAAAACACCTATTATTAATAACGAATCGTATGAACAACAAAGATGAAAGGCCAAAGGGTCAAAACACTTGTACTGTAAAATGTTGATGTAATACACAAAAATAAGATTAATAAACAGATATTTATGCAAAAAAAATGAGAAATAGCGTCATTTAAGGCCATCGTCCAAGTAGCATGCGCGCGGGTGGTTTTAGGAAATTTTCGATGGAAATTTCGAAAAATTTGCCAAAACCTAAAACATACAGACCTTTGAAATACTTTTATCTATCTACAGGGTGAAAATGACTGGAAATTCAGAGGATTTTACGAGTCTTATCAAAAATAGCGCTGAAAAAATGAGCTTTTTTTGTAATTTTTCACAATTATTTGGAAAAATAATTCGATGGAATGAAATTTTTTTTTTCAAAAAAAACCTCATGCTGGCAACAAGGATCACATTCGGACACATTTTTGGAAAACCTTTTCACGCTTTTCATGGAAAATCAACGAATTTCATATAACCGATTTCGTGGAAATTTTTTAAATTCGTGGATTTTCTATGAAAAGCGAGAAAAGGTTTTCCAAAAATGTGTCCGAATGTAATCTGTGTATCCATAATAAAGTTTATTTGAAAAAAAAGTTTATGTCATCGCTTTATTTTTCCAGATAATTGTGAAAGATCACAAAAACACTCATTTTTCAGAGCTATTTTTGATAAGACTCGGAAAATCCTCCGAATTTTCCAGCCATTTTCACCCTGTAGATATATAAATGTATTTCAAAGGTCTGTATGTTTTTGGTTTTGGCAATTTTTTCGAAATTTCCATCGAAAATTTCCTAAAACCACCCGCGCGCATGGTACTTGGATGATGGCCTTAAGTTAAAGCAGCTACTCTGAACGTACGAGCAGAGATGCCAGGTAAAAATTTCAAATATCTGCAGACAGGGTCTGTAAATCTGAAAAAAAATCTGCAGTCAGAAGTATTGCTTGCTGGCAGCAATTTCTCTATAAAGTATGACACGCAAAACTGACTTGGCGAGCAAAAAAAAAAAAAAAGGTTCCGGAAATTTCAAAAGTCTGTAAATATAGACGAAAGTCTGTGAGAATTTCAAAAATCTGCAAAAGTCTGCGAGAATTTCAAAAGTCTGTAAAAGTCTGCACAACAAAAAATGTCTGCAGCACTATACCCCAAATCTGCAGATTTACAGACAAATCTGCAGACCTGGCATCTCTGCGTACGAGACACCGTCTAGAAGGCACCGAAAACCGGAAAAAGGTAGATTTGTACCGTCACTAACACATTCAATTACGAACGGCAATGCGAAAGCGAATGTGATGATGTTGAACACATCTTTATAATAGTATGGGGTCGTGTGAAATATGCCATGCGATACAGGGTTGCCATATATACAGGTTAATCTGTATTTTATTTATACATACATACATGTACAGATTAATCTGTATTATTATTATTATTTTTATTATTACCATTATTATTACTATCCTTGTTATTATTAACATGACTTGCATACCGAAGATCGTCGATACATTTCAGACCATGCCATTGTAATTGTTTCGTACTGAAATTTCGAGAAGAATCAGATATCTTCGAACTTCATAGCTTCAATAAAAATAAACTACAAATTTGTCGTATCTAGCCTCCTATATTGGCAAATTATAAAGGAATTGTTTCACGTTTGGAATATATAGGTATAGAATAGTAACTGTTTAATGTAACTAATCTGTACTTTAATGTAGGTGCATCGCTTCAAACTCTATTAGTGAAAAAGGGGAAAGCTTGCACAATTCATACAATCAATCAACTAATTGATATTTGGAAAAGTGATGGGAGCGTGCCAGTTTTTTCGTATTCACGACATCCAGTTATGTCTGACATTACCCACCCGCCTTTTTTCAAGCCCTCCAGAGTTATGTCCTAACCCTATAATTATCAAAAATCGAACAAATAAGGCATGCGTAATGGTTACATGAACTGCAGAGGTTTTATACATCAACGTTATAAGAGTTCCCAGGTCGGATATCAGCGGCTGAAAAGATTCCTACATTTTTACCGGAATGATTGACTAGCTCAAAAGAACTTGTTCCACGTCGGTGTACAACGGTACATGGGATATACATAGCAAATAATTTGGCATTAAAAGCCTCTCCTGCGGAAGACTGAATGAAATTTCTTCGGAGAACTTTCTGGCCCACTTGGTATACCGGGGCTGCCTTACGAAATCGTAAATTATAATTCCTACTGCTTTTTTTGTGGGCTCGCTCCAGGTTTTTGTATACCGTATCGAAAATTGAACTATCTACTTTTATTTTATTATTTACTCCTCCTTTTTCAATCAGATCTTCAGTATCGACGTCGAGTTTATGATCATCACCATCGGCAATTATTTCATGCCCGAAAATTATTCTTTATGGTGAGAACCCGGTTGAAGAGTTCCGAGTATTGTTGATAGTATACTCGATCTCAGAAATGCGAGTGTCCTATAATCGCTGATAAGTTTTCACATATGTTCTAATGCAAGTGTTGATACTCCGATTCAGTCTCTCAACTGGATTCGCCTGGCTATGATGACGAGCATTTGTCCAGTGCTGAACGTGATATTGAACGAGAAAACTTTTTAAATCTTTGCTGAAGAAACAACTAGCGTTGTCTGCGATAAGGATCTCAGGCACGGAATACCTGCGGAACCAATTTTGTTCTACTAATCGGATAACGATATCAGAAGCAATTTTTTTGACGGAGAACAACATTGTCCATTTGGAAAATAGATCCATGAGAACCAGAAGATGTTAATTTCCCGTTTTGCTACGTGGCAAGGACTGTATAAAGTCGAGAGAATCTGAAAAGGTTTTGTGGTCAAACGTTGTTTGCCCATTTCAGGATGCTGTGACACATTTGATGGTTTAAATTCTTTGCACTGTAAAAAATCTTGAACATATTTTCTAACCGAAGATGCCATATTGGGCCAGAAATACCGCTGGCGTAGTTTGCCTAAAAGTTTTTCATATCCAATATGAAAAGCTTTATCATGTTCTTTGTGAAGGATCTCGCTTCTAAGCGCTTCAGGTACGCAGAGCTTCCATTCATACCAAATTTTCTTCGGGATTAGACCTCACTTTTTCAATTAGTTCCTGGTACCAGTCATTATCTCTGACCTGAAGCACCTCGACGGCTCGAAAAAGAGCGTCTGGAATGATGTTGTCCCTAGCCTTTCGGTGTCTGATCTCGAAGTCATAGCTTTGGAGGTCCATTTCCATTTCCCATTCATAATGTACGTGAGTGCAGACGCATCGGTCATCACTACAAAATGCATACATTCGATATAAGGGCGACATTTTTCGATTGTCGAATCCTTCCTTCTCTGTCGCCGCATACGATTGCTGGGCCGGGGTGAGTTTCTGTGAAAAATATGCGATCACTCTTTCCCCGTCCTCGTGCTGTTGTGTTAACACAGCAGCAATGGCATTGTCACTAGCATCGGTCTGTATTCGGAATGGGAGATCAAAATTTGGGTTGCTTAAAATCGGAGCAGATATCAAGTTCTCTTTGAGACGAATGAATATTTGTTCTGCTTCGTCATCCAATTCTCCCCCATCTTCCCTACTTTCGAGAGTCGCAACCGTATCATTCAAAGTTGCAATCTCAGTACGTACCTCATCTAAAACTTCCGTTACCTTCTTACCAAACGGGTTTGCTTTGTTTGTTTTACTTTCTAAATTTGAATATTGGAAATGAACTGAAATAATATTATCGATCTCATGTTCGATTTTAATATTCTGCTCCAAGTGTTTGTTGGCATCTGTAGCTCTAGCTAGGTGACCAATTCGTACGCGATAGTGTATGATGCGGGTTTCTAATTTCACGAATTGTCTAGAATCAGTTTTTTGGATTTTCAAGAACTTTCTTTATAACTAGAATTCTCGATTGTCTAACTTCGATTTCTTCTTGCGCAGATCTCCATGTTCTAGCAAATGCCCTAGCATTAATCCCTAAACTTCTTTCTTCTTTCATCCTATCCTTTAGTTTTCGTCGCTTGACACTCTCGTGATCGTTAAAGTCAAACAACATATTTCTGATCAAAAGTTCGTGTTCTACCTCGTCTATTGCGAGATGAGCCACATTCATGTGTCTGTAGGCAAATTGTAAATTCATTGTACACCAGTATTTTTAAAGTCACACGTGCCGAACAGGATTCTTGCTTCACAAGAATTTATCAATTTTACTCAATGGAATTAGACAAGTCAAGACCCATTGTCGAAATGCAAAGGTAAGGTAATAATGTCAACTATCAGAATTTTCCGGTTGAAACTATTTGGTCAATTTTGCTCTCAAAATAATCGCTCTAAACGACGTTCGCGCACTAGTAAAAGCACTACTGTCTCGGCAACTTCCTGCAGAAGATGTGTTTCCTGCCACCTAAATCAAGAACCCCACCCAGTCACTAATCCGAGCAGATGCAAAAAAGATAAACTTTGGCTATCGTAAATCAAACTTTTTTAAACCTATTTCACTCTGTTTGGGTTTCTAATCAGTATCCTGTTTCTTCAAATTGTGCGCCAATTGTTATTCTCTCACTCAGAAGGACCAAGACAAAACCCCTAGTCCCTGGTCAAGCCACGGGGACCGGCTGGGGCGGGCTTCAACTGCTTCTTTTACTATGGCTAACTCGAGCTTGAGAGGCTTTATTCTCAAGGTCGGCTTCAAGGACCGTGATCAGAAACACTTTTTGATTGTTTTACAATATCTACATTTATTACCTACTATTTGTGTATGTGTGTGACCGGGGAGGAAGGGCACTGGCTACTTCGACGATGCTATTGATCGGTGATGTCGTTGACGTTGCTGCTGATCCACGGCCGACGTAATCGTAGATTCACGCACGTTCAATTGGAGATCGTTTTGCTGCTGACCGATATTTCGAGTGATGGTGGAAACGATGAATAGTTTGTTCGCTCGGGTCCGTTAGGGAACTAACGTGTTCAACCTAACCCTGATGCCAAATTTCCTGCTCGAACTTAATGGGTCTTGACGCGTCTGAAATTTGGCTTATCAAATCTTTGTTTATTATTTGGATTGCAGAAATAACTTCGTTGACTGACTGCGCGACTGATACTCCTTTGCCCATTACTATACCATTCCTCCCATCCAGTACCTTCCTGTGTACAGTGTTTGGTGTTATATGCGTTAAATTCTTTTTTTTTAAACTGGCCGTTATTTGGAAGTGAAATCTTGATTTAATTCTAGCTCTATAAATATTCATATTTTTGTACAATTTTCCTACATATTTATTTAATTTAATAACCTAGATATTTACAATAATCGAATATTTTATTTTAGCCAATGTAAATCTCTTTTGCTGTGCTCGGATTTAGATAATAGGGTAAAGCACCCGAAACGGTAATAAATATTCCTAGCAATATGCCGTTGGCGGATCCACGGTTTAACATATGTGCTGGTGTTGATCTGCTTATGGGCGTAGAAATGTTCTATTCGCTATTGGAAGGTCATAAAGTGCAGTTTTCCGCGCACAGTCTTTGGATACGTCGTAACGGGTAAACTATTACAGTCATCTAATTCTTCTCCGTTCAGCATCATGTGCGCTTCAAATGTTTTGGATTCTGCATTGAAACGTTTCTGGGAGGTGGAAAACTTCGACAATTACAAGACCATGACGCCTCTGGAGCAGACCTGCGAAACACATTTCAAGGAAACTATTTCGAGAAAAGAAGACGGTCGTTATATGGTCCGGCTTCCGGTGCGCGAATAACTTTTGCCGTTTTTAGGAGAGTCGTATACAGTAGCTCAACGCAGCTTTTTTGCAATCGAGAGAAAATTTTCCGAAAACACAGAGTTTAAAAGGACTTACCTTACCTAACAGCTATTGGCCTGGGGTATCCTTTGCTGTATCAAACATACGTCTCCACATTACTCGGTCCATGGCTGCTCGTCGCCAACCACTCAAGGCACGGATGCATCTGAGATCACCCTCCACTTGATCGATCCACCTTGCTCGCTGCGCTCCTCTTCTTCTTGTACCAGTCGGATTAGATTCTAGAACCATTTTCACTGGGCTGTCGTCCGACATCCTTATGACAGGCCCAGCCCGTCGTAGACCGGTGGGAACTTGGTCGTATGCTGACAGGGAAGGGGGTTCTTGCCTTCTCTTTACAGAAAGCGAGCCTACACGAGCGTCTGTTCCCCATGTTGGGGCGGCTCGAAACAGCGTCTGTTCTCCATGTTAGGAGCGGCTGATTACCGTCCTAGTGTCAGTGTTGGATTCTAAACAGTGCTGACACGATGGCCCTCCGGCGAAACAGGAGGTTGGTGCAGGCCTAACAAAACGCCCGGAAAACACATGTTACGTACGATCAAGAAATATATGGAGCTGAGTCATCGCGTCGAACATCTGCAATTTGTCCTGCCTCACAATGCCATCCATCGACCAGAGAGTTCGACAACTAAGACACGAATAGTATTCGACACCACATGTAAAGGTACAATTTAGTTGTCTCTAAATGATATCCTACTTGTTGGCCGATTGTTCAGCCATCACTCCTCACTAACGTGTTAAACTTTCGAGCGCCAAAATTCATCTTTAATTGTATCAAGCAAACAACTCTCTCGCCTTTAAGCCGCAAATTATTGCTCACATTCTCAATGAATTGAAGGAATCTTTACCGTTAACCGACTTCCACCGTTCCGCCGCTGTCAAAACACAGGGTCTTCTGTAGTCACATGACTCGGATCATTTTGGATTTAAATTTCCGCATCTATCGGAGTTGCAGATCTTAAGCAAGAGAATTGTAGTATTGGAAATGGAGCAATTATTCGATCCTCTTGAGTTAGTTAGAGCTGTCGTAGTTAGTGCAAAGATATTCGTATAGTAGCTGTAGGCCATGAAACTTTCTTGGGACGAAGAACTGCCGGCGAAACAACAATTTTAGAAATGAGATTACCAAATTAGTTGAACTGAAGATACCACGGCGGGTCATAGCGAACACTGAACATCGATTTTCGTGCATTGTTTCTGTGATACGTCACCGCGCGGATACGGCGCTTGCGTCTATGTTGTATCATCGGATGCGTCGAACGTTTTACACAGCTATTTACTTATCTCAAAATCACGCGTTGCCCCCTTCGTGGTATTGCGATACCGAAGCTAGAGTTATATGATGCGTTACTTGGAAGCCAGCTTGTTGATCAAGTCGTAAAGAAAACTCACTTCAACGGGACCGTAACTTTCTGGACCGATTCCAGCATTGTTCTGCACTGGATTTGATCACTCCCGAAATTGTGGAAGGATTTTAGGTCAAACAGAATTGCTGATATACAAAAACTAACAGAACTCAATAGCTGGCGTCATGTACCAACTCATTTAAACCCAATTGATATAAATTTCAGAGGAATACTACTGTTGCTCGTACTTAAAGATACTCTATGACTATCTCGTATTACGCTCGATACCGTGTCCTGAAAACATTGTGAGATTAACTAATACTGATTCACTAACAACAGAAGCACGGAAGGTGCTAACCTGTGTGGTGTCTAAGGCTGTTAACCCCATTATTTCGCACTATTCTGATATTGGAAAGCTTTTAAGAATGACTTAATGATTTATCTACGATTTTGTCGAAACAGAAAGCGTCTAGACGAGCCTCGTGTAGTTGACCCTCTCCATCCTTCATAAGTAGACTCCGCCTTGAAAGCACTTATACGCTCGGTACAGTCTGTTGAGTTCGCAGAAGAAATTCGATATCTCACTTCAACTCCTCGGCGGATTCTTACAAGCAAAAACAGAAAACTCAAATCATCTAGAAAGGCTTACAATCCGGTTTTGGATGAGACTGGACTACTGCGAATATCGGTACGACTGGTAAGCATGAATGGTTCTTTATACACAAGAGCACCAATGTTACTTCCTGCAAATCATCACTTAACATTGCTCATCGCTCGCTCTATACACATAAAAACGCTCCACGGAGGACCGACGCTCCTTTTCGCTACTATGAGACAACGGTTCTGGCCAGTAAGAGGAAGAGACTTAGCTCGCAAGGTTGTACGTCAATGTGTTACTTGATTCAGATGCTTTCACAAATCAACTGATTCATGGCTCCTCTTCCGGCTGTACGAATGACCCAAGCACGGGTGCTTTCAAATCGTGGCTTGGACTACAGCAGTCCGTTCAATATTCGTCCGTTGTTTGGGAGAGGAGCAAATGTTAAAATGTACGTCGCGGTGTTCGTATGCATGGTGGTGAAGGCAGTCTCGTGCATAAACACGGTAAAACGATTTATCGCTCGTCGCGGTCGGTTGATTAACTTGTATTGCGACAACTCTACAGCCTTCGTCGGCGCTGATCGTGAGCTCAAGCTGTTGCGCGCTCAGTACTTGGAATAGTCTTCTTCTGAAAGGTGGAATGGATGCTGTCTCGAAAATGGAATTTCCTTCCATTTTATTCCACTCCGCTCTCCACACCATGGAGTATTGTGGGAGGCGGGTGTGAAGTCCTTCAAGCACCATTTTCGTCGAATCTTGGGAAGCATATCCTTTACCCTCGATGAGATGTCAACAGCACAAATAGAGTGTAACCCTAATTCTCAACAGCTTTCCTCGTTGTCGAATCATCCACAAGACCTAGTGAGTTTGACCCCAGGACATTGTTTAGTTGGGGAACCGTTGTATTCTATCCCGGAACCCGATTACTCTCAACAAAACTCTAATAGGCTCAAGCGATTTTAGGAGATGAAACGAGGAATTCAGGATTTCTGGAACGATGGTCATGTGATTACGTCAGTGAATTGCATCTACACTCCAAGTGGCAACGCGTCCGGGATGACGTCAAGGTGAAATCATTAGTCTTACTGAAACAAGACATCTCACCACCATTACAGTGGAAAATAGTGACAGCTACTCCGGGAGAGGATGAACATGTGCGAGTTGTAGAAGTCTACAAACGTGTGATTACTGAAGTTTACCTCTTACCTTTGCATGATCACGAATCAGTTAACAGCTAGGAATCAACCACACCGTGCAGGATTGCACTCAATGATTTGTAATGAAACACTTACCTTAAACACATTTAAATTTAATACACTTACCATTAACATACCTACTTTATTATTCACTTACCTTGCGCTTACTCAAGTTGCTCATACTTACTTACTATCAAAATGAAACTGAATACAATATTAAGCGATTTTCGCCCAATGTCAGTAACATGAGCACTACTCGCTTCATGATAAAGCGATGTATTGGAGCAAAGTGGAACACGATTTTCAATATTTTTTATGCAATTGTTTCTTTGCACCTAGAAGACTATGCACAGCATCGTTTTTCATGACGTTCCGATTTTACCACGGTTCGTTTTTGGCAACATAAAGGTTAGAACATAAAATCTGTATTAGAAAGAATTGATGACAGTATTTTCAAACTCAAAACAGATTCATATTTATATTGATTTATACTGCTTGCAACAATAATTGCTGGAAGATCACAACTTCTTACACCCTTATACCATTCGAAGAGGTTCGTCGAGATAAGAAAATTTGTGTGTGAAAAATAATTTCAATAATTTTGCTCGAAGATGGTTTAACTGATTTGTACAAACTTCTAACGGGTTAATTGGGTTCACATATTTTGAGTGTCGACGACCAAATAAACTTATTTCAGTTTTACTGGTATTCGGTTTTCGATCCCTGGACGTACCCAAAAAATTTATATCATTTTTTTGTAAAATAACCAGGGTTTGGAATACTCATTCACCGGTGAATAATTATATAGTTTCCATTGCATTGTGAACGTACAATTCCACCGCTCACAAAGAGGACGCCTTTCCAGCCAAAAAGAACCACACAAAAAAAACGCTAGTGGAAACAAATATATTCCACATATGTACAGATGGTACAGTGTGCTGGTGTTGGAGTCTTCATGAAACACAGAAGCCGTGAATATAATTTTCTCTCTCGTTGGTCTGAGCGTCGTTCTTCTCACAAAATATTTAACTGCAAGCTAACAATCTTCACGGGGCTAGGAAGTGATGAAGATTATATATTCAGTTTTCGTTAACAGACTGATGACTGGCTCTCCGAGCGCGAACGGATGTTATTGATGACTTTATGCCACGAAAACTGTTGCATATCACTTATTTAAATCGTGTCAATTTAATATAGGGCGAGAATTCTTTGTTATACTTGAATATTATAAACAGAAGTAGCAGGAGTACAGCAATTAGCAATGGCGATCTGGTGATCTCAGCAAATACTGCAAACAAACAAACGCTTCGTTTGTTGGGTGTTATAGAGAAACTAGCTCCTGCACTCTTGTTACTTCTGTAAATCAAGTTCCTGCTAAATGCGATTCGACAGTTAAGAGCAAGTCATCAGTCTGTTAGAGAAAACTGAATATATAATCTTCGTCATTTTCTAGCCCCGTGAATATTTAGAAACCGTAGTAGGGGTGAATATTGTTTGTTCTCTTCCATTCTCGAGCATGGACAGCCATTCCAATAAAGCAACAAGGTTCACGTTTCTTCAAAAGCGATATTATTCATAAAGCAGGTATATTCATGAATATCATACTCCGTAAAGCATGTATACTCATCTTCACTGATTCATTCTTCAAAACCCTGATAATAACACACTACGATTTTTCTAAAGTGACTACACTGATTTTCAAAAATTTCGTATCTAATGATCAATTAGGATAATTTAAATGATTTCGGCTACATAGATTTCCGAATTCTATATCGAAAAGTATCAGGACTAGAGAAGCTAAAAGAAGGCCAAAACGAATTCAATAAACAAAAATTTATATTAAAATCAGCTTATGGTTCCTTACCAAATTTGTGAATTTCATCCGATTCCGACTTCAATTTGTGAAATTAGAAGGTGATGAGTTTTTAAAACCATCAAACCGTCATAGAAGCGATACCAAAAAATCTTCAAAGTTGGGCTCAAAACTATTTCAATTTTTTCGTCATAATTCATGGACATACGATCATTTTTGGGTTATGCTGGTCTCTGAATATCATTTCTGGAAGTACCATAAATAATGACAAAAACTTTAAAGAGGAACTCACTTCTGCATCTCATGGAATGCTTAATCGATTGTCACACGTTTAGATTTTAGGGTTTCATAAAATTTCTATCTTCGATTCATCGATTGGTCATGAAAATTATTTCATGAAATCTAAAACCATCGAAAAATATTCACGCAAATAAAAAACATGCGGATTAATAGAAAAAGGTATCATCTGACTGTTACGTGGATTAAGCATGTTTTTGAGTTATTTTCAAGTTCAATATAAAATAAAGAATGCACGAATTATTCACCAAATATTTTTTTCATACAAAGTCAGTTATTTTTAATGTGGAACACATTTTTGTTTTCTATATAGGGGTCAGTCTCAGTCAATTTTGTATCAATTATTAATATTATGTCACCATTTGATTGGAAATATTTCTACATATTGATTTGAATGTATATAGTCATGTATTTTTAATTGTAAATCATTGAAATGTTGATGAATAGCTAGCAGTGTCCTATTTTGTCTGAAAAAAATCGCAGACATACCTGATTTTCCAGCCGTAGTCGACGATTTTGAAGGAATAAGCGATATATCAAAGGGAAAGCATCGCTCTGATTGGTCAATCGAATCAAAAGCGAAGCTGTTGGAAGCACGCGAATCTATAAATAGAAGCAAAATTATAGCTAACGTTTCAGTCCTCCGCGTGGTATGCTAGAGGTAGGTTGTTGCTAGACAGCAAGACAAAAAGTGCCATAAAACGATTTGAAACTTAAACTGGCATACTCTGATCTTGTGTCATGCAAGATCGGATGAAATTCCATGTTATGTCGTTTCGCCTGAGAAAATAAGAACTATCCCAGTGTAAATTTTGAGTGCATTAGATTAATTTCTAATTTATATAAGATGAACTCGATTGATGATGAGATAAAGTTTATCGTTTCAACCAAAATCGCAGCAGGATAGTAAAGGTAGAGAAACGCTATAAAAATAACTGCTTGCGTACAAAACTTGAACACAAGCTTGGCGAAGAGAAGCTTAAATATCGATATCCGTATCGTAGGCTTGTACAAACATATAATTGCATACATTTGGGCTATTGATGTAATTTCGTCGGCTACAAAAAAAATACATATCACGACTACTAGAGTCTATGTTCTGGGTTCGCGTGCTCGGTGTTGGTTCCTAATAGAGATCAATAGAAGCAGACTATCGTGCATTTAGGGATTCAAAAGTGTGACGATTAATTGAAAATATCGATCATTAGAAATTTTGGTTGCCTTGTTCCACATCAATGGCTCGAACAACCCCATGGGGCTGATCATTGTAGTTTTTTTTAAAGAAACGGATACTTTTAACTTTTTGATGGAAACAATTTTCTTTTGTTTTAATTCAACAGAATTTAGCAAAATAGTTGTGTCGCGCTCTAAACAAGAATTAATTATTAAGTTCCACTGTAACTATCGGACTGATCGGACGCAAATTTGTGTTTCTCCAATAGTGCGGTGAATTGTTTTATTCCGCTTTCCAGGTCTTTCCGTATTCTATTGTCTGCATCAGTGCGATCGAGTGATAATTTGAATTAATCCGTCCTCAAGATTGATTGTGAGCTGTGTAAAGAAGCACTGTGTGTTTTACTGTTAGCCAGAGCCCGCTGGGCTCTGCTGCTATATTGTTTACAAATACATTAGACAGTGTATAGTGAAAAAACGTGTAAGATTTCATTGTACAGTGAAGCAAGAGACTGCAAAAAAGTGCTTTTTTCTCAAAGAGGTTTTTGCACTTTATTGAACAGGAATATTTACCGATTGTCTAGGACCGGGTCTTGTCGGCCGTTCGCCATTTGAGAGTTAAAGCTAAGTATTTTTTCTCTTTTCTTTTACCTCTTTGTTCAATACCTCTACATTTGTCCTCCAATATTTACCCGCACGGACACATTTCCGCGCCAATTGTAGGAGTATCACACAAAAATAGAACCTGTCAAATTTCTAGTAAATAATCTCAAATGTGATGCATTTGCATTATGCGAAACTTGGTTAACTTCTGGAATACCCTTAAACTTCCACGATTTTAACATTATTCGTCTGTATCGAGATGATCCCTATGGAGGAGTACTTTTGACGATCAAAAAGTGCTATTCTTTCTGTCACATTAACCTCCCCTCGATACCAGGTATTGAAGTTGTCGCATGTAATATTACAATCAAAGGCAAGAACCTCTGCATTGCTTCCATCTATATTACCCCAAGAGCCTCGGTTGGGCATCAGCGGCTCAGTAATATCATTGAGCTAATTTTCGCCCGACGTTGGTTTTAGGAGACTTTAACTCTCACGGTACGGGAGGGGATTGTCTTCACGACGATAATAGATCAGCTATGATCCATGATATATGCGACAACTTCAATATGACAATCTTGAATACGGGAGAAATGACTGCACCACCAGCAAGACCAAGTGCACTGGATTTATCCCTTCGCTGGACATCGCTACGGTTGGACTGCATGTGGGAGGTGATCATTGATCCCCACGGTAGCGATCATCTACCTATCGTGATTTTAATCGCCTACGGATTAATACCATCGGAGACAATCAATGTCTCGAATGACCTCACACGAAATATGGGTTAGAAATGCTACGCAAATTTGATATCTGACAAACTAGAAACAATTCTCGACATCGCGACTCAAGCTCAGACGAAACCTGTACTTCATCATTTATCGAGTTTAGGATAAACGGAACACCTGATAATTTTAGAAACTACGCGGCATTAGACGCTAAAATGAAAATCTTGATTAAAGCAAAGAAAAGCGATTATTGGCGTCGATTCGTAGACGGATTATCGAGAGAAACATCAATGAGTACTTTTTTAACACAGCCCGACGAATGCGCAACACAAACACCACGAACGAAAGCGAGGAATATTCTAACCGCTGCATATTCGATTTCGCTAAAAAAGTATGTCCTGATTCTGTTCCGGATCATGCGCGTCGCCATATCAAACAGAAACGAAACACCTTTTTCGATGGTCGAGTTCTCACTTGCGCTTTTTATCGTGTAACAATAAAGCTCCGTGGTTAGACAAAATCAAATTCAACTTGTTGAAAAATTTACCTGACTCTGCCAAAAGGCGCTTATTGAATTTATTCAATAGGCTTCTTGAAGATAATATTGTCCCACATGACTGGGACAGATACACAATTTGGTTTCCGCAAGGGTAAAGGAGCGAACGATTGTCTTGCGTTGCTAAGCCACCTTTTAAGTAACATTGATGACTGTATCAACTCATCTTGCACGATAAGACAAATTGCCGACGACAGCGTTGTGTCTATTATAGGACTCAAAGCTGCAGATCTTCAAGGACCATTGCAAGATACCCTCGACAACTTGTCGACATGGGCTCTTCAAATGGGTATCGAGTTCTATATGGAGAAAACTAAGCTGCTTGTATTTTCAAGGAAGCGAGAACCAGCACTACAGCTTCAACAAGGGAGTGAAACCATAGCTCAGGTCTTCGCGTTTAGATATCTGGTTCGACTCTAAAGGCATCTGTGGATGTCATATTATATATGATGATGATGATGATGGTCCCACCTCATACCCCTACAAAGGTGTGAGCAGAACGAGTTATCTAAATGATAATTAATATTTTTGCACATATCTTAACCAGTAAACAAAAGAAAACGATCTGATTAATCTAGCAGGTATAGATTCTTCTTCAAAAGAACGACTGACCACAAAATAACATTCAAATATCTCGGATTTACTATCCAGGGTTAATCAAGAAAATTTCCAACCCGGGAAGATCCTTGATCACATCAGGAATCGAACCCGATATCTTTACCAGTATCAGACAGTAATTCACCTGGCCCTTCCCGCCGGACCAGTTCATCGCTACACACATCAGCTACGATGGAGTAACGAGACTGCGGATGAGCAGAGCCAAGCCCAATTCCATCAACAACTGTCGATCCCAATTAGTTTCCCGAATCTATTCCTTAAATTATTATCCAACCTTGCGATCAAGGTCAAGAGCAAACTTAACATACTGAATGCTAAGGCTCTTCGGCCAGTCCTGTTCGCTTTCCAAATAGTCACTACCTGCTTCGCGCGCGAGGCTCAAACGTTTGTAGACTGCTCATTATTTTTAACTCTCAAACAAACTAAAAATCCATCATCATCATACCGAACATAGTAACTTAATTCGTCTCACAATAATATATATAAACAAAAAGAAAAGGAAAATACAATCTTCGTAATACGTAAAAAAAAATAAAAAATCTAAAAAATTTGAACTAAATATTTGCTTACAAAGCGGACTTTATGTGTGAAATACATAACCTTTTGAACTCCACCAATGTCGCTGCGCGTTTGATTTCTCTTGGCATCGAATTGAAAAAACTTATTCCCTTGTACAACAATGAGTTTTGCGATCTGGCTAACAGAAAGCTTGGTGTTCTAGCATCAGATGCGTTTCTAGTATTTTACCTATGCAAATCAGTTCCTCTTTCAACTCGATCACACAAATATCGAGGCAGCATGCCATTTAATAATTTGAAAATAAATACCATGGTTAAGTAGTAAATTCTCTTTTTCACTGAAAGCCATTGTAATGCGTTCAGTAGAAAATCTGAGGAGGTATATCTACTACATTTTAGAATTAATCGCATGATCTTATTTTGCAGTCGCTGTAATCTCAAGATTTGTGTGTTATTAGCAAGAAACAGAATGGATGGGCAAAAGTCAATGTGTGGTGAAATGACTGTTTTATACAAAAGAATCTTACTATGGGTCGTTAAGTCATTTTTCAAACGACATAATACACCATATTTTTTGGCAATCTTCTTGATGACGTTATTGATATGAGATTTGAATGTTAACTTTTCATCAATTATGACTCCAAGATACTTCATTTCTCTAACGCGATCAATAATTTCACCATCAATTTCCACATTGGCGTCATGACCGGTGCTAACAGAAGAAATAACCATATATTTAGTTTTCGCGACGTTTAGTTTCAGTTGCTTAAATTTTAACCATCGAACCAGCGAACTTAGATCCTCGTTTAAATGTGCAACAGCTTCATTGAAATCTTTAGCCGTAATGAACAGAACAGTATCATCAGCAAACAAATTTATATCACAGAAACGTAAGACTCGCTTCATATCATTAATATACATGATAAATAGAATAGGACCTAAAACACTTCCCTGAGGCACACCAAGTGAATTGCCGAGGGAACTAGACATTACATCGTTAAAAACAGTCTTTTGAGATCTACCACGTAAATAGTTTTCAAACCATTCATGTGCTATTCCCCCGATGCCAAAACGCCGCAATGTCTGCAACAATAAAGGTCTTGAAATTGTTTCAAAGGCTCTCTTCAGATCCAAGAACACAGCAAAAATACTCTCTTTGGCTTCGATTTTCTCCTTCCATTTTGCCAATACTAGGTTCAAAGCGGTTTCACAAGAGTGACCCTTACGATATCCCGATTATTCCGGTATTAGCAAACTGTTAGAGTTCAAATAGTTAATCAGCTGATCTTTAACAACAAGTTCCAAAATTTTTTCCAGCGTGTGCAGCATGTTAATGGGACGGTACTCCTCGGCTTTATCCGTTCCAGTAACCTTGGGGATAGGAACAACCAGAGATTCTTTCCACACTTTTGGCACGTGCCCCGTGTACAACGATTCATTTACCAAATCCAGTAGATCGTGTCCGATAACATGAAAGCAATCCTGTATCACTTTTGAGTTTACATTGTCAATACCCGTCGATTTTCCCAAATTAAAACAAATATTTTTAAATTGTTCAACAGTGATTGGTTGAAATTCATCAAGTCTACAATAGTTATTCATCGGCTGTGTTATTTCAACAGGTTCACCTACCAATTCAATACTTTGATTGATCTGCTGAACACTATTTATGAAATAACTGTTGAACTTTTCAGATATAATTTGTTCTGTGTGTTCTTCTATACCGTCAAAAGTTATACTTTTCGATGCACTATGTGTAGGCTTGATAAGCTGTTTGAGAATTTTCCATAACTCTCTACTGTTTTGTTGATTTTGATCGATTCTCCTCTGTATGTATTCATATCTAGTCTTCTTCAGGGCCCGTGAATAAATATTTCGTGCTTGTGTATATCTACTCCAGTGACTATCATTGTTAGTTTTACAGAATCTCTTGTACTGTTTATCCCTCTCCCGTTTTAACCGTAAGAGGTCTATTGAGTACCAACTACTCGAGCTGTTCAAACTAACATACTTTTCAATTACTAATTCATTAGTACACCTTTTCAGTATGTCAGTAAGAATAGATGCCCTGTGATCCAAATTTCCAGTCAACTGTGTACAACCCAAGCTCCTTGATACAAGTCGAGATATGGTATCTGAAACAAAACTGCCAGCAGAGTATCAATTTTCTTCGCACAATAACCGGAACTTGGTGGGGTGCCCACCCAAGAGATCTGATCAGGCTGTACCAAACAACGATATTGTCCGTAATGGAATATGGATGCTTCTGCTTCCGATCCGTCGAGAACACCCATTTCATTAAACTGGAAAGAATTCAGTATCGTTGTTTGCGTATTGCAGTCGACTCATACGATAAGTCTCAAAGTGCTCGCGGGCGTCTTACCATTAAAAAAGGCGGGTGGGTAATGTCAGAGACATAACTGGATGTCGTGAATACGAAAACAACTGACATGTTCCTTAACACTTCCGAATATCAATTAGTTGATCTCAGTCGGTGTTGAACAGTCGTTCGCGCCGCACGCGTATAGCTCTTGGCTCCTGGAATTTTTTTCTGGCTACCTAGAGTTTCATTGATTCGAGGCTTCAGTCTTTTTCAAGGCTACCTGAATCACTAACTAAGTGACTAAGTGATACAAAGAGTGATATTAGAGTGACTAAGTGATACAAAGAGTGATATTAGAGTGACTAAGAAATTAATCAGCCTTTTTTAAGGCTAGCTAGGAGTCTAATCGAAGACTAATTTAGCCTAGTTAATTTAATTTAAAATTTCATTAATTTCAAAAATGCCTGCGTCCAACCGGAAAGGCAACAAGCCTAAGGCTAAAAATAATTCAATACGGAATAAATCACAATCCGTTATTCAACATTTTTCTAATAACATTCACGATCTTATAGAATCTGAATGTAAAAATAAAAGACAACGGACGGATTTCCCTTCCGTTGATCCTATGCCGTCTAACAATATTTACGAGATTCTTCCTGAATCCGATTGTAGCGACATAGAAGAAAATTCTTCAAAAATTCCCAAAATGGACGCTTGTCGTTCTGGGAAGAAACATCAATCTATGCCACCAGTGACGGTGATGATTTCCGACTTCAAAGCATTCCGTACTGAGCTTTCTACTTTTCTCCCGGAAGTAAAAGTCTCATTTCAAATCGGGCGAAGAGGAGAATGTCGAGTCTTGGTGGATGGATTGGAAGATTACGAACGTCTTATTCGATATTTGTCCGAAAAACTTCATAAATTTTATTCATATGATATAAAATCAGACAGACCCTTCAAGGCTGTCTTGAAAGGATTATCAAATGATCAAAGTATTGATGAAATTAAAAATGAACTAAAAGAATTGCTTGGTTTTGCCCCTTCCCAAGTAATACTTATGAAAAAAAAGAGCGAATGGTACTTCTAATTCACGCTCTGGAATTTCCCATGAACTTTACCTAATACACTTCAATCGAAGTGATGTAAACAATTTGAAAACTTTAGAAAAAGTACGTTTCATTTCCCACATTAAAATTCATTGGGAACATTATAAACGGCATAATCGTATTGCAAACTTAACGCAATGTCGTCGTTGCCAAGGCTTCGGTCATGGAACCAAAAATTGTCATATGGATATACGGTGTTTGAATTGTGGTAAATCGCATTCGAAAGACGTTTGTCCAATGAATGAAACCACTGATAAATTTTCATGTTCAAATTGCAATGGAAATCATAAATCCAATTATTTGAAATGTCCTGTCAGGGAAAAAATTTTAAACGCTCGTTCGCTTAGACAACAAGTCAAATCAACGACCTTAAAATTACAGAACATACCTGAAAATTCTTCTAAGGCACCTGCCAATTCATCTTCTAACGAAAACAATTTATTGACAGGTAGATCGACCTCGTCATCATTATCTTCTAATGTCAGTTATGCTGGTATATTAGGTAGAAATCTATCTCCTATTTCTTCTAATGTAAATAATCAAAACACAGGACCGCCTTGCAGTTCTTCTTCTAACGAAAACAATTTATTAATAGGTAGACCGGCCAAATCATCTTCTTCTAATGGCAGTCTACCTACAAATATTCCTTCAATGCCATTCGCTTCTTTAAAAGAAGTCGATTTAGGCGATATAACTGAAAATAAAATGATCTACCTACAAGATCAACTTTTTCAAATGATCATCCAAATGAATTCGACTTCATCACTTTTTGAAGCATTTCAAATCGGATGGAAATTTGCAAATAATATTATAATGAATTTAAAATTTAACAGTGATGTTAAATAATTATTTGAATATTTTAAATTGGAATGCTCGATCTTTGAAATCGAGTGAAGATGAATTTTATAATTTTCTCAAAGTTCACAAAATTCATATTGCCATTGTGACAGAAACTTTTCTTAAACCAAATGTAAAATTGAAAAGTAATCCACATTATGTGGTTCATCGATTTGACAGGTTTACTGGAATGGGTGGTGGAGTTGCCATTTTTGTCCAACGGCAAATTAAACATCGAATTTTACCTTCTTTCAATACTAAAGTTATTGAAAGCTTGGGAATCGAAGTTGAAACCATTCATGGAATTTATTTCATCGCTGGAGCATATTTGCCATTCCAATGCACCGGCGAACAATTAAATTTCTTTAAAGGCGATTTGCAAAAACTTACAAGATATCGATCGAAATTTTTCGTAATAGGGGACTTAAATGCTAAGCATGTCCAGTGGAATTGTAGGCAAAATAACAGTAATGGTAAAATACTTCATAATCAACTCTCAGCCGGTTACTTTACAGTTCTTCATCCCAGTAATCCTACTTGTTTCTCTTCCGTGAAAAACCCGTCTACAATTGATCTGGTTCTAACAGATCAAAGTCACATTTGTAGTGAACCGATTACTCATGCTGATTTTGACTCAGATCATCTTCCTGTAACATTCAGACTTTCCAACGAAGCTATAATTAATCCAATTAGTTCTATTTTCAACTATCATAGAGCTAATTGGTTGGATTACAGATCTCACATTGAAAATCAAGTGGATCATGAAATTATTTTAGAAAATTCTGCGGACATCGACACAGCAATTGATAATTTGAATCATTACATTATCGAAGCTAGAAATCTTTCAGTTCCCAAAGCTCAAACTAAATTAAATTCTCCTATCATCGATGACAATCTTCAACTGCTCATTCGGTTGAAGAATGTTCGTCGACGACAATATCAACGTTCTCGTGATCCTGCTATGAAAAACATAGTTAAGGATTTACAAAAAGAAATTAAACATAGATTTACTCTTTTGCGAAATGAAAATTTCGCTAAAGAAGTTGAACAAATTAAACCATATTCTAAACCTTTCTGGAAACTTTCTAAGGTTCTTAAGAAACCTCAGAAACCAATTCCTGCTCTCAAGGAAGGAAATCAAATACTTCTTACAAATGGTGAAAAAGCTCAAAAGCTAGCTCAGCAGCTCGAGAGTGTCCACAATTTTAATTTAAACGTTGTGAGTCCTATTGAAAATGAAGTCTCACTGAAGTATGATCATATTTCAACCCAAGTGTTATCACACGATGACATTATTGAGACGAATTTTGATGAAATTAAATCAATTATTAGGAAACTCAAAAACATGAAGGCTCCTGGTAATGATGGAATTTTTAATATTCTTATTAAAAATCTTCCCGATGTTGCCTTGAGACTTCTGGTTAAAATTTTCAACAAGTGTTTTTCATTAGCTTACTTCCCAAAAAGATGGAAAAACGCTAAAGTAATTCCTATCCTAAAACCTGATAAAAACCCAGCAGAAACATCAAGTTATCGCCCAATTAGCTTACTTTCTTCTATCAGTAAACTTTTTGAAAAAATTATCTTGTTAAGAATGATGACTCATATAAATGAGAATTCAATTTTTTTACCAGAGCAGTTTGGATTTCGTCATGAACATTCAACTACTCATCAACTTGTTAGAGTAACGAACATGATAAAATCAAATAAATCTTCTGGGTTATCCACTGGAGTTGCTCTTCTAGACATAGAAAAAGCATTCGACAGTGTTTGGCACAAAGGTTTAATAGCAAAAATGTCTGATTTCCAGTTTCCTATTTATTTGATCAAAATGATTCAAAATTATTGAACTGATCGTACTCTTCAGGTTAGCTATCAGAATTGTAAATCTGAATTGCTACCCGTACGAGCCGGTGTTCCGCAGGGTTCGAGTGTAGCTCCAATCTTGTATAATATTTTCACTTCTGATCTTCCAAATCTACCCGTTGGTTGTCAGAAATCGCTATTCTGTGACGACACAAGTCTGTTAGCCACAGGTAGAAATCTAAGAGTGATCTGCAGTCGCCTACAAAGAAGTTTAAATATTTTCAGCGATTATCTGTCAAAATGGAAAATTAAACCAAATGCAGCAAAAACGCAATTAATTATCTTTCCTCACAAGCCAAGAGCTTCTTTCCTTAAACCAAACAATAATCACATTCTCAAATTGAATGGCTTGGAATTGACATGGTCTGATCAAGCTAAATACTTAGGTTTAACGTATGACAAAAAACTCACTTTCAAGGATCACATTGAAGGAATCCAGGCAAAGTGTAATAAATATATTAAATGTTTATATCCTCTTATAAACAGAAATTCTAAGCTCTGTCTAAAAAACAAATTGTTAATTTATAAACAAATTTTCAGACCAGCCATGCTTTATGCGGTACCAATTTGGTCAAGCTGTTGTTCCACCAGGAAGAAAACGCTTCAAAGGATTCAGAATAAAATTCTGAAAATGATTCTGAAGCGTCCTCCCTGGTTTAGTACAAATGAGTTACACAGACTCACAAATATAGAACCATTAGATGTAATGTCACATAATATTATAAGCAAATTCCGACAAAAATCGATGCAATCTTCAATTGAATCGATTCGCTCTCTGTATTAGTTAGTAAGTTAGTATATAAGTTCCTTTTCCCCATTACACAATACAAGTAGGTTTAGAATTTTCCCTACACAAAAATCTCAGAATTGCGGAAGCAAATAATGTCTTCATGGTAATAACCAAATCATATATATATAACAGGGCTGAAAAGTCACCACTTGTGGCTGAACACCCAATTTAAATCTTAATAATTTAATTTTAACTCATACTCCAATAAATAGTTATTAAAAAAAAAAAAATTAGTTGATCAATTGTATGAATTATGCAAGCATTCCCCTTTGCACATTTTTCGCAAAAACAAAGAAGGCTTCACTTTTTATTGAGAGGCTTGTTTCTACCTGATTTCGTTTGTAGCTTTTTCACTAATGGGCGGTCCTAACGGTTATAAAAATAGCCGCATTCAGAATTTTAATGTTGATTATTTCATTTCAGATTTGCATAATTTATTGAAACAAACTATCAATATGCTGAAGGGACTCGTTTCTAGCATTCAGAAAGGTCAAATTGCGTAATTCTCTACGACATTAAACTCTGGAACATTTTTCGCAAAAACAAAGAAGGCTTCACTTGATCTCGTTTACTGTGAGTTTCACACAGCGAAATGTGCACAAATCTAACCAAACTGTTCTAGATTTGCAGTAAACTGAGGACATTTCCCTACGATTTGCGAACAACAAATCCTAATAGTTCTTTAGAAAACTTTTAGAGCCATTAGAACGGCTGATTTTGTGCAATGCTCTCCACCGTTGTTTTGTCGTGAATACGAATTACTTTACTATGGGGCGCCTTTTCAAAATTTACCCTCTGAGAGAGTGATAAGTTTTTGATCGTGAATATCTCCTGTTATATCTAACGAATCAATATAATTCTTGCTACATGCCATCGGAAATATGATCACAATTTTATGATAAAACTTTCAGTTGTGTGACATATTCTTAAATAGTTCACAATTAAACTTTTCTGAAATGTTTGGTATAAACGAGTATCAAAGAGGATAATTCATATGGCGCGTTTGCCTTTCTCGTATTTTGAAAGCTCATAGCTCAGTGATCTGTAGAAGGATTTATATAATCTAACTACCAATAGAATCGAAAATATTCAACTTGAACGTGTATTACAACAACATTGAAGTTTTTCAATAGTACACTATTGAAAAACCTGTTTGATTTAACCCATGACAGCACCAGCCAATCAGAACGCGAGATGTCTGTATCTATACAAGAGCATCCATATAAAAGTTGAATGGTTCACTTTTCCTATCATTTGCTGAGCAACTCTCCCCGAAACAAGACACACGACAGCAACATCGAGGACCTGTCGTCTCATTGTTTCCCGATATGAATGCACGAGACACCGTCAGCACAATGAAACCGAAAAAGGCAGCCAAAAAGTCCAGCAAGGCCCATTGCCGAAACAAGACACACACGAGAACCATCTCAGATCTCGATATTTCCTACCAAAAGATTCATCAAGATGGGAGTTAAAATAATTTGCACCGTCACTAACACATTCAATTACGAACGGCAATGCGAAAGCGAAAGTGATGATTTAAATTTTAAATTTAAATTTTTTTTTTTAATTAATTTTAAAAAAAAAAAAAAAAAAAAAAAACAGAGTTGCCACAGATCAATATGTATTTTTGTCGCGAGTACTTCAGTATGCGGCCGAAAACAAAAATTGTTAGAACAAATGTTTCCACTTGATTTGCGCATTCTACTTTCCAGGCGTATCAGAACTGGCTAAACTTAAAGCAATTCTAAATATTTCTTTATCACAGTGATGTGGTCATCCTGAAAAGGACGGGGTTTTCAACGGATGGCCAGCTGCAGATGACGAGGGATGATTTTCGTTTTCGTTGTCATGGGCAGCGTTACCGGTCAACTCCAACACTTCGGCAACCAAGTACTCCATCACTGCCGCCAGATAGACCGATGCACCAGCACTGACACGCTCGGCGTAGTTCCCCTTCCGAGGCAAACGATGGATTCTGCCGCCAACTGGGCACTTCAGACCAGCACGGTTTGAGCGGGACTTTGCCTTGCCCTTAATTGTTCCTCCACAATATGCTGTTAACAGCTCGACGACCCATTCAGTATTACTGGCTGCCGCTCTGCTAACTCTCTCTTTTATATCGTTTCACTGTTTCCCGTTCTGCGTATAGGAAAGGAATTCTAACAAAGGGGACGTCCTATCGTGCTACCACTAGCACGTATAAAAGGAAATGTGATGTGAGAAATAGCGTCATTTAAGTTAAAGCAGCTACTCTGTACGTACGAGACACCGTCAGAACGATGGCTCCGAAGACAGGTAGAAAAGCAGATTTGTACCGTCACTAACACATTCAATTACGAACGGCAATGCGAAAGCGAAAATGATGATGTTGAACACATTTTTATACTAGTATGGGGTCGTGTGAAAATATGCCTTGCGAAACAGGGTTGCCATATATACAGATTAATCTGTATTATCATTATTATTATTATTATTATTATCATTATTATTATTATTATCATTATTATTATTATTGTTAGAATCACTCTTGCATACCGAAGATCGTAGATACATTTCAGACCAGGCCATTGCAATTGTCTCGTACTGAAATTTCGAGAAGAATCAGATATCTTCGAACTTCATAGCTTCAATAAAAATAAACTACAAATTTGTCGTACCTAGCTTCCTATATTAGCAAATTAAAAAGGAATTGTTTCAAGTTTGGAATATATAGTTGTAGAATAGTAGCTGTTTAATGTAACTAAACTGTACTTTAATGTAGGTGTATCGCTTCAAATTCTATTAGTGAAAAAGAGGAAAGCTTGCACAATTCATACAATCAATCAACTAACTGATATTCGGAAAAGTGATGGGAGCGTGTCAGTTTTTTCGTATTCACGACATCCAGTTATGTCTCTGACATTACTCACCCGCCTTTTTTCACCAATGCTAATGACTGGCAGCTGTAACGTAATCGCTTTTGTCGAAAGCGAAACTAATTGTGCAGACGACACAAAACACATCTGCTCGCAGTGGCGATAGAATCCAAACTGATTGAATTTTTGTTAAGAGATTTCCTTTTATGTGATTTCGTTTGTAGCTTTTTCACTAATGGGCGGTCCTAACGGCTATAAAATAGCCGCATACAGAATTTTAATGTCGATTATTTCATTTCAGATTTGCATAATTTATTGAAAGAAACTATCAATATGCTGTAGGGATTCGTTTCCAGCATTCAGAAGAGTCAAATTGCGTAATTCTCTACGACATTAAACTCTGGAACATTTTTCGCAAAAACAAAGAAGGCTTCACTTGATCTCGATTACTGTGAATTTCACACAGCGAAAAGTGCACAAATCTATGCAAACTGTTCTTGCAGTAAACTGAGGATATTTCCCTACGATTTGCGAACAACAAATCCTAATAGTTCTTTAGAAAATTTTTAGAGCCATTAGAACGGCTGATTTTATGCAATGCTCTCCACCGTTGTTTTTTCCCAATGCTAATGACTGGCAGCTGTGACGTAATCGCTCTTGTCGAAAGCGAAACTAGCTGTGCAGACAACACAAAACACATCTGCTCGCAGTGGCGATAGAATCCAAACTGATTGAATTTTTGTTAAGAGATTTCCTTTTATGTGATTTCGTTTGTAGCTTTTTCACTAATGGGCGGTCCTAACGGCTATAAAAATAGCCGCATACAGAATTTTAATGTCGATTATTTCATTTCGGATTTGCATAATTCATTGAAAGAAACTATCAATATGTTGTAGGGATTCGTTTCTAGCATTCACAAGAACCAAATTGAGGAACTCACTGCGATATTCACCACTTTTCGGAACATTTTTCCCGGACGATTTGTTGTACAGCAGCAGATATTTTGTTCACTTCCTTAGTACGCGTTCTGATTGGCTGGTGTTGACATGGATCAAATGAGACAGGTTTTTCAATAGTGTACTATTGAAATACTTCAATGCTTTTGCTATACACGTTTAAATTGAAAAATTTCGATTCTATTGGTAGTTAGATTATATAAATCCTTTCACAGATCACTGAGCTATGAGCTTTAAAAATACGAGAAAGGCAAACGCGCCTTATGAATTATCCTCTTTGATACTCGTTTATACCAAACATTTCAGAAAAGTTTAATTTGGAATTATTTGAGACTATGTCACAAAACTGAAAATTTTATCATAAAATTGTGATCATATTTCCGATGGCATGTCGCAAGAATTATGTTGATTCATTAGATACAACAATAGATATTCACGATCAAAAACTTATCACTCTCTCAGAGGGTAAATTTTGAAAAGCCACCCCATAGTAAAGTAAGTCGTATTCACGACAAAATCGATTCTGGAATCTCTCATATCGATTGCTTATCCGATGCGACATTTTGAATCCGATGGTGATTGAAATCTTTGAAAGGCTTGTCGAGCTCAATTCTCAGACCCGTTTTATGTCCTTGTATATTGATTACATGGCTCAGAATATTAATCCTTCTTCGTTTGTTTCCAACCGTGCTCATTTCTTGGATACTTCTGATTCTACTGTGGTTTTCTACACATCCATGAGAGAAGAGATTCGTGGAATGCCGGATCACGTACGCCCTCGAGTGGCCCCTAATATCTTCATAATAAATTTGGAACAACTGTGAAAAGGTGTTTTACACTGACGGATCAAACATCAACAGGTCCACAGGCTTCGGCATCTTCAATCAGAACATCACCGCTTCGTACAAACTCAGTTATCCGGCTTCAGTTTACGTCGCAGAATTAGCTGCTATTCAGTACACCCTCGAGATCATTGAAACCTTGCCCAAAGACCATTACTTCATTGTCACGGACAGTCTAAGCTCAATAGAAGCTCTTCGGGTCATGAAGCCAGGAAAGTATCCCCCATATTTCCTGGTCTAAATACGGGAACGCTTGGAAATTTTATCTGAACTGTCTTATTCAATATCACTAGTCTGGGTCCCTTCGCATTGTTGCATTCCGGGCAATGAAAAGGCAGACTCATTGGCTAAGGTGGGCGCATTAGAAGGTGATATTTATGAAAGACCAATCTGCTTCAATGAATTTTTCAGTATCTCTCGTCAGAAAACTCTCGAAAGTTGGCAAACTCCATGGAGCAATGGCAAACTAGGACAATGGTTACATTCCATTATCCCTAGGGTATCGACGAAACCTTGGTTCAGGCGGATGAACGTGAGTCGTGATTTATTCCTGTTATGTCGCGGCTCATGTCAAATCACTACACTTTCAACGCACATCTCCGGCGTGCTGGGCTTGCGGAGAGCGGTCTCTGCACCTGTGGCGACGGTTATCAGGACATCGAGCATGTCGTGTGGTCGTGCGTAGAGTATCGTGACGCCAGGTCGAAGCTACTGGAATCCCTTAGGGCCCGAGGTAGACCGCTTGAGGTTCCGGTTCGGGATGTGTTGGCGATTCGGATAGTTTATATATGCTTCTCACATACCAGTACCTTAAACACATTGATATACAAATGTAATGTGTTATTCCTCGCTCAGAAAGTATAATCTCCACCTACAGGTTCGACACTAACATCCGCCCGATCTTCTCGATCCCCGTACCTGTCCACCATCTTCATTGGAACTAACAAGATCTTTTTTTGTCACAAATTTTTCGTTCCCTCTTCCCTGCCTCTTCACCATCTCGATGGCAAATAATTAGATTTCTATCGTTTTTAGACATTTTGTTCCCAAACCCCCTTTTTACCCCGTTTTTCACAATATTTACTTCTCCTTCATTCTCTTCCGTAACATGACCAGCATTCCGTCGATGACCACCATGCGGGCCACCCGCCGGGCCTTCGTAGCCCGAGGGTGTTTCCCGCGGACCCATAGACTCATGCAATAGTCAATTCATCGACCACTGCCGATCGCCAGCTGAAAGCTGGATTTTCGAGAACCAGAGATGACATAGTCTAATGATACTATTCTAGTTTTAAGTTAGTCGTTCATTAATATTAGAAAATACCCTTGGCACCTTAGAGCTTAAGCAGTGTGCCTAAAATTATATTATGTTATTGATTAAAAAAAAGAATTAATTATAAAAAAAACATGATGAAAAGGAGAGAAAGAGATCACTAAACCTATTTTTTGTTTGCTTGTATTTACATTGGAAGCGGGTCATTTTGCCGATAGTCATTTCGCCAAATGTCGTTTCGCCGAATGGGTCATTTCGCCGAAAGTCGTTTCGCCGAAAGGATCATTTCGCAGAAAGTGACATTTCGCCATCAGAAGCGGCAGCCTCTCGCATACAAACTTGTGAACGCCTCGTTTGCCCAGTCTACTCAAAGCTTGCTTTAGATATATAACATAGTATTACTTTAGTTAGTTTCGAATAAGCGGTAGCGAGGTTGGACAGCACACGAACTAACACGATGTGTCTTTCGGTGGAGTGACCCCCCAGGTAACAATTTATGTTATGCTAGCTTATTTGTGACTAGTTTGAAACCAGAAATTTAAGTTATTGTTACTAACATCTAACCACTTGAGTAACTCAAAAAGTGCAGTTTCTACTAGTTTCTATGTCGGTTGAAAATAAATTGTCGTTACGTTGTAATGCTATACTGAAATAACTTATTTTCCATAACAAGAAAATAACTTTTTTTTTTGTTTCAATTATAGAGGCTTTAACATCTTAGGTCACTCGCCTCTTCTGATCAGAAAATCTTTCTGACCCTATGTGCGGGATTGGGAATCGAACCCAGGCGGGCTGCGTGAAAGGCATCGACTATCCCATCACGCTACACCCGTCCCCTGATCTAACTTATTTTCAAGTAAACTTGTTGAAACTTTGTTGCATAAGCATCTAATGAATCCATAATGTTTTTCTATCAACAATAATAGTATAGTATTTGAAATTACAAATTTGATACAAGGTACAAATTTCACAACGATTTTAAAACTATCGAGCGAAATTAAATTTTAGTTAACTGTTTTTTATGCGCCTTCAATCAAAATCTGTTTATGAAGATATGAACAATGAACAAACATAAAACCTTATGTTCGGTATGCTCAAAATTAATCCAAGTGGAGTGATTTCTCATTATTTTAAGTTCATTTATCATGATAATAGTAGTATCACAATCGATGTTTAATACCTATATTGTTTTCTTCGAGTTTATAATAGTACATAGAACAAAAAGGACTATTCTGCCTTCTATAAGTTTCGTCAAAAAGTAGTTTAAAAAGTACGGGTGTGTAATGCCAGAGACATGACTGGATGTCGTGAATACGAATAAAACTGACACTCTTTCTTTATACTTCTAAATATCAATTAGAAGATCGATTTTGTGAATTTTTCAAGCTTTCCCCTTTTTCACCACTACACGGAGAACCCGCAGAACTCAAAATTACAATATTGCAATTTTTGTTTCACGGCCTGGTTGTTTCAACTAAAATATTGTTGATTTAACTAACATATCTGTTGATTTTGTAACAAACCTTCAGGTAAAGTAAATATCTGTATTCGAATGCTGTCACTTGGTTGAAAACGAGGACAGCAAAACTCGAAACAAATATCCTCTTCATTTCACCATAGGAAATTTGCAATGGCAAATGAACGTCATTTATATCAGTTACGTAGTGGCCTGTTTCGTATTGAGGTGGTGTGAGAAATGCACGGTGGACACGGTGGCATTATATCGTGAGCAAAAATACATATAAAATTATGACGCGAATTCATGCAGCATTGGGTTTTGTGTTAAAATAGAAACGAGTTGAATACAATAAAATGGGTATTGTAAGAAATTGTTTATTTTCTAAGTAACTGTCATTTATAATGCTAATAATGTCCAATTCTGTTGAGTTCAATGCATTGATGTTGCTGAAGCAATAAAGCCTGGCTGTGTGATATCGTATAACAGGTATAATTTTAGATAGTAGCAAGCTACTGAATGTAATGAATACATGCCAAGTATTATCGTTCATTAACATGATATACAAACAAAGTGATAAACATTGAGGGTAAGCTTCGAGCCAGTCAGCATGGAAAACTTATTGGAATTCATTGGTTTTTCAATTATTATGAATACAATGAATCAACGCTTGATTTTGCTTTCAAAATCGATTGAATAATAAAGAACTACGAAATAATTTTATATTCAATTTCGATCCCCAAATATGTGCTTGAGAAAAGATTCACTAAATAATTTTAACTGCATGGTATGATGAACTATTAGTTATAATTGGAATGTATTAAAAATGTAATCTATGAAATTATTATTTGATGATTTCTGGCACCGGAGGCCAGAGGCTATTTGGTATTCGGTTCGTTATCGTTGAAACAGACATTTCTAGACTATATAATTCCGAAAGTCGCTTCCGGAAAAAAGTTAATGGTAGTTTATGGTACTATAAAGTTTGTTCATTTCAATCTAAGTTCTCACAACCCAAGCTAGTGATGTCCGAGAAAATGTGCCGCTTTTTATTATTGCACACACATGAGTCGGCCTCTTTGGCTTGGTTTGAAATTTCTTCGGCTGTGTATGTGAATATTTCATCATACCGGTTGCACAAACTATGCTTTGAGTGCAAGTGTTAGTAGATCAGGGCCGCTTTTACACAGGCCCCGGGTCAATCGACCAAAAAAATAAATTAAATGATATAACCGGGACCTTTTTTGCTCTCATCACTTGTTCTCGGGGGTCCTCACACAAATATTCCTTGAGCCCGGACCCATTGAAACGTGAAAGCGGCCCTGTAGTAGATGGATTTTTATTCTTGAAACAAGACGCACAAAAGAAAACAGACAGTTCGACATTTCGTATTCAGCAATTCAGTTGGTCAATACATATACATATAACCTCATGTTAGTCACTCATAATTACTCATGATTTATAGCTCTAGTGTAAGAGTAATCACTAACAATAACGATTGAATTAGGATATATTCAAAGTGTGAAGAATTCAAAAATCCATTACGTCCAGTCTTATGACGCTACATTTCACCTTAAGTGAAAGTTTGTGGTGAAAGTTTGATGGCTGTCATTGCTAACCTGGTAGCACGATAAATAAAAAATGACAGTTTAGTTCTAACAACAATCGATTAGTTCTACCAAATCAAACTCAGAAATAACAATTAACAGTTTAGTTGTTTTGCGATGGCTGACTTTTGCGTGTAGAATTTGAAACAATGCACAAAAACTAAAGTACAGATTAGTTACATTAAACATTCTGACATGCAATTATATATTCCGAAATATTAAGTATAGTGTAGCCAGTGCGAAAATTGCCCAAAGTTAATTAAATAACCCTATATTTGCACTACACTGATGGTTTTAATTTCCGATTGGCAAAGAAGCAATTTTGATAGTTCTTTAGATAACATTTCGAGCCATTAGAAGGGCTGGATTTGCTCCAATTCAAACGACCAACAGCAGGATGAAGCAATCGATCTTCTTAAAAGGAAAACTGGCTCTGCGATCTGTGCGTTTGAGGTTTTGTATCACGCAAAAGGTCTGCCTTTTTATTGCCGACTGCTCCTTCTGACGACCGAAATCCAAATGAAAACACGACCTGAGCGTTTCAAGCTTTATATCAGGTTTGTTCTTACTGATAGTGGGAAAACCTCACCTCGACATCCAGTTCCGTCTGAAGCACAAGAGGAAATGAACGATTTTCAATCAAAGTTCACCTTTTATACTCGTCCAGTAGATAATCGGAGCTGATATGCACTTGACTACCTCAAATCCGTCGTCCGGGTGCGAAAAAAGCAAGCATGCGTGATGAATTTTCCTCATTATTTCAAAAAGATTTAGGAAACTTTGTTTTTCAGTTATCTATGGTTATCTCAGGCTGTTGAAAATTTAATCACAAATTTCTGATCATATTTCCGATAGCTTGCAGAAAAAATTATGTTGTTGGGTTAAGTACATGAAGAGATATTCGCGATAAAGTTCTGCCCATTCTTGTACAGGGTAAATTTTGAAAAGGCGCCCCATAATAAAGTAAGTCGTATTCACGACAAAAAAGTAATATCCTGGTTTTATTTATGTTTTATACACTTCTTGCGACTCCATAGTGTGATCGCCATATTCAAGCCAACAAAAGTTTTTTTGGTTGCATTTCTGTTATCATTACATTGGGAAAACCTACCGATAGCTATCTGAACAAATGCAGAAATTGTATATTATAATCTTATAATATCTTAGTTATTGCTACATCAATTAACAGTAACGATTAACATATACGCTTAGGTATTTATAATGGTTTGGCAACCT
This sequence comes from Malaya genurostris, assembly GCF_030247185.1. Classification (NCBI taxonomy): domain Eukaryota; kingdom Metazoa; phylum Arthropoda; class Insecta; order Diptera; family Culicidae; genus Malaya; species Malaya genurostris. Next base: position 177,168,384 of record NC_080571.1, read on the forward strand.
TTTCTCAACTAGCAACTAAAACCACAGCTGTGATTAAAAATATGTTAGAATCAAGTAACGATAACTTACAAATGATAGATAGTTCAATGTTTATGTTATAAAGAAACACTGCCGTCACCTTGTCGTAACCAGCATAACATACAAAACATGTTCGTGCACTTGTTACAACACAGCTGGGCTAAGTGGTATCAGAACTAGTTACGGGTTGCTAATATTGGAGTCAAATAGACTTAATTTCAACTAGTGGCTAGAAGCATAGTTGCTATTAAAGATATGTTTGGATTAAGTAACGATAGTTTTTAATTTATAATTAAATCTATATGACAAAAAGATGTGGTAATTTGAAACCTAAATAACTATTTCGTAACTAGTTATGTTATAAAGAAACATTGCTGTCACCTTGTTTAAACCAGTATAAAATAATAAAATTGTTCATGCTCCATAGTTTGGAATTAGTCGCATCAGGATATCAATTAGAGCATCATCAATGTGCACTGTCCACATGAGACGAGAAGGAAGCATGTTACGTGCATCTGGAACGAACCCACGACAGCTGTCCACGGCGGGATGCAAAACTTGTCATCGGCGACATGAATGCTCAGGTAGGCCGGGAGGCAATGTACAGGCCTGTGATCGGGCTGGAGAGCCGGCACGCTGTAACAAAATACAACGGCCACCGACGCGTAAACTTTGCAGCCTCCCGCGGAATGCTAGTTCGAAGCACCTTCTTCCCCCGCAAAGATATCCACAATGCCACCTGAAGATCACCTGATTAACATACGGAAAATCAAATCGACCACGTTCTCATCGATTCTTCTCCGACGTCATCAATGTCCGCACCTACCGCAGTACCAACATTGATTCTGAAAACTTCCTTGTCGCGGTTGGTATGCGCTCAAAACTATCGACGGTGCACAACACTCGTCGCACAAGAACGTCGGGACTCAATCTCGAGCAGCTACGTAGCGTTCGTAGTGCCGAGGAATACGCGCTACAACTGGAGCTAGTGCTACCAACGGAAGAGCAGCTTGGCGCGGCGACTCTTGGAGACGGCTCGAGGAACAAAATGTCTGCCGTGAGTAGCACTGCTGCAACCGTAGTAGGTAGGAGGTTATCGAATCGAGGAAATGACTGGTATGACGGAGAATATTAGCAGTTGGTCGAAGAGAAGAATGCAACAAGGGCGAGGATGCTGCAACACCGCACAAGAGCGAACAAGGAACGATACAGACAGGCACGGAACACACAGAACACGGTTTTCCGGAAGAGAAAGCGCCACCAGGAAGACAGAGATCGAGAAGCCATGGAACCGCTGTACCGCGCAAATGATACACGGAAATTCTATGAGATGGTAAACCGCTCACGTAGAGGCTACACTCCGCAGGCCGAAATGTGCAGAGATACCAGTGGTAACCTTCTCACGAACGAACGTGAGGTGATCGACAGGTGGAAGCAGTACTATGACGGGAATCTGAACGTCGAAGCACAGGATACAGAGAACGATACAGGAATCAATCTGGGTGCACGCTCAGCCGACAACAAATTCCCAGCATCTGATCTGACTTATATAAGTGAAGAGAGGAACAACAAAGCCGCGGGCACTGACCAGGTCCCAGGCGAGCTGCTCAAACACGGTGGAGATGTACTGGATAGAGCGCTGCACTGGATAATTTCTAATATTTTGGAGGAGGAAATTCTACCGCAGGAATGGATGGATGGAGTGATATATCCCGTCTACAAAAGGGCGATAAGCTAGATTGTTGCAATTACCGTGCAATCACATTGCTCAACGTCGCCTAAAAGGTACTCTCCCAAATGCTTTGACGTCGTCTATCACCAATAGCAAGGATTTCGTAGGGCCATATCAAGCGGGATTTACTGAAGCCCGCGCCACTACGGATCACATATTCGCGATAAGACAAGTACTTCAGAAGTGTCGTAAATACCACGTACTCACGCATCACCTATTCAATGATTTAAAAGCGGCATACGACACAATCGATCGAGAACAGCTACGGCAGATCATGCACGAATACGGTTTTCCGAATAAACTGACGCGATTGGTCAAAGTAACGATGTATAGAGTGATGTGCTACATACGAGTATCTTGGACGCTCTCGAGTTTCTTTTTGAATCTCGGAGAGGGCTACCGCAAGGTAATGGACTCTCTTGTATCTTCTTCAATATTGCTTTGGAAGAAGTGATTCGAAGAGCGCGGATCGATACGAGTAGCACGATCTTCCGAAAGTCCGTACAACTTTTTGGCTTTGCTGACGATATTGATATTGTAACACGTAACCTTGAGAAGATGACGGAAACCTACATCGGACTGAAAGCTGAAGCTAGGCGTATCGGACTGGCCATAAATGAGTCGAAAATAAAATACATGGGAGGAAGAGGCTTTAAAAAAGAAACACTACGCCTCCCACCACGAATATTGATAGACGGTGACGATGTCGAGGTGGTTGACGAGTTTGTGTATTTGGGCTCACTGGTGACCGCCGATGATGACACCTGCAGCGAAATACATAGACGTATTTTTTCAGGGAATCGTGCGTACTTTGGACTCAGAAAAACCCTTCGATCGAGAAAAGTACGCCACCGCACGAAATTGACCATCTACAAATCGCTCATTAGACCAGTTGTTCTCTATGGCCACGAGACCTGCACTATGTTGGCAGAGGACCATCACGCCCTCAGTGTTTTTGAAAGAAAGGTGCTGTGAACCATCTATGGTGGAGTGGAGATGGAAGACGGAACGTGAAGACGGCGTATGAATCACGAAATGCAACTGCTGCTAGGGGAATCACCCATCGTACGGACAGCTAAAATCGGACGTCTACGATTGGCCGGGCCTGTCATAAGGATGTCGGACGACAGTCCAGTGAAAATGGTTCTTGAATCTAATCCGACTGGTACTGGAGCGCAGCGAGCAAGGTGGATAGATCAAGTGGAGGGTGATCTCAGAAGCGTCCGTGCCTTGAGTGGCTGGCGACGAGCAGCCATGCAACGGATTTTTGTGAAGACGTATGCTTGATACAGCAAAGGACACCCCAGGCCTAAAGCTCTTAGGAAAGGTAAGGTGATACTGTTAAACACAGTACGGGTACGAGCGTTAAGTAAAACCAATAAAGCAAGAACGAGAAGGTGTTACTAAAAACGTAGTCGGGGAGTTGTGTTAACCTTTCGTGAATATCGTGACAGTACTAAGCTCAACATAGAGAATACATATTGTGTGGCGTAATTTAACAAATTAACTATCGAATATTTTTTTATAGAGTAGTAATGTTTAATGTTCGTCCCGGGTTGGTGGTTCAATGCATAGGACGCTGGTCTTACACGCCCCGACCTGGAAGGATTCTTAGTATCAGTAGGATCCATAGTATTAGCCATGCAATGATTCTGTACACTAAGAATCGACTGCGAAGTCTGTTGAAACAGAAAGGCCAAATTCTACAAAAGGAATGTACTGCCAAGACTTTGCTACAATGTTAAGTTAAAACTACGGCCCAATTGAAAGTTTGACGGGTGGAAAATTATTTGAATTTATTTAACACTAAAAATTAAATGATAACAAGTGGTATACTCATTCCATAATAGCCGTTCAACCGAGAAGGTTGGCTATAGAAGCGTACAGTTTAATAACGCTGGTTGGTTTAATACGACAACGGTGTAACTACAGGTAGAGGCCTGTTGGCAGCAGCCGTTAAAACGTATAGTCGTGCTGCATAAGAGAGCCCTAGTGCTGGGCCAAGCTGGGGAAGGAAACAACAAAGGGCGTTTCCCAAGCTCTACCCAGGCCATAATATAAGGCCACAAGTGCTGAGCAAGAGAGTGCAAAGGCACATCGAAGAAGGAGAGTGCAAAGGCACATAGAATCGGGAGAGTGCAAAGGCACACCGGTGCGAAGGCACTTCGGTGCGGAGCACAAGGAAGAAGGAGACAAGACAACTCGATTTTTCCACTGCCATACAACACGCAAGTATACACCAGTGACCTGCGCTGGTTACAGCTGGTGAAGATAAAAGAGAATCGGAAATCGTGTGGTGCTGGATGTCAGGTAGCAGTAGCATCACATCGTATTCTATCGCTACAGTGAGCTTCAGCGTAGTATCAGCTTACAGATAAATCCAACAAGAACATCTAGAGCAACGGGGATCAACACGGCAGTGCAACAGAGATAGACAACAATTTCAAGGTAGAAGCTTTTTTCCCTTTTGATTGAGTACTGTGTAGTGGGGGTTTAATTTTTTATTTTAAAGTTTGATTCAAAATTTTAATGTAATGGATGAATCCATGGATGAAAATTTGATTCAAAATCCTAGCATGAATCCTATACCCCCACGAACGAAAAAATATCAGGAGTGCTCTTCTGGGCCTTGGATAGTCTTTTTTAGACGTAAATCAAAGCCTTTAAACCTATTACAAATCCCCAAAGATTTGACATCACGATTCTCTTCAATCAAAGAGATCATAAAAGTGAATAACGATAAAATTCGTGTTGTAGTAGATACTTTGAAACACACGAATGATATTGTCTCTTCGGAACATTTCACTAGAGAGTATAAAGTTTACATACCCTCCAAAGATGTCGAAATTGACGGTGTTGTTACCGAACCGAGTCTTTCGGTAGCTGATTTACTCAAGCATGGTGTTGGTCGTTTCAAGAACTCTATGCTTGAGGGTGTGAAAATACTGGAGTGCAAACAACTGTACTCAGTAGTTCATGAGAGTGGGAAAAAAAGTTTATCGCCCATCAGACTCGTTTCGAGTGACATTTACCGGGTCTGCGTTGCCGTCCCATGTCTATGTTGATAAAATTCGCCTCCCTGTTCGGCTTTTTGTTCCAAATGTAATGAATTGTACGAAATGCAAAAAATTCGGCCACACAGCTACTTACTGTAGTAATAAATCGAAATGTATTAATTGTGAAGGGCCTCATAAAAATAATGATTGCAACAATGAAATTGAAAATGTATTTATTGTGGTGAGAGTCCTCATGATGATATTTCAGTATGCGCTACATTTAAAGTGCACAAAGACAAAATTAAGCTTTCTTTAAAAGCACGGTCTAAGCGCACATATGTAGAAATGCTTAAAACGGTCATTGCTATCCCCCCTTTGGAAGTCGAAAACGGGTTTTCAAATCTAGAGGAACCAGAGGACTCTTACTCTGACGAAAATAGTGAAGGTAATTAGTTTATCACTACCCAAGGGTCAGTTGAGAGAAAGAAGTCCTCCTCCAAATTAGAAAAAAAATTCATTTTCAAAAACGATCCCCGTGTTGAACAAAAAAAATCAAAATAAAAGACTGTGCTTCCTGGTTTGTCAAAGTCACAACCCAATCCAGGATCTAGCACAGAAAAAGATAATAATCCAGTGGGCTCCATTTCACAGCCACCAACAGGATTATTGAAGTTTTCGGAAATTGTAGAATGGATTTTCCCAGCATTCGATATATCTGAACCCTTAAAGACCCTCATAATGGTATTTCTTCCAATAGCTAGAACCTATTTGAAGCAGTTTTAAGCTCAATGGCCAATTGTCTCAGGTTTTGTATCTTTTGATGGATAATTTATCACCCGCCGCAAATGATACAATCATTATCGAAGCATCATGCCAAACCTTGATTCATTTAAAATATAATTGCACAGTCAAAAATGTGATGTATTTGCTTTATGCGAAACATGGCTTACTTCAAACATAGCTTCAAATTTTAATGATTTTAACATTATACGTCTCGATAGAGACTCTCCGTATGGTGGAGTGCTTTTGGGAATTAAGAAATGCTATTCCTTTTATAGAATAAACATCCCTTCAACTTCTAGTATAGAAGTTGTTGCTTGTCAAATAAACATTAAAGGAAAAATATTTGTATAGCTTCGGTTTATATTCCTCCAAAGCACAAGTTGGACATCGACAGCTTAATGAAATGGTCGAATCCTCCCTGCTCCACGATTGATTCTGGGGGATTTCAATTCGCACGGTATTATTTGGGGTTCCGTTTACAATGATAACAGATCATCTTTAATACAAAACCTTTGTGACAATTTTAACGTGACAGTTTTAAATATGGGTAGCATGACACGGATCCCAAGACCTCCTGCACGCCCAAGTGCATTAGATCTATCTCTTTGCTCAACATCAATTCGACTAGATTGAACCTGGAAAATATTGCCTGATTTACACGGTAGCGATCATTTACCAATCATCATCTCAATTAGCAGTAGCAATTGCATTGCTACTTCAGCTAGTATTCCATATGATTTGACAAAAAATATCGACTGGATTAAATACCAAAGTAGTATCTCTAGTATTTTGAATTCAATGGAAGAGTTCCCTCCACTTGAAGAATATGACTTCCTCGTTTGTTCGATTCTGGAGGCCGCAGAACAATCCCAAACTAAACGCTTTCCTCGGCCAACGACTAACAGAAGACCTCCCAACCCCTGGTGGGACAAAGAGTGCTCAGAGGCTAAAGTCGCAAAACAAAATGCTTGCAAGGCGTTTCTAAAACGAGGAGGAGGAACTCCTCAGAATTTTGAAAAATTTATGGATTTAGAAACCAAGTACAAGAGCATACTTCGAGCCAAAAAATGTAGCTACTGGAGACATTTTGTCGAAGGTTTGTCAAGAGAAACCTCAATGAGCACTCTTTGGAACACGGCCAGACGAATGAGGAATCGTAACGTAGGAAATGAGAGTGATGAATACTCGAACCGATGGATATTCGACAATGCTAGGAAAGTTTGCCAGATTCTGTTTCTACGCAGAGCATTATTCGGGAATGATTCAGTTTCCATTGATGTTCTTTCAGACAAGCTCCACCAACATGGACTTCCAGTCGTTATAAATAATTATTTGCACAACCGTTTTGTCAGAAAATCACATGCACTTTTCATATGGCGACATAGCATCATTCAGAATTAGCTACATGGGTCTCCCGCAAGGCTCATGTCTCAGTCCGCTCCTCTATAATTTTTACGTGAATGACATTGACATCTGTCTTGTAACCCCTTGCACACTAGGACAATTGGCAGATAATGCCAATTGTCTCAGGTTTTGTATCTTTTGATGGATAATTTATCACCCGCCGCAAATGATACAATCACTGTCCTGCAGTGGAATTATCGAAGCATCATGCCAAACCTTGATTCATTTAAAATATAATTGCACAGTCAAAAATGTGATGTATTTGCTTTATGCGAAACATGGCTTACTTCAAACATAGCTTCAAATTTTAATGATTTTAACATTATACGTCTCGATAGAGACTCTCCGTATGGTGGAGTGCTTTTGGGAATTAAGAAATGCTATTCCTTTTATAGAATAAACATCCCTTCAACTTCTAGTATAGAAGTTGTTGCTTGTCAAATAAACATTAAAGGAAAAAATATTTGTATAGCTTCGGTTTATATTCCTCCAAAGCACAAGTTGGACATCGACAGCTTAATGAAATGGTCGAATCCTCCCTGCTCCACGATTGATTCTGGGGGATTTCAATTCGCACGGTATTATTTGGGGTTCCGTTTACAATGATAACAGATCATCTTTAATACAAAACCTTTGTGACAATTTTAACGTGACAGTTTTAAATATGGGTAGCATGACACGGATCCCAAGACCTCCTGCACGCCCAAGTGCATTAGATCTATCTCTTTGCTCAACATCAATTCGACTAGATTGAACCTGGAAAATATTGCCTGATTTACACGGTAGCGATCATTTACCAATCATCATCTCAATTAGCAGTAGCAATTGCATTGCTACTTCAGCTAGTATTCCATATGATTTGACAAAAAATATCGACTGGATTAAATACCAAAGTAGTATCTCTAGTATTTTGAATTCAATGGAAGAGTTCCCTCCACTTGAAGAATATGACTTCCTCGTTTGTTCGATTCTGGAGGCCGCAGAACAATCCCAAACTAAACGCTTTCCTCGGCCAACGACTAACAGAAGACCTCCCAACCCCTGCTGGGACAAAGAGTGCTCAGAGGCTAAAGTCGCAAAACAAAATGCTTGCAAGGCGTTTCTAAAACGAGGAGGAGGAACTTCTCAGAATTTTGAAAAATTTATGGATTTAGAAACCAAGTACAAGAGCATACTTCGAGCCAAAAAATGTAGCTACTGGAGACATTTTGTCGAAGGTTTGTCAAGAGAAACCTCAATGAGCACTCTTTGGAACACGGCCAGACGAATGAGGAATCGTAACGTAGGAAATGAGAGTGATGAATACTCGAACCGATGGATATTCGACAATGCTAGGAAAGTTTGCCAGATTCTGTTTCTACGCAGAGCATTATTCGGGAATGATTCAGTTTCCATTGATGTTCTTTCAGACAAGCTCCACCAACATGGACTTCCAGTCGTTATAAATAATTATTTGCACAACCGTTTTGTCAGAAAATCACATGCACTTTTCATATGGCGACATAGCATCATTCAGAATTAGCTACATGGGTCTCCCGCAAGGCTCATGTCTCAGTCCGCTCCTCTATAATTTTTACGTGAATGACATTGACATCTGTCTTGTAACCCTTTGCACACTAGGACAATTGGCAGATGATGGCGTGGTTTCAGTTGCTGTTCCCAAAGCTATTGATCTGCATAAACCATTGCAAGATACCTTAGATAACTTGTCCGTTTGGGTTGTTCATCTTGGTATCGAATTCTCTGCAGAGAAAACAGAGTTAGTCTTCTTTTCAAGAAAGCATGATCCCACGCAGCTTCAGCTCCATATGATGGGAAGAATGATCCAACAGGTTTTAACTTTTAAATACCTCGGGGTGTGGTTCGATTCCAAATGCACGTGGGGAGGACACATTAGGTATATGATAACGAAATGCCAACAAAGAGTAATTTTTTTTCGAACAATAACAGGATCTTGGTGGGGTGCTCATTCGCAAGATCTAATAAAATTGTTTCAGACAACGATATTTTCAGTGATGGACTATGGATGCGTTTGTTTTCGTTCTGCTGCAAACTCTCATATTATCAAACCTGAGCGAATTCAGTACCGTTGTTTACGAATTGCCTTAGGCTGCATGCATTCGACACATACAATGAGTCTTGAAGTTCTAGCGTAAGTTCTTAAATTAAAAGATCGATTTTGGGAGCTTTCATCACGCCTGCTAATAAGGTGTGAGGTACTGAATCCCATGGTAATTAATAATTTCGAACGACTAGTCGAGCGTCGATCTCAAACAAAATTCATGACAGTATATTTTAACCACATGTCACAGGAAATCAACAAATCAAGATATATTCCTATCCGTGCCAGCATGCTGCATGCCCCTGACTCAACTTTATTTTTCGATACATCCATGCAGCGCGAAGTGCGTGGAATCCCGGATCATCTACGCTCGACGGAAGTCCCAAAAATAAAAATAGTTCATTTGAAGCCATTCGCTCAAACGCTGCTGGCAAGAATGAACCGTTTTTCTTGGGCAAAATAAAACAGTGCCTGATCGTCATATTGAACAATAAATATCTAATCACTATAGTCTGGGTCCCGGCTCATTGCTCCGTTCCTGGCAATGAAAGAGCCGATATTTTAGCCAAAAGTGATGCTATTTAGGGTAAAGTTTATGAGAGACCGATTGCTTTCAACGAATTATATAGCGCATCTCGCCAAAGAACACTTTCCAGCTGGCAAGCTTCTTGGAATAGAGATGATCTGGGTCGGTGGATGCACTCAATTATTTAGAAAATATCGACAAAGGCATGGTTCAGGGGACTGGATGTGAGTAGGGATTTCATTCGAGTGATGTCCAGACTCATGTTCAATCACTACAAGTTAGACGCACATCTCCTTTGAATTTTGCTCTCCGAGACTAATCATTGTGCTTGAGGAGAAGGTTATCGGGACATTGATCGTGTTGTTTGGACATGCGTGGAGTATCGTGATGTTAGATCTCAACTAATAAATTCTTTGTGTACCCAAGGTAGACAATCCAATGTCCCAGTTCGAGACATTCTTGCTAGTCGTGACCTTCCATACATGAAACTTCTTTATCATTTCGTAAAGACCGTTGGAGTTTCAATTTAATAAAGGACCCTTTAAGACTTAGTTCTGATTCCAGCTGCGCCCATGAGTTCAACCAATAGCTAAATTAGAATAGAAATTATGTACTGATACAAACAAACTCGAAATAGTGTATGAAATTATCAACCAAATGTCTGAAAATAACAGCTTATTTTATAATTTATGGAAGTTAATCGTTTGGTTCAAATAATATTTCCGAGTAGATTTCATAATTAATGACGAATTACCTAAGATGATATTTAAGTAATAAGAGAATATGTTTTAATAAAATTAAATCGTTGTGACTATTTTAGAATTATATTAGGATAAGAATTTTATGTAAAAGTGATGCTACTGCGAAGGAAAACTTATGTAAACTGCCTTAAGAAATAAACGTATTTATGAAAAAAAAAAAGTGGTATATTAAGAGCGTCAGAAGAATTTCAAGAAGAACTTACTTTGTTCAACAATGTATTTAAACTTCATATTGAGGTATTTTTCTTTAACTCTGAGTACAAAAAATATTACAAAGGAATGATTTTTGCTCAAGACCTAAACTTGCAAAATAATTATTTGCAAGACTTTTTTTCAATGTCGGACAGGATTATTTTTGATAACGACAAACTGCTAACTGCTCGACTGTTCAATTTTAGCTAAAAGTTGAAATAATTTGTGAGATGGTCCACAGTCCTAATGTTACTAGAAAAAGTTGATAAGTAGTCGAGGTGAATTTTGTTTTTCAACAAGATATTTATGTTGAAAGTTAGTTTAGTTATATCGTTAACCTAGAAAGTTCACCGGGAGGTGTCATCAATTCTTAGTTATTACTGATAGACAAGCGGCAATCAGATACAATGATTGTCAAACGTCTTTACCGGATTAAGATAATTTTTCGCAAATTTTCACTGCAGCAATGCCCCACATTTGATTCTTTTCGAATCTGACTTGCTTGAGGTAAAGCTAAGCTGATAAATCTAATTCTGACTTGGTTGACTAATTTCCGCAATAAATAATAAATTTTAAAAAGGAATTGTGAATAAAAATAATGAGACTGAGTAGACTTTACACAAAATCTCCCCATCGTAGATAAACGTAGACTTTTATGAAACCCCGAAAATCCACGTGATTTATGCATGGCCCCTTATATTTTTGTTTCATCGTCGACTTACCGATAGTAAAATAATATGCAACATAACAATTAGTGAATCATTCCGTAATAGCCGTTCAACCGAGAAGGTTGTGTATAGAAGCGTACAGTTTAATAACGTTGGTTGGTTTACACGCGTTAAATACGACAACGGACGAACTACAGGTAGAGGCCTGTTGGCAGCAGCCATTACAACGTATTGTCGTGCTGCATAGGAGAGTCCTAGTGCTGGGTCAAGCTGGTGAAGGAAACAACAAAGGGCGTTTCCCAAGCTCTACCCAGGCCACAATATACAGCCACAAGTGCTGAGCAGGAGAGTGCAAAATCACATCGAAGAAGGAGAGTGCAAAGGCACATAGAAGCAGGAGAGTGCAAAGGCACACCGGTGCGAAGCCACTTCGGTGCAGAAGCATATCGGTGCGGAGCACAAGGAAGAAGGAGACAAGACAACTCGATCTTTCCACTGCCATACAACACGCAGGTATACACCGGTGACCTGCGCTGGTTACAGCTGGCGAAGACAAAAGAGAATCGGAAATCGTGTGGTGCTGGATGTCAGGTAGCAGTAGCAACACATCGTATTCTATCGCTACAGTGAGCTTCAGCGTTGTATCTACGTCCAGATACATCCAACAAGAACATCTAGAGCAACGAGGATCATCACGGCAGCGCAACAGAGATAGACAACAATTTCAAGGTAGAAGTTTTTTCTTTTCCTTTTGATTGAGTACTGTATAGTGTTGGTTCATTTTTTATTTTAAAGTTTGATTCAAAATTTCAATGTAATGGATGAATCCATGGACGAAAATTTGATTCAAAAACCTAGCATGAATCCTATACCCCCCCGAACGAACAAATATTAGGAGAGCTCTTCTGGGCCTTGGATAATCTTTTTAGACGTAAATCAAAGCCATTAAACATTTTACAAATTTCTAAAGGTTTGACATAACGATTCTCCTCAATCAAAGAGATCACAAAAGTGAATAACAATAAAATTCATGTTGTAGTAAATAATTTCAAACACGCGAATGATATTGTCTCTTCGGAACATTTAATTAGAGAGTATAAAGTTTACATACCCTCCAAAGATGTCGAAATTGACGGTGTTGTTACCGAAGCGAGCCTTTCGGTAGATGATTTACTCAAGCATGGTGTTGGTCGTTTCAAGAACTCTATGCTTGAGGGTGTGAAAATACTGGAGTGCAAACAACTGTACTCAGTAGTTCATGAAGAGGGAAAAAAGTTTATCGCCCATCAGACTCGTTTCGAGTGACATTTACCGGGTCTACGTTGCCGTCCCATTTCTATGTCGATAAAATTCGCCTCCCTGTTCGGCTTTTTGTTCCAAATGTAATGAATTGCACGAACTGCAAAAAATTCGGCCACACAGCTACTTACTGTAGTAATAAACCAAAATGTATTAAGTGTGAAGGGCCTCATAAAGATAATGATTGCAACAAGGAAATTGAAAAATGTATTTATTGTGGGGAGAGCCCTCATGATTATATTTCAGTATGCACTGCATTTAAAGTGCACAAAGACAAAATTAAACTTTGTGTAAAAGCACGGTCTAAGCGCACATATACAGAAATGCTTAAAACGGTCATTGATGTCCCCCCTTTGGAAACCGAAAACGGGTTTTCAAATCTAGAGGAACCAGAGGACTCTGACGAAAATAGTGAAGGTAATTCGTTTTTCACTACCCAAGGGTCAGTTAAGAGAAAGAAGTCTTCCTCCAAATTACCAAAAAAGACACCTAAAATTTCATCTTCAAAAAAAGATCCCCGTGTTAAACGCAAAAATCAAAACCAAAGACTGTGCCTCCTGGTTTGTCAAATTCACAACCCAATCCAGGATCTAGCACAAAAAAAGATAATAATCCTGTGGGCTCCATTTCACAGCCACCAACAGGATTACTTAAGTTTTGGAAATTGTAGAATGGATTTTCTCAGCATACAATATATCTGAAACCTTAAAGACCCTCATAATGGCATTCCTTCCAATAGCTCGAACCTTTTTGAAGCAGTTATCAGCTCAATGGCCAATTGTCTCAGGTTTTGTATCTTTTGATGGATAATTTATCACCCGCCGCAAATGATACAATCACTGTCCTGCAGTGGAATTATCGAAGCATCATACCAAAACTTGATTCATTTAAAATCTTATTGCACAGTCAAAAATGTGATGTATTTGCTTTATGCGAAACATGGCTTACTTCAAACATAGCTTTAAATTTTAATGATTTTAACATTATACGTCTCGATAGAACCGTCTGGGAGTTAAGGAATGCTATTCCTTTTATAGATTAAACATCCCTTCAACTTCTAGTGTAGAAGTTGTTGCTTGCCAAATAAACATTAGAGGAAAAGATATTTGTACAGCTTTGATTTATATTCCTCCAAAAACACAAGTTGGACAACGACAGTTTAATGAAATGGTTGAAGCCCTTCCTGCTCCACGATTGATTCTGGGGGATTTAAATTCGCACGGTATTATGTGGGGTTTCGTTTACAATGATAACAGATCATCTTTAATACAAAACATTTGTAACAATTTCAACATAACAGTTTTAAATATGGGTAGCATGACACGGATCCCAAGACCTCCTGCACGCCCAAGTGCATTGGATCTATCTCTTTGCTCAACATCAATTCGACTAGATTGCACCTGGAAAATATTGCCTAATTTACACGGTAGCGATCATTTACCAATCATCATCTCAATTAGCAGTAGCAATTGCATTGCTACTTCAGCTAGTATTGCATATGATTTGACAAAAAATATCGACTGGATTAAATACCAAAGTAGTATCTCTAGTATTTTGAATTCAATGGAAGAGCTCCCTCCACTTGAAGAATATGACTTCCTCGTTTGTTCGATTCTGGAGGCCGCAGAACAATCCCAAACTAAACGCTTTCCTGGGCCAAAGACAGAAGGCTTCCCAACCCCTGGTGCGACAAAGAGTGCTCAGAGGCTAAAGTCGCAAAACAAAATGCTTGCAAGGCATTTCTAAAACGAGGAGGAGGAACTCCTCAGAATTTTGAAAAACCTATGGTTTTAGAAACCAAGTACAAGAGCATACTTCGAGTCAAAAAATGTAGCTATTTGAGACATTTTGTCGAAGGTTTGTCAAGAGAAACCTCAATGAGCACTCTTTGGAATATGGCCAGACGAATGAGGAATCGTAACGTGGGCAATGAGAGTGATGAATACTCGAACCGATAAATATTTTTTACTTTGCTAGCAAAGTTTGCCCAGATTCTGTTCCTACACAGAGCATTATTCGGGAATCTCCTCCAAATAATCGTTTTATTAATAACCCATTTTCAATGATGGAATTTTCTATAGCACTCTTGTCTTGTAACAATAACGCTCCTGGGTTGGACAGAATTAAATTCAACTTGGTTAAGAATCTGCCCGCCCTCGCAAACAGCCGTTTGTTGGAATTGTTCAACAAGTTTCTTGAGCAAAATATTGTTTCACCTGACTGGAGGCAAGTGAAAGTTATCGCCATTCAAAAGCCGGGGAAACCAGCTTCCAATCACAACTCATATAGACCCATTGCGATGTTGTCCTGCATCAGAAAATTGTTCGAAAAAATTATTCTACGACGTCTCGACACTTGGGTCGAGACGAACGGTTTGTTGTCAGATACTCAGTTTGGTTTCCGTAGAAATAAAAGGACGAATGATTGCCTTGCATTACTTTCGTCTGACATCCAAATTGCCTTCGCTCAAAAGCAACAAATGGCATCTGTATTTTTAGACATTGAAGGAGCATTTGATTTAGTTTCCATTGATGTTCTTTCAGACAAGCTCCACCAACATGGACTTCCAGCGGTTATAAATAATTATTTGCACAACCTTTTGTCAGAGATACGCATGCATTTTTCACATGGCGATTTAGCAACATTCAGAATTAGCTACATGGGTCTCCCGCAAGGCTCATGCCTCAGTCCGCTCCTCTATAATTTTTACGTGAATGACATTGACATCTGTCTTGTAACCCCTTGCACACTAGGACAATTGGCAGATGATGGCGTGGTTTCAGTTGCTGTTCCCAAAGCTATTGATCTGCATAAACCATTGCAAGATACCTTAGATAACTTGTCCGTTTGGGTTGTTCATCTTGGTATCGAATTCTCTGCAGAGAAAACAGAGTTAGTCTTCTTTTCAAGAAAGCATGATCCCACGCAGCTTCAGCTCCATATGATGGGAAGAATGATCCAACAGGTTTTAACTTTTAAATACCTCGGGGTGTGGTTCGATTCCAAATGCACGTGGGGAGGACACATTAGGTATATGATAACGAAATGCCAACAAAGAGTAAATTTTCTTCGAACAATAACAGGATCTTGGTGGGGTGCTCATTCGCAAGATCTAATAAAATTGTATCAAACAACGATATTTTCAGTGATGGACTATGGATGCGTTTGTTTTCGTTTCGCTGCAAACTCTCATATTATCAAAGTTGAGCGAATTCAGTACCGTTGTTTGCGAATTGCCTTAGGCTGCATGCATTCGACACATACAATGAGTCTTGAAGTTCTGGCGGGAGTTCTTCCATTAAAAGATCGATTTTGTGAGCTTTCATCACGCCTGCTAATAAGATGTGAGGTGCTGAATCCCAAGGTAATTAATAATTTCGAACGACTAGCCGAGCTTCGATCTCAAACAAAATTCATGACAGTATATTTTAAACACATGTCAGAGGAAATCAACCCATCAAGTTATCAGTCGGTGTTGCACAGTCGTTCGCACCGCACGCGAATAGCTCTTGGCTCCTGGAAATTTTTTCTGGCTACCTAGAGTTTCATTGATTCAAGGCTTTAGTCTTTTTCAAGGCTACCTGAATCTCTAACAAACTTTTTAAAGACTAAAAATTAGTCAGCCTTTCTCAAGGCTATACAAAGAGTGATATTAGAGTTAGAGATGGTCGGGTATAGAAATTCTTATACCCGAACCCGACCCGTACCCGAGTGATCAGCAAAAAAATTTACCCGTACCCGATTAAAAATTTAAAAAATAACCCGTACCCGATCAACAATAAAAAAAATTACCCGTACGCGTCCCGTACCCGATAAAAAATAAAAAATTTTACCCGTACCCGATTAAAATTACCTGTACCTGTACCCGACCCGAATGAGTAGTAAAAAGTTTACTAAAATTCAGGATGGAAAAAATAAAGTGTTTTAGATAGCGAGCCGTATGAGGCTGTACTCGGAAAGTAAAATACATTAAAATGCTTGTTTACATTTAAACATATAAATACACTGTGAAGCATGAATAGATTTCCAATGTCTTTGGTACTTTATACTCATTCACAAATGTCAACAAAAGGTAGTAATATCTACTAAAATTTTTCGAGAAGCATATTTACCCAAAATGTCGTAATACCCGTTGCATTCAATTTTGGGTAGGCATGGTTTTTACGAAACAGTGTGACTTTTGATCCAAATGTTTAGAACCACAAGTAAGCGTGCTCATTTTTTTTGTTTCAATTATAGAGGCTTTAACATCTTAGGTTATTCGCCTCTTCGGACCAGAAAATCTTTCTGACCCTATGTGCGGGGTTGGGAATCGAACCCAGGCGGGCTGCGTGAAAGGCATCGACTATCCCATCACGCTATACCCGTCCCCGGTGCTCATTATATTGACACACAAATAAAAATTCACATTCGAATCACTTGAAAAATCACGTAAAATGGTTCCAAATGTCAAATTGAATATTATACGTGACGAAAATAAATGTTATTCGAACATCCCCTAAAATGAATAGAGTATCATCGGTTCGTTTACGTGAATTGATCAAGCATCAAATAATGTACGTGTATTCCCGGTGTGAAAAATTCAATTTTGAAAACGGTGAACTGTAAGTCCTTCAAGTGTAAGTAGTTTAAACATTCGTGAGAAAATTTTTTTTTTGTTACATTTTTTTACATCAAAGCAAAATGAATTATGATTTTGATTTAAATTAATCTGTCAAATATGTCCGTTTTGTAAGCCTCACAAACCCACACCAACGATGTTAAGCGTAGCTGGTGGTTTTTACAGCTATTGAACCATCAACGAGTGAACACGGTGAAAATTTGAGCAATTCGCGTGAAAAGATTTTCACCCGTACTTTTGCGACTGTCACGCATCAAGATTTTCAGTGAAAAGAAACGTAAATTAACTGGCAATATAGCCCAACTTGCTGTGCCATCAATCGGTGTCATTTCAAATGAGGTGACACCACCAGAAGTGAAAAAAAAGAAGAAATTCTATGCAGATTTTTTGAAATAAATGTTCATGTTTTTATGGTTCGAATCCTAATGATTTATATAAAAATTTTGAAAATCTCCAACCAATATTTAAAATAACAGTTTTACCCGTACCCGACCAAAAACCCGTCGGTTACGGGTACGGGTCGGGTTTCGGGTAAAATACCCGATACCCGACCATCTCTAATTAGAGTGACTTCATAAATTTTATTCATATGATATAAAATCAGACAGACCCTTCAAGGCTGTTTTGATAGGCTTATGTTATCAAATGATCAAAGTAGTGATGAAATTAAAAATGAACTAAAAGAATTGCTTGGTTTTGCCCCTTCCCAAGTAATACTTATGAAAAAAAAAGAGCGAATGGTACTTCTAAACCACGCTTTGGAATTTCCCATGAACTTTACCTAATACACCTCAATCGAAGTGATGTAAACAATTTGAAATCCTTAGAAAAAGTACGTTACATTTCCCACATTAAAATTCATTGGGAACATTATAAATGGCATAATCGTATTGCAAACTTAACGCATTGTCGTCGTTGCCAAGGCTTCGGCCATGGAACCAAAAATTGTCATATGGATATACAGTGTTTGAATTGTGGTAAATCGCACTCATGTTCAAATTGCGATGGAAATCATAAATTCAATTATTGGAAATGTCCTGTCAGGGAAAAAATTTTAAACGCTCGTTCGCGCAGACAACAAGTCAAATCAACGACCTTAAATTTACAGAACATACCTGAAAATCAAAAAACCGTTACAAATGCCACGCCTATTTCTTCTAAGGCACTTATTTCTTCGAATTCAAAACAAAAAATAGGTACGCCTGCCAATTCGTCTTCTAACGAAAACAATTTATTGACAGGTAGATCGACCTCGTCATCATCTTCTTCTAATTTCAGTTATGCTGGTATAATAGGTAGAAATCTACCACTTATTTCTTCTAATGTAAATAATCAAAACACAGGACTGCCTTGCAGTTCATCTTCTAACGAAAACAATTTATTAATAGGAAGATCGGCCAAATCATCTTCTTCCAATGCCAGTTCTAATGGCAGTCTACCTACAAACATTCCTTCAATGCCATTCGCTTCTTTAAATGAAGTTGTTTTAGGCGCTATAACTGAAAATAAAATGATCTACCTACAAGATCAACTTTTTCAAATGATCATCCGAATGAATTCGACTTCATCACTTTTTGAAGCATTTCAAATCGGATGGCAATTCGCAAATAATATTATAATGAATTTAAAATTTAACAGTGATGTTAAATATTCATTTGAATATTTTAAATTGGAATGCTCGATCTTGGAAATCGAGTGAAGATGAATTTTATAATTTTCTCAAAGTTCACAAAATCCATATTGCCATTGTGAGAGAAACTTTTCTAAAACCAAATGTCAAATTGACAAGTAATCCACATTATGTGGTTCATCGATTTGACAGGATTATTGGAATGGGTGGTGGAGTTGCCATTTTTGTCCAACGACAAATTAAACATTGAATTTTACCTTCTTTCAATACTAAAGTTATTGAAAGCTTGGGAATCGAAGTTGAAACCATTCATGGAATTTATTTCATCGCTGGAGCATATTTGCCATTCCAATGCACCGGCGAACAATTAAATTTCTTTAAAGGCGATTTGCAAAAACTCACAAGATATCGATCGAAATTTTTCGTAATAGGGGACTTAAATGCTAAGCACGTCCAGTGGAATTGTAGGAAAAATAACAGAAATGGTAAAATACTTCATAATCAACTCTCAGCTGGTTATTTCACAGTTATTCATCCCAGTAATCCGTTGTTTCTCTTCCGTGAAAAACCCGTCTACAATTGACCTGGATCTAACGGATCGAAGTCACATTTGTAGTGAACCGATTACACATGCTGACTTTGACTCAGATCATCTTCCTGTAACATTCAGACTTTCCAACGAAGCTATAATTAATCCATCATAGAGCAAATTGGTTGGAAAATAGATCTCACATTAAAAATCATGTGGATCATGGAACTATTTTAGAAAATTCTGCGGACATCGACACAGAAATTGATAATTTGAATCATTACATTATCGAAGCTAGAAATTTTTCAGTTCCCAAAGCTCAAACTAAATTAAATTCTCTTATCATCGATGATAATCTTCAACTGCTCATTCGGTTGAAGAATGTTCGTCGACGACAATATAAACGTTCTCGTGATCCTGCTATGAAAAACATAGTTAAGGATTTACAAAATGAAATTAAACATAGATTTACTCTTTTGCGAAATGAAAATTTCGCTAAAGAAGTTGAACAAATTAAACCATATTCTAAACCTTTCTGGAAACTTTCTAAGCTTGTTAAGAAACCTCAGAAACCAATTCCAGCTCTCAAGGAAGGAAATCAAATACTTCTTACAAATGGCGAAAAAGCTCAAAAACTTGCTCAGCAGTTCGAGAGTGTCCACAATTTTAATTTGAACGTTGTGAGTCCTATTGAAAATGAAGTCTCACTAAAATATGATCATATTTCAACCCAAGTGTTATCACAAGATGACATTATTGAGACGAATTTTAATGAAATTAAATCAATTATTAGGAAACTTAAAAACATGAAGGCTCCTGGTAATGATGTAATTTTCAATATTCTTATTAAAAATCTTCCCGATGTTGCCCTGAGACTCCTGGTTAAAATTTTCAACAAGTGTTTCTCATTAGCTTACTCCCCAAAAAGATGGAAAAACGTTAAAGTAATTCCTATCCTCAAACCTGATAAAAACCCAGCAGAAACATCAAGTTATCGACCAATTAGCTTACTTTCTTCTATCAGTAAACTTTTTGAAAAAATTATCTTGTTGAGAATGATGTCTCATATAAATGAGAATTCAATCTTTTTACCAGAGCAGTTTGAATTTCGTCATGCACATTCAACTACTCATCAACTTGTCAGAGTATCGAACATGATATAAGCAAATCAATCTTCTGGGTTATCCACTGGAGTTGCTCTTCTAGACATAGAAAAAGCATTCGACAGTGTTTGGCACAAAAGTTTAATAGCAAAAATGTCTGATTTCCAGTTTCCTATATATTTGATCAAAATGATTCAAAATTATTTAACTGATCGTACTCTTCAGGTTAGCTATCAGAATTGTAAGTCTGAATTGCTACCCGTACGAGCCGGTGTTCCGCAGGGTTCGAGCGTAGCTCCAATCTTGTAATTTTCACTTCTGATCTTCCAAATCTACCCGTTGGTTGTCAGAAATCGCTATTCTGTGACGACACAAGTCTGTTAGCCACAGGTAGAAATCTAAGGGTGATCTGCAGTCGCCTACAAAAAAGATTAAATATTTTCAGTGATTGTCTATCAAAATGGAAAATTGAACCAAATGCAGCAAAAGCGCAATTAATTACCTTTCCTCATAAGCCAAGAGCTTCTTTCATTAAACCAAACAATAATCACATTCTCAAATTGAATGGCTTGGAATTGACATGGTCTGATCAAGCTAAATACTTAGGTTTAACGTATGACCAAAAACTCATTTTCAAGGATCACATTGAAGGAATCCAGGCAAAGTGTAATAAATATATTAAATGTTTATATCCTCTTATAAACAGAAATTCTAATCTCTGTCAAAAAACTGGTTGTTAATATTTAAACAAATTTTCAGACCAGCCATGCTTTATGCAGTACCAATTTGGTCGAGTTGTTGTTCCACCAGGAAGAAAACGCTTCAAAGGATTCAGAATAAAATTCTGAAAATGATTTTGAAGCGTCCCCCCTGGTTTAGTACAAATGAGTTACACAGACTCACAAATATAGAACCATTAATGTCACATAATATTATAAGCAAATTCCGACAAAAATCGAAACAATCTTCAATTGAATCGATTCGCTCTCTGTATTAGTTAGTAAGTTAGTATATAAGTTCCTTTTCCCCATTACACAATACAAATAGGTTTAGAATTTTCCCTACACAAAAATCTCAGAATTGCGGAAGCAAATGATGTCCTCATGGTAATAACCAAATCATATATATATAATAGGGCTTAAAGTCACCACTTGTGGTTGAACACCCAATCTAAATCTTAATCATTTAATTTCAACTCATATTCCAATAAATAGTTATTAAAAAATAAAAAATTATTCCTACCCGTGTCAGCATTCTGAATGCCCCTGACACCACTTTATTTTTCGATACATCCATGCAGCGCGAAGTGCGTGGAATCCCGGATCATCTACGCTCGACGGAAATCCCAAAAATATTTTCAAGTAAGTTCAGGCATATTGACTCTGAGAAAATGTTTTACACGGACGGATCGCGAATTGAAGAAGCGACAGGGTTTGGTATGTTCAACAATAATGTTTCGGCTTCATTTAGGCTTCAATCTGCATCTGTTTATATAGCAGAGTTAGCAGCAGTTCATTATAGTTTGAGTGTAATCGTCACATTATCTCCAAACCATTATTTCCGCTTCACAGATAATCTGAGTGCAATTGAAGCTATTCGCTCAAACATGACTGCAAGACTGAACCGTTTTTTCCTGGGCAAAATAAAACAGTGCCTGAACGACATATTGAACAATAATTATCAAATCACAATAGTTTGGGTCCCGGCTCATTGCTCCATTCCTGGCAATGAATGAGCCGATATTTTAGCCAAACGTGGTGCTATTGAGTGCAAGCACCTCGGCTGAGCGGCGGCGGAAGAAGAATAACGAAAAGGGAATGGGTCTTTTTCACAGTTAGAAAAATAATAAATTTGTTTCTTATTTAAACTTTTATTTGTTTTGTAATTCACTATAACGTCTTGTAGCAAATTTTTCGTAAAACTGTTACCACTCGTTATCTTTTCTCGATGACACTACAGTGGGTCTGTACTGGTCTATGCTTCTTGTGCTATATGTTTTGTTCACGCAATCTATCTTATTCCTTAGAGTCAGCTTACAACTTCGATATTTAATTCTATTTATCACTATTCAGAAACTGTTTCTGTCACTCATATTCTGCGAATTCTCTTCTTTGTGACGATTTTATACCCGAATTGATATCACTAAAGAAAACGTTTATTAACACGAGAACTCGGACGAGACGGCCTAACTTATCTGCGGTTCGAATCCACGAGACTACCGGCCATTTACCGTTCACTCTTTAAATCTGTACTAACTAACTTGTCCACGGGCCGACTAACTAACTGACTACGCAAAACGACTACTTAATTTGTCTCCGGGCCGACGCCCGAGACTTACGGCTATTTACCGCGTACTCGTTAAAACTGAACTGGATCTAACTCTTCCCAACTATGGGTTTTTAAGCTCCTAACATTTTCTTTCGGGTGAAGCCCGAAGATTTTAGTACAAGCCGAGCTTGTGATTTTAAGTAGAAAGTTCATCCGACTTTCTCCCGAAGTTCTACCGAAAGTCGAGACCACTGTCGCTAGGCCAGAGGCAGTGACCAGTGCCCAGTGAAAATAATTTTGTGTTTACAACATTGTTGCGCTGACTAATGCTCGGAACTGTCTATGGTTTTATAACAATAGCTTCTTAAACATCGTTGCGATGACTAATGCTAAAAAATGTGAACGCTTCAATAACAAAGTTTATACCTGAAGGTTGCGGCTACGCTGATATGAGAGTTTTCTTCACATTTTTCCTACTTTTTCTACAATACTAGCAAATTCGAAGGAAAATTTGCTAAGGGCGCTGCATGCCCCCTTACTTACTGAGCTTGATGTTACCTGAAGGGTAGACATCAAGTCGAATGCGCTGGCTTATAACATTGAGGTTTGTAGCGGGAGCACAAATTTCCGTAATTATAACTACTATTGCCGGCCTTCTTTACATATGGTTTATTTTTCTTTTTTTGCTATACGCAAATTAAATTTCCTAGCCTTACGATGGTCCGCGTGTGTGTGTTCTCCTCTGACGCCATCCTGTCCCATGGTATGCTTCTATTGTTACTTTATCTGTGGGAGTGATCGAACGGTTGCTAGTCTCGGACTCTGGGTTCCGTGTCGTTTTCGTTCCTAATAGCTCGTTCTTCTGTGTTGGTGATACGTATTAGGGCTTCTCGTTGTTTATGCTTCATTGGGCATAGTTGAAAATTGATCATTGGGATTACTGCCAGTAGTAATAATAGTTCCGTAAAAATATGTGTGATGAAGCTTCTTCGTTGATTAGTCATGTATTGGTATTCTATATTGTTGCTTCTCATCATGGCTTCTCGTTGGATACAATGTGTTGCGGCTCCTAGCAGCTTTTATGCATTTCATTTGATTTCGTGGTTATTTTCTTCGTAGTGTATTTTTAAACAACCAAGTACCTGTTATCCTGGAATATTCTATGATTTCGTTATCATTAATTGTATATGCTCCCATGTACTCTGCGTTTCGTCTACTTATCAAGTTGCTAAATGATCCAGTGTCTACCAGTAACTGCATCTCGCTATTTGGTTCGTTTGCCGATCTTAACAACATCATAAATTCGTTGTCTTTCGTCTTATGTAATTTGACCCATATACCTTCTTTGCGTTTTTCGCTATCTTTTTCTTCGGTGTGATTGTTCACATCACTCTTCATTATATTTCTATTCTCCCCGTATCGATCCCAATTTTGCTTTTGACGTGTTTGCTTGACTAAATTTGCATTCGGATTTCTTGACGCTCCATATCTTATGATCATATCTTCGAAATATTTTTCTATTACTGTATGTCATGCAATTTACCAATAGTTTATTCGAATTGTTTTCGAAATGATTATTATAAAATTTGTTATCTTCGATTAAGCACCCATTCTTGCGATAATATTCGTTGCGTAAGCTTCGGTTGTGTTTATGAGAATTTTCGATTTGCTCCCCTGGATAACATTTATATTTATTGTTTGTCCAGAGTTTTGGTTTATCAATTGCATGGTAGGATAGCAGCCGATTTTCAATATTTGATAATAAGTAGCTGAACTCCGCCTCCTCTTTTAGGAATTTTATTAATTCTTGAAACTTAAGCTGCCTATGATTTTTGGCTGAATGTTTTAAACTTTCATTTTATAATCCTGCTATAAAATGAATCGTTAATCCTCTTTCTGCGAAGGATTTCTGTACTTTCTCTTGGCCTTGATTCCCTTGCTGAGTGTCAATATATTCCATTATTCGTAGCGCTTTTTCTGCGTACTGTTCAAAAGGTTCTCCATATTGTTGTTCGAGAGTTTCGATCCTCATAAAAATCTCTTCTTCTGTGATTTTCAAACCGAATACGTTCCTGAATATATCCTTTACTGTGTCGGCTCTTATTCTATTAATAAAGGTTGCCGCTTTACCTTTTAATTTCATTAGTACTACATTTAGTAGTGGTTTCTGGTATTCCCCTTCCGGGATGTCTTCTGCAAAATACTCTATTTGCACAATAAATGGCTCTAATTCGTCTACTGACCCGTGGAATTCCGGGATACATTGTATTGACTCTAGCATTGGAAATCGATAGGCGCCACCGCCTTCAATATTATTTTCGTTCGCCATTGTCAATGAGACTTTAACTCGCTATGCCGCTTTATCTTTTTAACTAGTAGCTCTTCATTTCATTTTTATACTCTTGTATTTTTGTAAAACCTCAGTTGTATGTTTTTACGAGCATCATTTTTAACATATGCAGGAATTTTTTCAACCACGCTGTGCGCTTCTAATAGTTTTGTTTTCACAACCCCCCACCAGTGCGATTTCCGTCGACTACCTATCATTATTTAACAGTGAAAAACTACGATCTTGACCGTGGTCATGGTCGACAAACAAAAAAAACAATCATCGTAAACAAACTTGACCTAGTTTTAAATTACTGGTCATTATATAATATAAAGCTTTAACTGCTACGAGCCCCTGCGTGGTCGAATTTCGTTCGCATTGGCATTTTTTTTTGTTTATTATTGAGCCAGCACAACTCGGTGCTCTCAAAATTGTCATGCCCGCCGTGTGCGCAAACTAAACTGTCTTTGTTAATTCCGTTATAAGGGTCGACGGCATAGACTTCAACATCGCATCGTACCATACTCGTGGTTTAACATTATAGTTTACCGTACGTGACTCAAAGTCAATGTCGGTTTATTATTATTATTGTCATATACCGCTACCGTACTCTGTTTTTATTTCGGTTGCCAGACTTTTACCCGCAAATATGGCCGCGATTGTTTTTGGTGTGTTACCTAGCAACGCATTTTGCTATAGGCTCCGCCCATACGGGTTGGTTCTTCACCAAATTTGAACATCTACTTCGTGGCATGCACTCCTGGTGCCTAGCTCGCTGACTTGCTTTGTTATGTCAGACGGCTACCTTTGCTTATTTGCAAAATGATGCGTCAGATTACCGATTCCTTCGCTCATACGCGTTAGTTTCGGATGGTCACCTTGACCTTATGATCATTACGCCAGTGCTAACTATTCAACTGGTCGTGATATTCGTGTCTCTTCAACGAAGGCAAAAAAAACTTCTTAGGGCTTCATGCTAGTATGGCCACTTTTGTATTGTTTTGTTTTTCTCTTCAGCACATGTGCTCGTATTGATGTAACGTAATCTATACGTCCGCAGTTTTTAAGGAAACTTGAACAAAATTATTGCTTGCCAAATGACTCAACAACGGAATGTATATAACTGTTCTAGAAACCAGTTGATGGATTGTGTTTAATGGAGTTAGAAAAATAATATTGGTCATTGTGAGCGCGAGTTAAACAAATCAGAAAAATTTTCGCGCTAATGCCATCCTAATAGATTTTCCTTGCGTTTTGCTTTCTAATGATTTAGCACTCACAATAAGTGGCAACATTCAAGTATGGGTAATTCCTTTTAAACTTTAAGTAATCAGAAAAATAATGCAGACTCACCATACTAAAACTGCTTCGCCCAACATCCTCTATTCCGAAATCCTCGCCCGTAGTCCTGGCGTGTCCTTGCTACTATAGCACGTACCGCGTCTTTCTTCTTCACCACGCGGTCAGTACCGCTGTCACCACTTGCAAGCACCTCGGCCGAGCGGCGGCGGAAGAAGAATAACGAAAAGGGAATGGGTCTTTTTCACAGTTAGAAAAATAATAAATTTGTTTCTTATTTAAACTTTTATTTGTTTTGTAATTCACAATAACGTCTTGTAGCAAATTTTTCGCAAAACTGTTACCACTCGTTATCTTTTCTCGATGACACTACAGTGGGTCTGTACTGGTCTATGCTTCTTGTGCTATATGTTTTGTTCACGCAATTTATCTTATTCCTTAGAGTCAGCTTACAACTTCGATATTTAATTCTATTTATCACTATTCAGAAACTGTTTCTGTCACTCATATTCTGCGAATTCTCTTCTTTGTGACGATTTTATACCCGAATTGATATCACTAAAGAAAACGTTTATTAACACGAGAACTCGGACGAGACGGCCTAACTTATCTGCCGGTCGAATCCACGAGACTACCGGCCATTTACCGTTCACTCTTTAAATCTGTACTAACTAACTTGTCCACGGGCCGACTAACTAACTGACTACGCAAAACGACTACTTAATTTGTCTCCGGGCCGACCGTCGAGACTCACGGCTATTTACCGCGCACTTCTTAAAACTGAAATGGATCTAACTCTTTCCAACTATGGGTTTTTAAGCTCCTAACATTTTCTTTCGTGTGAAGCCCGAAGATTTTAGTACAAGCCGAGCTTGTGATTTTAAGTAGAAAGTTCATCCGACTTTCTCCCGAAGTTCTACCGAAAGTCGAGACCACTGTCGCTAGGCCAGAGGCAGTGACCAGTACCAGTGAAAATAATTTTGTGTTTACAACATTGCTGCGCTGACTAATGCTCGGAACTGTCTATGGTTTTATAACAATAGCTTCTTAAACATCGTTGCGGTGACTAATGCTCAAAAATGTGAACGCTTCAATAACAAAGTTTATACGTGAAGGTTGCGGCTACGCTGATATGAGAGTTTTCTTCACATTTTTCCTACTTTTTCTACAATACTAGCAAATTCGAAGGAAAATTTGCTAAGGGCGCTGCATGAGGGTGAAATTTATGAGAGACCGATTGCTTTCAACGAATTCTATAGCTCGTCTCGCCAAAGAACACTTGCAAGCTTCTTGGGATAAAAATTATCTGGGTCGGTGGATGCACTCAATTATTCCGAAAATATCGACAAAGGCATGGTTCAGGGGACTGGATGTGAGTAGGGATTTCATTCGTGTGATGTCCAGACTTATGTCCAATCACTACAGGTTAGATGCACATCTCCTTCGAGTTGGGCTCTCCGAGACTAATCATTGTGCTTGTGGCGAAGGTTATCGGGATATCGATCATGTCGTTTGGACATGCGTGGAGTATCGCGATGTCAGATCTCAACTAATAAATTCTTTCCGTACGCAAGGTAGACTATCCAATGTCCCAGTTCGAGACATTTCTGCTTGTCGTGACCTTCCATTCATGAAACTTATTTATCATTTCATAAAGAAAATTTGAGTTTCAATTTAATAAAGGTCCCTTTTAAGACTTAGTTCTGATTCCAGCTGCGTCCATGAGTTCAACCAATAGCTAAATTAGAATAGAAATTATGTAATGATACAAACAAACTCGAAACAGTTTATTATCAACAAAATGTCTGAAAATAACAGCTTTTATAATTTAAAAAAGTTACTCGTTTGGTTCAAATAATATTTCCGAGTAGATTTCATAATTAATGACGAGTTACCTAAGATGATATTGAAGTAATAAGAGGAATATGTTTTAATAATTTCAAATCGTTGTGACTATGTTAAAATTAAATTAGGATAAGAATTTTATGTAAAAGTGATGCTACGGCGAAGAAAAACTTATGTAAACTGCCTTAAGAAATAAACGTTTTTATGAAAAAAAAATCAACATTTTACAGTACAAGTGTTTTGACCCTTTGGCCTTTCATCTTTGTTGTTCATACAATTCGTTATTAATAATAGGTGTTTTAGTTACTTAATAAAATATCTACCTACTTATAACTATCCCTAACCTAATACGTACAAATTTTTAATTATTTGTATTTCAGAGATTGATCACCTCTCTTCAAATTTCGTGCAGTATTGTTCGAATTTCTGTTCTAGTATATCCAGGGAGGCCATCTCATGTACTTCACTAGTCCTTGTCCAAGGGGGTAGATTTAGAATCATCTTTAAGGCCATCGTCCAAGTACCATGCGCGCGGGTGGTTTTAGGAAATTTTCGATGGAAATTTCGAAAAATATGACAAAACCAAAAACATACAGACCTTTGAAATACTTTTATCTATCTACAGGGTGAAAATGACTGAAAAATTCGAAGGATTTTACGAGTCTTATCAAAAATAGCGCTGAAAAAATGAGCTTTTTTTGTAATTTTTCAAAATTATTTGAAAAAATAATTCGATGGAATGAAATTTTTTTTTCAAAAAAAACCTCATGCTGGCAACAAGGATCACATTCGAAAACATTTTTGGAAAACCTTTTCACGCTTTCCATGGAAAATCAACGAATTTCATATAACCGATTTCGTGGAAATTTTTGAAATTCGTGGATGTTCTATGAAAAGCGTGAAAAGGTTTTCCAAAAATGTGTCCGAATGTAATCTGTGTATCCATAATAAAGTTTATTTGAAAAAAAAAGTTTATGTCATCGCTTTATTTTTCCAGATAATTGTGAAAGATAAAAAAAACACTCATTTTTCAGAGCTATTTTTGATAAGACTCGGAAAATCCTCCAAATTTTCCAGCCATTTTCACCCTGTAGATAGATAAATGTATTTCAAAGGTCTGTATGTTTTTGGTTTTGGCAAATTTTTCGAAATTTCCATCGAAAATTTCCTAAAACCACCCGCGCGCATGGTACTTGGACGATGGCCTTAAAATCTTACTTTGAATGCGCTGAAACCTAAGTTTGTGTTTTCGTGCACAGCCCCGCCAAACAGGGACTGCGTATTCAATTGCGGGGTAGATGATTTGTTTATAGATAGCTATCTGATTCTTCAGGCACAGTTTAGATGTTCTACAAATCAGCGGATACAGAGACTTAATGAGTATGTTGGATTTTTGAACGATTTTATCAACAGGTCACCTGAATGTTAGATGTCTGTCAAATTTGAGTCCTAGATAGATAACTTCGTCGGACCATTGGATGACCTCATCACCGAATCGTATTTTCATACGTCTGATGGAACAAGTTTTAAAGATCTTGAACGTGGAAACAAGATGACCTGGGTTTTTGCTGCACTGATCACAATTTTCCAGCTTGTAAAATATTCAGTTAGAGCGTCCAGACCTGTCTGTAGTTTATTCTTCAAGGCATTAATGGCACGACCTTTGTAAAGAGTGGCAGTATCATCAACAAATTGTAACAGAACACCACGACCCTGAAGAGGTAGGATGTCTGATGTGAAAACGTTGTATAGGATAGGATCTAGGATAATTCCTTGGCTTACACCAGCAGGAATAGTAAATCTATCTGAAAGTGCATTATCCAGAGAAACCTGGAATGCTCTATCTGCAAGATAATTATTGATAATTTTAATTAGATACATCGGAAAATTATACCGATGGAGTTTAAACACCAGGCCATCGTGCCACATATTATCGAATGCCTTTTCAATATCCAATATTGCCACGGCAGTCGTTTTGGACACTGATTTGTTTTGCTGAATGACGTTGTTAACTCTTGTGAGTTTGTGGATGGTGGATCTTCCTTTCCGGAACCCAAACTGTTTTTCCAGTAATATATCCTGTTCATCTGCGAAAGCAAGAAGCTTGAATAGGGCAGAGAGTAAGCTCTTTAAAAAGGAAGGATCTTTCCCCGGTTTCAAAACTGGGATATGAGCGTTTCAAAACTGGGATATCAATGAGCGAATACTCAAATGTTTCAGCTCAATGTTGAATGTGTTGTCGAAACCGGGACTAACAATGTTGAGTCCTAAATTGTGAAAACACACAAACTGCTGGCCTAGCGCATTCTCTACTGGTGTGATTAAAGCGCATCTCTACTGGTGTGTTTAAAGGTATTCCTTCAGCTGCGTCCTGGAGTGACATCAAAGGAGGAATAGGCTTCGGTTTTTGCCTTTCTCATATAGGAAGGCTATGCAATTACTCTGAAAATTGACTTTTTAACCGAGGCCCGGAGGGCCGAATGTCATATACCATTCGACTCAGCTCGACGAACTGAGCAAATGTCTGTGTGTATGTGTCCGTGTGTGTGTGTGTGTGTGTGTGTGTGTGTGTGTGTAACAAAAATATGCACTCACTTTTCTCAGAGATAGCTGAACCGATTTTCACAAACAAAGATTCAAATAAAAGGTCTCATAGTCCCATAGCTTGCTATTTAATTTTATTCCGATCCGACTTCCGGTTCCGAAGATATAGGATGATATGTACCAAAAAAATAAAAAAAATATGCACTCACTTTTTCCAGAGATTGCTGAACCGATTTTCACAAACCAAGATTCAAATAAATGGTATAATGGTCCCATAGTTTGCTATTGATTTTCATTTGAATGTGACTTCCGGTTCGGCGTTATATGGTAATATGTGGAAATTTGATAAAAAGTTTACACTCAATTATCTCTGGAACAACTCAACCGATTTCCACAAACTAAGATTCAAATGAAAGGTATTACAATATCCTGAAAATTTGTAGAACATTTTATCTGGATCCGACTTCTGGTTCCGCAACTAAAGCGTTATAAGTGGAAAATTGCCAATTTTATTAGTATTTTTCCACGAACGATGGTTAAAAACAGGTACAAATCCCATAAAACTGTCTGATACATTCTTCTAGTTTGCAGAGCTTGTTAGTTTGTGGGCATGAAAACTTAATTCGGCACTACTGGTCCCCTCTTTTCCTGTTCCGATAGCACCGAAAGTGGAGAAGAAAAACTCATAAAACTAAATTCACTTCGATTTCTCTGCGATGCTTGAACCGATTTTCACAAATCTTGATTTGAATTAAATTTCATACTGTCTTTAAAGCTGCTATGAAATTTCATTCGGATCCGACTTTCGGTTCCGCAGTTACAGGGCGATGAGTGTCAAAGTTATCAAATCGCCATACAGAGTGACAATATGTACAACACCGGAAGAAGAAGAAAACACAAAACGAACAAGGCTTGCTTTGTTCTATTTCGTACACGTTGTGTAGTGATGTCAATAATATTAATAGTAAGAATAATAATAATAATAATAATAATAATAATAATAATAATAATAATAATAATAATAATAATAATAATAATAATAATAATAATAATAATAATAATAATAATAATAATAATAATAATAATAATAATAATAATAATAATAATAATAATACATATTTTATGCTGCTGATTCATGCTGTTTAGCTTGAGTTACATATGCAGAAGTAACAGAAACGAAGGTTCGTTTAGTTTGTTACTGACTTACTCTTACTCTTTCAGTCGTAGACCACGGGGTTTCTTCTGTATACAGGAGGCGTCTCCATTCAACTCGGTTCATGGCTGTTCGCCGCCAGCTTCAGTAGCTGCGAGGGGTCCGCAGGTCGTCCTCAATGTGATCGATCCATATTGCCGCTGCGCGTCTCTTTTTCTTATACCGGTCGGATAATTATCGAGAATCATTTTAACCGGGTTGTTCTCCGACATGAACGGACTTTCTGAAAATCGTGCCACTCGTGTCCATCCTTGCTCTTCTTATCACATCCTCCAAAGCAATGTTGAATAGCAGGCACGAAACGCCATCACCTTGCCGTAGCCCTCTGCGAGTTTCGAAGGGACTCGAGTTTATCCCCGATACTCGAACAATGCACATCACTCGATCCATCGTAGCATTGACCAATCGTATCAGTTTGTCCGGGAATCCGTAGTCGTGCATGATTTCCCATAGCTCTTCTCGATCTATTGTGTCGTAGGCTGATTTGAAATCGATGAATAAGTGATGTGTGGGCACATTGTATTCGCGGCACTTTTGCAACACCTGGCGGATGGCGAACACTTGGTCCGTGGTAGCGCGTTCGCCCATAAATCCTGCCTTATATTGTCCCACGAATTCGTTTGCAATCGGTGGAAGTCGACGGCATAAGATTTGAGAGAGTACCTTGTAGGCGGCTTTCAGCAGAGTTATCGCGCGGTAATTGCAGCAATCCAGCTTATCGCCCTTTTTGTAGATGGGACACGCGATTCCTTCCATCCATTCCTCCGGTAAAATCTCGTCCTCCCAGATCTTGGTAACGACCCAGTGCAGTGCTTTCACTAGTGCATTACCACCGTGTTTCAGTAGCTCGCTTGGTAGTTGGTCACCGTCAGCGGCCTTATTATTTTTCAACTGGCTTACCACCTCCTCCACTTCTTGGTGGTCTGGGACCGGCAGTCTATCGTCCTCTGCACGCGTTCCCAAGTTCGTTACCGCGACGCCACTTTCGTATTCCGCCACATCGCCATTGAGGTGCTCGTCGAAATACTGCCGCCACCTCTCGATCGCCTCACAGTCGTTCGTGAAAAGATCCCCGTTGGTGTCCTTGCACATATCGGCCTGTGGCACATGGCCTCTGCGCGAACGGTTCACCTTCTCGTAGAACTTCCTTGTGTGTTACTCGTTTGGTTCAAATAATATTTCCGAGTAAATTTCATAAATAATGACGAGTTACCTAAGATGATATATAAGTAATAAAAGGAATATGTTTTAATAATTTCAAATCGTTGTGACTATGTTAAAATTAAATTAGGATAAGAATTTTATGTAAAAGTGATGCTACGGCGAAGAAAAACTTATGTAAACTGCCTTAAGAAATAAACGTATTTATGAAAAAAATCAACATTTTACAGTACAAGTGTTTTGACCCTTTGGCCTTTCATCTTTGTTGTTCATACAATTCGTTATTAATAATAGGTGTTTTAGTTACTCTTGTTTTACATACTAATGTTTAATCATAATATTTATTTTAATTAATAATAAAATATCCACCTACTTATAACTATCCCTAACCTAATACGTACAAATTTTTAATTATTTGTATATCAGGGATTGAGCACCTCTCTTCAAATTTCGTGCAGTATTGTTCGAATTTCTGTTCTAGTATATCCAGGGAGGCCATCTCATGTACTTCACTAGTCCTTGTCCAAGGGGGTAGATTTAGAATCATCTTTAAAAACTTACTTTGAATGCGCTGAAACCTAAGTTTGTGTTTTCGTGCACAGCCCCGCCAAACAGGGACAGTATTCAATTGCGGGGTAGATGATTTGTTTATAGACAGCGATCTGATTCTTCAGGCACAGTTTAGATGTTCTACAAATCAGCGGATACAGAGACTTAACGAGTATGCTGCATTTTTGAACGATTTTATCAACATGTGACCTGAATATAAGATGTCTGTCAAATTTGAGTCCTAGATAGATAACTTCGTCGGACCATTGGATGACCTCATCTCCGAATCGTTGTTTCATACGTCTGATGGAACAAGTTTTAAAGATCTTGAACGTGGTAACAAGGTGACCTGAGTTTTTGCTGCATTGATCACAATTTACCAGCTTGTAAAATATTCAGTGAGAGCGTCCAGACCTGTCTGTAGTTTATTCTTCAAGGCATTAATGGCACGACCTTTGTAAAGAGTGGCAGTATCATCAACAAATTGTAACAGAACACCACCACCCTGAAGAAGTGGGATGTCTGATGTAAAAACGTTGTATAGGATAGGATCTAGGATAATTCCTTGGCTTACACCAGCAGGAATAGTAAATCTCTCTGAAAGTACATTATCCAGAGAAACCTGGAATGCTCTATCTGCAAGATAATTATTGATAATTTTAATTAGATACATCGGAAAATTATACCGATGGAGTTTAAACACCAGGCCATCGTGCCACATATTATCGAATGCCTTTTCAATATCCAATATTGCCACGGCAGTCGTTTTGGACACTGATTTGTTTGCTGAATGACGTTGTTAACTCTTGTGAGTTGGTGGATGGTGGATCTTCCTTTCCGGAACCCAAACTGTTCTTCCAGTAATATATCCTGTTCATCTGCGAAAGCAAGAATTCGCCTTTGTATTGACTTCTCAAACAGCTTGGATAGGGCAGAGAGTAAGCTGATGGGCCGTTAGCTCTTGGAAAAGGAAGGATCTTTCCCCGGTTTCAAAACTGGGATATGAGCGTTTCAAAACTGGGATATCAATGAGCGAATACTCAAATGTTTCAGCTCAATGTTGAAAAGTTGCTCACTTTTCTCAGAGATAGCTGAACCGATTTTCACAAACAAAGATTAAAAAAAAAAATCTCATAGTCCCGTTATAAGTGGAAAATTGACAATTTTATTAGTATTTTTCCACGAACGATGGTTTAAAACAGGTACAAATCCCATAAAACTGTCTGATACATTCTTCTAGTTTGCAAAGCTTGTTAGTTTGTGGGCATGAAAACTTAATTCGGCACTACTGGTCCCCTCTTTTCCTGTTCCGATAGCACCGAAAGTGGAGAAGAAAAACTCATAAAACTAAATTCACTTCGATTTCTCTGCGATGCTTGAACCGATTTTCACAAATCTTTATTTGAATTAAATTTCATACTGTCTTTAAAGATGCTATGAAATTTCATCCGGATCCGACTTTCGGTTCCGCAGTTACAGGGCGATGAGTGTCAAAGTTATCAAATCGCCATATAGAGTGACAATATGTACAACACCGGAAGAAGAAGAAAACACAAAACGAACAAGGCGTGCTTTGTTCTATTTCGTACACGTTGTGTAGTGATGTCAATTATATTAATAATAATAATAATAATAATAATAATAATAATAATAACAATAATAATAATAATAATAATAATAATAATAATAATAATAATAATAATAATAATAATAATAATAATAATAATAATAATAACAATAATAATAATAATAATAATAATAATAATAATAATAATAATAATAATAATAATAATAATAATAATAATAATAATAATAATAATAATAATAATAATAATAATACATATTTCATGCTGCTGATTCATGCTGTTTAGCTTGAGTTACATATGCTGAAGTAACAGAAACGCAGGTTCGTTTAGTTTGTTACTGACTTACTCTTACTCTTTCAGTCGTAGACCACGGGGTTTCTTCTGTATACAGGAGGCGTCTCCATTCAACTCGGTTCATGGCTGTTCGCCGCCAGCCTCAGTAGCTGCGAGGGGTCCGCAGGTCGTCTTCAATTTGATCGATCCATCTTGCCCGCTGTGCGCCTCTTCTTCTTATACCGGTCGGATCATTATCGAGAATCATTTTAACCGGGTTGTTCTCCGACATGAACGGACTTTCTGAAAATCGTGCCACTCGTGTCCATCCTCGCTCTTCTTATCACATCCTCCAAAGCAATGTTGAATAGCAGGCACGAAAGGCCATCACCTTGCCGTAGCCCTCTGCGAGTTTCGAAGGGACTCGAGTTTATCCCCGATACTCGAACAACGTACATCACTCGATCCATCGTAGCATTGACCAATCGTATCAGTTAGTCCGGGAATCCGTAGTCGTGCATGATTTTCCATAGCTCTTCTCGATCTATTGTGTCGTAGTGTCTGATTTGAAATCGATGAATAAGTGATGTGTGGGCACATTGTATTCGCGGCACTTTTGCAACACCTGGCGGATGGCGAACACTTGGTCCGTGGTAGCGCGTTCGCCCATAAATCCTGCCTTATATTGTCCCACGAATTCGTTTGCAATCGGTGGAAGTCGACGGCATAAGATTTGAGAGAGTACCTTGTAGGCGGCTTTCAGCAGAGTTATCGCGCGGTAATTGCAGCAATCCAGCTTATCGCCCTTTTTGTAGATGGGATACGCGATTCCTTCCATCCATTCCTCTGGTAAAATCTCGTCCTCCAAGATCTTGGTAACGAACCAGTGCAGTGCTTTCACTAGTGCATTACCACCGTGTTTCAGTAGCTCGCTTGGTAGTTGGTCACCGTCAGCGGCCTTATTATTTTTCAACTGGCTTATCACCTCCTCCACTTCTTGGAGGAGTCTATCTTGGCAGTCTATCGTCCTCCGCACGCGTTCCCAAGTTCGTTACCGCGACGCCACTCTCGTATTCCGCCACATCGCCATTGAGGTGCTCGTCGAAATACTGCCGCCACCTCTCGATCACCTCACAGTTGTTCGTGAGAAGATCCCCGTTGGTGTCCTTGCACATATCGGCCTGTGGCAGATGGCCTCTGCGCGAACGGTTCACCTTCTCGTAGAACTTCCTTGTGTCATTAGCACGGAAGAGCTGTTCCATCGCTTTGCGATCTCGGTTTTCCTGTTGGCGCTACGGGGATACCGAATTTAGTCTGTTCCGCGCCTGTCTGTATCGCTCCTCGTTTGCTCTCGTCCGGTGTTGCAGCTTACTCGCCCATTATTCTCGGCCACTAACTGTTCACATTCGTCGTCGAACCAGTCGTTCCTTACGTTCGGAGCCGCCGTACCTAGCGTTGCTGATGCAGTGCTACCTATGGCAAAACGGATGTCTCTCCAGCCATCTTCGAAAGTAGCTTTTTTTCCAATAAAATTTTTATTAGGCTCATTTGCTTTAGCTTAACGTGGCCGATTGTCTTGTTGTTAGGGAGAGAGAAAGGGATGCCGTATTACGGGGCGGCATACTCCCCTAGAGTTAGTAAGGGGACATAGGGAGAGTGGGACCTACACAGTATTGAATTGAAATTTGAATACATTATTGGTTTGTGGCATACATCTTTTAGACACATTTTGCGTTCGATGAATCTTCATGTTTTCAGCTTGTAGCAATTAAGAGATTATTCTGGATTGGGATGCTTTGTTGGTGTGACGTTTTTGAGTAGCTTCCAGCAACTCAGTCAGTTCAAGGCAGGTGCATACTCTGAAGCATCGTTTACACAGGCCATACTTCCAGCAACGCAAAGAAGAGTACGGTAGAGCTGTCGATGAGAAAAAGATAGGGAGAGCACTAAATTTGAGTATTGATAGATTTTAAGAAATTGTAGATGAAAGTCATATAAGAAAGATTTCGAGATACCAAGACGTCGCGGACTGGTACGAAAGGTGGTATATTTCGGGCCCGAAGGGAACCTATGAGTTGGGACCTGGCATCACAATACTCGACACATGTCCAAACAGCATGCTCGATGTCGTGATAACCCTCACCGCAAACGCAGACACCACTCTCAGCGAGCTGAACACGACGGAGATTCGCGCTGAACATATAATGATTAGACATGAGCCTTGACATCACACGAATAATGTCTCGGCTCACGTCTAACCCCCGGAACCAAGCTTTCGTCGACCTGTGGGATTATTGAGTGTAACCTTCGTCCCAGTGTTCCACTATTCCATGTATCTTGCCAGCTGGCTAGAGTTTTCTGACGACAGCAACTGAAAAATTCATTGAAGCAGATTAGTCTCTCATAGATATCACCTTCTGGTGCGCCCACCTTGGCTAACGAGTCCGCCCTTTCATTGTCCCGTATGGAACAATGTAAGGGGACCCAAGCCAAGGTAATCTGGTATGATTTTGCAGATAAAGCACTCAACTATTCCCGTATTTTCCCCAGGAAATACGGCGAGTGCTTTCCAGGCTTCACTGAACGGAGAGCCTCAATGGAACTGAGACTGTCCGATACAATGAAGTAGTGATCTGTGGGCAGAGTGTCAATGATCTCAAGGGTATACTGAATTGCAGCTAGTTCTGCGACGTAAATTGAAGCTGGATCACTTAGTTTATAGGAAGCGGTAAAATTTACATTGAATATACCGAAGCCAGTGGACCCGTCTAGATATGATCCGTCAGTGTAAAACATTTTATTACAGTCGACTTCTTTAAATTTATTATTAAAAATTTTTGGGATCTCTTGAGGGCGTACAGGATCCGGGATTCCACGAATTTCTTCTTTCGCTCCGTAGAGAACTCGATACCCATTTGAAAAGCCCATGTTGACCAGTTGTCGAGGGGATCTTGCAATGGTCCTTGGAGATCGGCAGCTTTGGGTCCTATAATAGACACAACACTGTTGTCTTAGCGTGCAAGATGTGTTGATGCATTCATCAATGTTATTTACGTAAAAGTTGTATAAAAGGGGGTTTAAGCATGAGCCCTGAGGAAGACCCATGTAACTGAATCGCTTTGTCGTCAAATCACCATGCTCAAAATGCAGGTTTTTCTCGGACAATAGATTATATAAAAAGTTGTTCAAAACTGGTGAACCATGCTGATGCAACTTCTCAGATAGAACGTTAATGGAAACTGAATCGAATGCCCCCTTGATGTCGAGGAAAACTGATGCCATTTGTTCTTTACGAGCAAATGCTATTTGAATTTCGGTTGGGAGACAATCGTTCGTTCCTTTGCCCCTGCGGAACCCAAATTATGTACCTGAAAGCAATCCATTTGTTTCGACCCAATTGTCTAGAAGGAAGAGAATCATTTTCTCCAACAATTTCCGAATACAGGAAAGCATAGCAATCGGCCGATAGGAATTGTGATCGGAGGCTGGTTTCCCAGGTTTTTGAATAGTAATAACTCTCACTTCTCTCCATTCGTGCGGGACAATATTACCCTCGAGGAACTTGTTGAATAAATTCAACAAGCTCCTTTTGGCAGAGTCGGGCAGATTTTTCAACAAGTTGAATTTAATTCTGTCTAACCCGGGGCTCTATTGTTACACGACAAGAGCGCAAGTAAGAACTCGACCATCGAAAACGGTGTTTCGTTTGTATTCAATGTCGCGACGCGGGATATCTTCTTTTCCGGAACAGAATCAGGACATACTTTCTTAGCGAAATCAAATATCCAGCGGTTAGAATATTCCTCGCTTTCGTTCGCATGATTTCGATTGCGCATGCGACGGGCCGTATTCCAAAGAGTGCTCATTACTGTTTCTCTCGTTAATCCGTCAACAAACCTTCGCCAGTAACCGCGTTTCTTAGCTTTAATCAGACTTTTCATTTGAAAGTCTAACGCCGCGTATTTCCGATAATTATCTGAGGTTCCGTTCCTTCTAAACGAGATGAAGGCTGAAGCTATTTTCGTTTTCAGCTCTGAGCACTCTTTGCCCCACCATGGGTTGGGAGAACGCATACTAGTTTGCGCGCTGGGTACTCGTTTCGTTTGAGCTTGAATTGCGGTGTCAAGAATCAAGCTAGCCAAAAATGTATACTCTTCCTTCGGAGGAAGCTCCTGTTATGTTTCTAGTTTCTTAGATATCGAGCTAGCGTAACTTTTCCAATCAATGTTTCGTGTGAAATCGTACGAAATAATAATTGTTTCCGATGGTCTTACACGGTTGGTGATAGAAACTATGATCGGCAAGTGATCGCTACCGTGAGGATCACAGATTACCTACCACTTGCAATCTAACTGTAGCGAAGTCCAGCAAAGGGATAAATCCAGCGCACTTGGTTGTGCTGGCTGTCTAGGGTTCCGTGTCATTTCCTCCGAGTTTAGAATTGTCAAATTGAAGTTGTCACACAGATCTTGGATTAACGGAGAACGGTTATCATCATATAAGCAGCCCTATCCTGTTCCATGCGAGTAAAAGTCCCCTAAAACCAGCAGCGGTGAAGGAAGAAGTTCTATGATGTCTGCAAGCCGACGATGCCCTGTCGAGACTCTGGGAGGAATGTAGATAGAAGCTATACATAGATCCTTTAATATTAATTTGGCAAGCAACAACTTCAATTCCCGGTGTCGAGGGGAGGTTAATACGATAAAATGAATAGCACTTTTTAATCCCTAAAAGTACCCCTCCATAAGAGTCTACTCGGTCCAGGCGGATTATGTTAAAATTATGGAAGTCGAGGTTGATGTTAGAAGTAAGCCAAGTTTCACTCAAGGAGAATACATCGCAGTATATATTAAGTATTTGAAATAATCAAGTTTTGGGATGATACTTCTGCAATTCCACTGAAGCACAATGATCATATCTTCGATTCTCAGTGATAAATTATCTATCAAAAGATACGATCGCTGCAAAGAGGGGCGTTGCAAGGAGGGGATCGTCCTCATGGGCCACTCCGCATTTGCCGCATCGCAGTTTGTTGCAACAATAGGTTGCCGTATGGCCTAGCTGTTTGCAGCTTGTACAATGCATTACCCGCGCTACATACAGCCGAACAGGTAGACGAACTCTACTCACTACCAAATAATTTGGAAATGCAGATCCGGCAAAAGTCACGCGAAATGAGTCCGATTGGTAAAATTTACCATCTATCGATTTGGAGTGCAATTGCTTGCACTCCAAAATTTTCACTGGTTGAAGGTCGAGGTTTTTGAAACGGCCTACCCCGTCCTTCATCAGATCTTCGATTGTCAGACTTTCGTCACGGACCACACCGTCGATCTCCACCACATGAGACGGGACGTACACGCGGTACTCCCTCGTGAACAACTCGCTGGTAGCAATCTCATTTGCTTGCTTCAGGTCGGACACAACAACGCGTAACTTGTTTGGCGAAACCTTATCTATTTGTTTTTATTGCCGAGTAATGTTTTGTCAGGCCCCGAGCAATATTAAAAACTCTGAGAGACTTTAATTTGGGCCGGAAGTATACAACCCACGGACCCCCCGAGCCATCGTCTTGGTAAACTTTTTGGCGAGCAGGCAATATCTTAGAGGGAGATGGAGGCATCGGAGAGGGAGATGGCATCGGAGGGGGAAATGGTATCGGAGGGGGAGATGGTATCGCAGCAGCCAAATCTTGAGTCAAGGTCACGCTGAGACACAACGAAGGAGTGAAGGAGCAACTCACTTAACAGCTTACCGTGACATACTGTAAGGTATTTTCTCAAACTTTTTCTTTCTACTTTTACTATTCATATATTTTCTTTTCATTTTATTTCTTTCATTCTCATTTCAAGTGCGGGAGACTTCTTTATTCCCGCACTTTAAATATGAATATTGATGACAGTGGGGGTGTTTCGGAGGAGGGCGAAGCTTCTAAATGTTCTTCGTTCATTTACAAGGAACATTTAGAAGCTGAGTTTGCTTCCGAGATATCTAATTCACAGCTGCCAAATCTTGAGTCAAGGTCACGCTGAGACACAACGAAGGAGTGAAGGAGCAACTCACTTAACAGCTTACCGTGACATACTGTAAGGTATTTTCTCAAACTTTTTCTTTCTACTTTTACTATTCATATATTTTCTTTTCATTTTATTTCTTTCATTCTCATTTCAAGTGCGGGAGACTTCTTTATTCCCGCACTTTAAATATGAATATTGATGACAGTGGGGGTGTTTCGGAGGAGGGCGAAGCTTCTAAATGTTCTTCGTTCATTTACAAGGAACATTTAGAAGCTGAGTTTGCTTCCGAGATATCTAATTCGCAGCTGCCAAATCTTGAGTCAAGGTCACGCTGAGACACAACGAAGGAGTGAAGGAGCAACTCACCTAACAGCTTACCGTGACATACTGTAAGGTATTTTCTCAAACTTTTTCTTTCTACTTTTACTATTCCTATATTTTCTTTTCACTTTATTTCTTTCATTCTCATTTCAAGTGCGGGAGACTTCTTTATTCCCGCACTTTAAATATGAATATTGA
This sequence comes from Malaya genurostris, assembly GCF_030247185.1. Lineage (NCBI taxonomy): Eukaryota > Metazoa > Arthropoda > Insecta > Diptera > Culicidae > Malaya > Malaya genurostris. The sequence goes on from NC_080571.1 coordinate 177,210,311, forward strand.
TGACAGTGGGGGTGTCTCGGAGGAGTATCTCGGGTATCTCGGAAGCAAACTCAGCTTCTAAATGTTCCTCGTAAATAAACGAAGAACATTTAGAAGCTTCGCCCTCCTCCGAGACACCCCCACTGTCATCAATATTCATATTTAAAGTGCGGGAATAAAGAAGTCTCCCGCACTTGAAATGAGAATGAAAGAAATAAAACAGGATTTGTAGAGTTTGTGAGATTAGGTCCGAACAAATTTTCCTATTTATATTCAATAAACAGTTGGTTTTGCGAATTTCACGGTTTTATTTATGATGTAATGAGTAATATGAGAAAGGCATCGTTACACCACTATGTGGATTAAAATAGGTTTTCTTAAGCACCATCGTTAAGGTCCAGAAGGGCTTTGAATGTGGTAGAATTTCTCGAAGCTTTTTCTGGAATTTCCTGTTGCGAAGCTCAGATATCCCTTCCTGGATTATTATAGTTGTTATAAGAAGTCTTCTTATCTAGGATGCCAGTTCGTTGAGACTGCCTCCGGTAGATATTTCAAAGTCGGATGACTTTTTTGGTGATATTGTCAATTTGAAGAGATGAACTCGGCATATGTTGTACTGGAACCGTCCTATCACGAGCGACTGTGATTGAATGCTGGAAGGAAGATAGGGCCGCATCGATTTCCATCGGGGAATCTAGTGGCAAATCGATATTAATAAGGTTTTCGGCGATTTGTTGAAATTGGACTTAGTCGGTGCGATAATAGTTCCTCCGAGTTTGAATAGGCACTGTTTCTGGTGAAGATCCAAACATCAATATTACTGAAAAGTGGCCGGAAGAGAGCTCGTTAAAGACAACCGGAGAGCTGTCTTTGGCGATGTTTCTGATGAATATATCCAATGGTTGATCCGGAGCGAGGATGTTGTCCAGCTTCGTAATCTTCGCCAAGTACGAATTCGTTTCGATTCTGTCTTTTGTTTCTCCACAGCTCTTGTCGTGCGTCCAGGTCCCCAGCAATGATGAATTTGTTCTGTCGTCGAGTGAGCATAACCAGATCTCACTTCAATAAGGCACACGTACCACCTCGAAGATTGGTTTGTTTGGGGCAGTACGCTGCAATAATGATGATGGGTCCCATCGTCGTTGCAATCTCAATTCCGATGGCTTCTATAAGTTGCAATTTAAAGCAGGAGTGGAGATAAGAAAATTTTTTGATTCACAGTAAATAAAAATAGTTAATGTTGTCATTTCATATCGCATATTTATTGTTGATATTATAATGAAATTTTTAATGAATGGTTGTTGATAAGAGAAATTTTGGCTTTACTTAGAATTTAGAAAGGTCTTCAATTTCATTTCGCACAATTTAAAGCATAATACCAATTCTAGTTATGTTACCCAATTTTTTAATTCACGGTGTTCGGTTTTTTTATTCACAATCGGAAATCTTGATTCACATTTTCATGCGCAAAATGAACTTATTTCCACCTCTGATTTAAAGGCAGACAGAAGCTTGTGCTGAATGGATCGTTTAATGGCAATGGCAATTTTCTCTCCTCTGGTAGTTATCCTGTCGGTCCTGTGAATCCTGTCATTGGAAATAAAAATAGAAATTTCAGGTTTAAGATGAGTTTCAGTTAAAATAGCAATATCGGCATTCTTCTCTTGAAGAAAGTCGGATAATTCAGCAGTTTTGCTCCTGAGTGAGCAAGCAACCAACTACCAACTCATTATATTGCACATTCGATGATGAATTTGCCTAAGGCGTTGATTTGATCTAACCGCAATCTGCATTTTCGTAGTTTTTTTTTTCATTGTTCCAAAAACGACGATCAGTTGAGAATAAGTCACCAGAGTCATCCTTTGCTTGTGGTTGATTATTGCCCCACCCAGAAGGGATTTTGGAGGAAGAATCTTTTTGTGATTCAGCAACTGAATCTTTCGGATTTCTGTGAGGAAGTGGTGCAAATTTGGAATATCCCTCTTCAGTGGGAGCCGTGGGAAATAATTTTCATCCCTCTGTGGAACATTATTGTGCGTTGATTGTTTACGGAACGCCGAATTTTTGTGAACTCAGCACGTTTGGGACACGATTTGCGCCATCACAGTTCACACATTTTACTACGATGTCATCTAGTAGGCAATCGTTGGTATTCTGTGATTCGACACATTTCCCGCACCGACTTTTCCTTGCTCCATGGCCGTAGTTCAAACAGTTCGTGCACTGAGTGACATCCCGATGTACCGGTTTATACTTTTGCCATTCGATGATTATATGGAATAAAGATTTTATCTTTTTTAGTTGACTCATGGTGATGGAGCCCTTCTCCAGATGAACCAGGTACAGTTGATTTCGATAGTTTTTGTCCATATTATGTCGTTTCATTTTAAACACCATCACAGGCTTTAGTCCAGCCTCCGACAGTGCTTGCTTTAGTTCGGCTTCCATCATGTCGGGTAGTCCTCAACCTTCATAGGTTTGTTGGCTGCAATATCGTGTGTGAAGTATTCCGCTTTTGTTTGCTTCAGGTACAATTCCACTGCTCTGTAGTGGTTCAAAGTCGGAACAGTTATTTTGTAGCCTTCAGTACATAAACGGATTGTTGCCTGTAGTCCTTTGCTGATCAGTGTGTTGAAATCCGAGCGTACAGTTGGTGGGAAGCGCTTCAGGTAGAAAGGCGACATTTTCTCCTTCTTCTGCAGTTCCTTTTCGACATCAACTGGCAAATCAGCGTATTGGTTGTTATTCAGCAAACGGTCGTTTACCTGTACATCACTTGGTTTCAGGCGCTTAGCATCTTTTGGATCCTTCTCGGATCTATGGCGCGTTTTACCCATAGCTAGGATAGGTAGACAGCTGCGAATAAAAGATAAAACGAAATCGAAATTAGTCGCAGTATGTTATTCGTCTATCCACATCGAGTGTTAGATGACGAATTTTGAATAACGCTGGTTGGTTTACACGCGTTAAATACGACAACGGTTCAACTACAGGTAGAGTCTTGTTGGCAGCAGCCGTTAAAACGTATAGTCGTGCTGCATGGGAGAGTCCTAGTGCTGGGCCAAGATGGTGAACAAAGGGCGTTTCCCAAGCTCTACCCAGACCACAATATACAACCACAAGAGCTGAGCAGGAGAGTGCAAAGGCGCATCGAAAAAGGAGAGTGCTAAGGCACATAGAAGCAGTAGAGTGCAAAGGCACATCGGTGCAGAAGCATATCGATCTTTAATCTCAAACAAAATTCATTATAGTATATTTTAACCATATGTCACAGGAAATCAACCGTTCAAGATATATCCCTATCCGTGTCAGCTCCTTAAATGTCCCTGACTCAACTTTATTTTTCGACACATCCATGCAGCGCGAAGTGCGTGGAATACCGGATCACCTACGCTCGACGGAAATCCCAAAAATATTTTCACGTAAGTTCAGGCATATTGGCTCTGAGAAAATGTTTTACACGGACGGATCATGAATTGAAGAGGCGACATGGTTTGGTATGTTCAACAATAATGTTTCGGTCTCATTCAGGCTTCAGAACCTGCATCTGTTTATATAGCAAAGTTAGCAGCAGTTCATAATAGCTTGAATGTAATCGTCAAATTATCTCCAAACCATTATTTCCTCTTCACAGATTGTCTTAGTGCAATTGAAGCCATTCGCTCAAACATGACTGGCAAAATTAAACTGTTTTTCTTGGGCAAAATAAAACAGTGCCTGAACTACATATTGAACCATAATTATCAAATCACTATAGTCTGGCTCCCGGCTCTTTTCTCCATTTCTGGCAATGAAAGAGCCGATATTTTAGCCAAGTGTGGTGCTATTGAGGATGATATTTATTTGCTTTCAACGAATTCTATAGCGCATCTCGCTGAACACTTTTCAGCTGGCAAGCTTCTTGGGATTGAGATGATCTGGGTCGGTGGATGCACTCAATTATTCCGAAAATATCGACAACGGCATGGTTCAAAGGACTGGAGTAGGGATTTCATTCGTATGATGTCCAGACTCATGTCCAATCACTGCACGTTAGACGCACATCTCCTTGAATTGGGCTCTCCGAGACTAATCGCTGTGCTTGTGGTGAAGGTTATCCGGATATTGATCATGTCGTTTCCACATGCATGGAGTATCGTGATGTCAGATCTCAACTAATAAATTCTTTGCGTACCCAAGGTAGACTATCCAATGTCCCAGTTCGAGACATTCTTGCTTGTAGTGACCTTCCATTTATGAAACTTCTTTATCATTTCATAAAGACAATTGGAGTTTTAATTTAATAAATGACCCTTTCAAGACTTAGTTCTGATTCCAGCTGCGTCCATAAGTTCAACCAATAGCTAAATTAGAATAGAAATTATGTAATGATACAAACAAGCTCGAAATAGTTTATGAAATTATCAACAAAATGTCTAAAAATAACAGCTTATTTTATAATTTATAGAAGTTATTCATTTGTTTCAAATAATAATGTAGATTTCATAATTAATGACGAATTACCTAATATAATATTTAGGTAATGAGAGAAATATGTTTTAATAAATTAAAAAAAAATTGTGACGATTTTAGAATTATATTAGGATAAGAATTTTATGTACAAGTAATGCTATGGCAAAGAAAAACTTATGTAAACTGCCTAAAGAAATAAACGTATTTATAAAAGGCGGGTGGGTAATGTCACATACATAACTGACATGTTTCTCTTTCATTTCCGAATAAAGATAATCATTCGTATTAGATTGTGTGAATTTTGCAACTTTCATTACTTCGCTTCCAGAAATTTTCCGTTGCATCAATACTGCAGTACGACTAATTGACGGCAAACATATTCTACCAAACAATTTTATTTAACACGGAACAAATAGTTTGTTCAATGTTTATAACTGTTAAAACTCAAAAATTAAACTAGAAATCTGGGGCACGCTCCGAATTCAGCTTCAAATTTTCTGAATCTAGATAAAAAAAATCAGGTCATAAATTTAGTTCTAGAAGTAAGGAACTGAAGTTATTCTTAGAATTTTCCGAATTGCGTTGTACAACTAAATCCTAAACTTTAATTTCAAGTCTTAATATAGGAACTGAATTCAGTTCTAGCATCTAGCCTCAGAAGTCATTAAATTCTGGTAATGAATGCTAAAACTGATTTGATGAATTAAACTCTGGAACTCAATCCAGAAATTAAACTCTGATTTTGAATTCAGTTTTAAAATGAAGGTTCGGAGTTCAGACCTAATATTTAGTTTCAGAATCCAGATCTGAAATTCATATCCTGAATTTTGTTCATGAATTCTGATGATAAAATCCTAAATTCGAATACCTAAATTAGGAATTTCAGTAAATTCAGTTCCAAAATATAGTAAAGAAACCAGTTTCAAAATCCAGAGTTAGGATTCAGTTCTAAGCTTAGAATTCAGGTGGACCAGAATTTAGGTTCTGAGATTAGTTCTTGAAATTAACTTAAAATTCAGTTCTCTGCTACTGGTGGTTGAACCACGACATCCCAAGGCGAAGGAGAGCACCACCTGAGCATTTGAGTTTTTTTCCATCCCGAGGAAGAACCTCGGCACGATGTTCAGTTCCGTCTAACGCACTAGAAAAAATGAACAATTTTCTATTACCCTATTACACTCGGCCAGTGGAACAACGGAACTGATATGTGCCTGACTACCTCAAAACCGCCGTCCTGGTGCGAAAAAGGCAAGCAAAAGTGACGAGTTTTCCTCATTGTTTTAAAAAGTTTGAGAAAACATAGTTTTTGAGTTGTTAATGGTTATTTTACGCTGATGAAAATTTAATCACAAATTCCTGATTATATTTCTGATAGCATGGAGAAAAAAATATGTGGTTGTGTTAGGTATAACAAGAGATATTCACGATCAAAAACTTATCACTCTCCCAGAGGGTAAATTTTGAAAAGGCGCCCCATAGTAAAGTCGTATTCACGCCAAAAAAAAAATAAATCTCGTTTTCCAGTAATTTCAGTTTTTTGTGTGAACTGTATTGAAAAAATGCCAAATAAATATAAATCAACGATAAGGTTTATCAAAACTGCAAACTAAATGATATATTACTGTATTTACAAATCTGTTCTTACCTGGTTGAAATACTTCGTATCTTAATTTAGTTACAACGTCTGATACAAAATTAGAATCTGCATTGGCAAAAAAAGGCACTGAAGCAACCAAAGATCTGTGAATAAATTTTAGAAATTATGCACAGGATTTTGTATTACATATTTTAGTTCACATACCTACAATTGTAGTTTATCACATCTTCTCTAAGTTTTTCGCTGAGTTCGCCTAGAATACATTCTTCATCAAAAAATTTTCCTTGATATCTGTGTTCAAAGTATTCTGTTATTCTTTGTCTCATATCCCTGGGTAATTTCCTGTATGCCATATATTCTTCAACTTGCTTTACCTATAAAAGCATGAATGAAAATGCACAACATTTAGAAGTTAAATCCACAGATAGCGATATACCTTTTCCCGATACTGGCGTCTACTAGAATCCAAGCTTTGAATCAAGTTGGTTGCATGCCCAAGGAACAAAGCGTAACATGTTGCTCCAGATATCATAGAGAGCATTGTTAACCACATATCCGTTAGTGATTGTGGGGGAAACCTACAAACAATTTCAAGTCAATTCGATTATAGTAAAACAATATAAAGCATATGATATTACCTTCCATATCCTATACATAGCATGTGAGACATTGCTTTAAATAAAGCCCAGGAATACTGTTCCAACCAGTAGGCCTCCTGAAAAATTAACACAAAAATAAACAAATATATATATATATATATATATATATATATATATATATATATATATATATATATATATATATATATATATATATATATATATATATATATATATATATATATATATATATGTATATATATATATATATATATATATATATATATATATATATATATATATATATATATATATATATATATATATATATATATATATATATATATATATATATATATATATATATATATATATATAGTTATGGACGAGCCCGAATAAAATATAGCCCGTACGCATAGACGTCACAAAAGTACGCGCCAGCAGTAAGACGCCAATGTATCCAATGCGTGGAGATGTCAACCACCCTGTTACCAATTACCGAACCGCAGACATTGCAGCAGACATCCGGCCATTGTGGTTACATCAGCAAAGAACCATTAGTAATTGCATCAGCCGAAACCACCACGCCGCATCGACGTCTTCGACATGTTCGGACAGGATAACCGCTGATACAATAGTTTAGGGCTAGGTAGTCAGCTCTAACGAACATTCAGGCAAGACAAGCGAGTCAGTTGGATTCGAGAGTTCAGTTGTGGAAAACAAATGTAACGTGAACTGTAATGTTTTTTAAAAACACTTGAAAAAAAAGTACACAAGTGGCGCAGTCGTACGGCTCGTTCTACGATTTAGTGAAGAAACTCTAACTAGTGAAATGAAAGTTTACTATTATAACAAAAACCCAACACGTGGAACTTTTGTTTTAAATTCAAACTAACAAACTAGTGTTCAACACGCAACGTTGGCCGATTTGTGTTGTGATCAAATTTAAAGCTTGGAGCAAGGAGTCGGTGCGCTCCAAATGGAAAATAGCACCTTACAACAGCGGCAGCAACAACTGCAACAACAACAACGGCAAGCCCCCATAATGGAGGAACGCCGCACTGGCATCTTTAGAATTTTTTACCCAATTCGGATGATTTCATCATTCGACGGGAATAAAAAACAATTGACTCATTGGCTAGACACAGCCAGAAGAGCTTTAAATTTATGCCGAACAAAACCGAAGGCAAAGCCCGAGACATGATATGCAAGGATGGCTTTTATCGTATCAAAGAACGTTCGCTGGCAACTCTTCAACGATTGAATCAGTGCCATCAAAGAGAGTTAGAAATCATCGCAACAACAAAACCCGCCATGGCTCATTTAACATAGAATCGACACCAGTGCGAGAGCGAATTTCTCTCGATGACATTTCTGAGAATCAAAGGTTGGCACGCCGCTGTGGGGATCTTATCTGAAGCAACAAACGGTCGCTTATTCTCGTTTTGCGATCCGATTCTATACAGGCAGTTAATAATTGCGATAGAATCATTTTACTATTGCCGCTTATTCCAACTATGTGCATGTAATCTTTGTAAAAGTTGCGTCTATGAAAATGTATGTGAATGCTCCACACAAAGGTTTTGAAATATTGCTACCTAGTATGAGAATCAACAAGTTGAATCATCGACTCGATTTTCTGCGATAATTGTCAACTTGCGATTCTCTCTTGGGAAATTCCACACAGCAACGATCATTATCAGACTGTAATTTTTTCAAGGGCCGAGAAATACTCAGAGCATGAAGTGGAGCGAAGGAATGTAGAACAATTCTCTCGCGGTTCATGCATTGAGAGACTCGAGTTCTTGTAGCATCTTCTACCGGATTGAAAATGTTGTATACAATATAGATAGCAATATAGCAGCTTCTGTGAAATTTTCGGCAATCACCAACACTGCATGATATGTGTAAATGGAAACCCTACTACCTTCGAGACATCTTACACAGTGCCCTTGATGATCGCAATAACATTGCGTCTTATCAGACACAACTCTGGTCATTGAAAATGACCGAATCTTTACATATTTATTACAAACACACGAAAAAATTATAGTTAACATGAAATCTCTAGCGACGCGAAATCAAACAATAAACCAGATTCTAGGACAAGAATGTTTCGCTGCTCTTATAAATGGACTCAGTAAACCATATTTCAGATATGCTTAAATGATGGTTGATTTAGAGAATGCCTATGCATTCTTGTGTAGATTCCAAAATGCAGAGAAAACTAAAACACACACCCAAGCAGCGTTCGAGCAACAACCTAATTTCAACAAAATTTTAAGGCTTTTATTAAATCATGCAACAAATACCCGGAAGCACAATCTTCAACTCGACACAATAGTTCAGCTGGCAAAAAACGACACCAGGTGGAAATAGACCCATCGTTGCGCTCTAACGGAATTTACAATTACGATGCCGAGCAGGAAAACAACGAATTGGATATAAGCGACACCGAAGAAGAAGTAGAAGCAAGAATCAAGTGTAAATTTTCAAATTCCCTTTCCTCACAACGCGCTGACCTGTATGCAATAACTGGACCCTATGTAACAGTTAAACTCTTTGGCAAAGGCGCAAAATTACTAGTAGAGAGTTTTTCAAACAAAAATTTTATTACTCTCTGTCTGATCCCGAAATCAAAACAAGGAAAAGGCAAAGCCATTCGAATCTCGAACACTTCAGGGCAACATTCCGCTGATAAAAAAATTATTGCGACCCTCTTTGATCTGAAACAAAAAGTTCATTTTTACCTTTTAAATTATGATACATTTTTCGACGGTATCATTAGTTATGAAACACTCTCCGATTTAGAAGCACTTATTGACGTGAGCAATAAATTAGTTCTCCCATAACAAACACTTGCCATGCAAATCAGGAAATTAGGTCCACCGCAGATCACACTGACTGAAAGTTCGACTAGAAATATTAAACTCCCCGTTTCTCCAGACAGTGGCAACGTTTACCTTCCTAATGATAGAAAAATAGATAATGCAGTAATCCAATCAGGAAATTTGGCCAAACTGTGACATTTCATTGGACGCATACGGCAGAAACACTACACAGGTAGCAGAGTTAAAAAACATAAACTTAAATCACCTTCATCAAATATCTCACACACCCTACGAAGAACTAGAAACAATGATTAGAAGTCAGCATCGAAGACTCAGAGGAAAAACCCGCTTTATTGAAAACCCTTTTTAAATATTCCAAAATCCTTCACAAAGATTCAGAAAAATTGTCTTGCACTTTCACAATCCAACATCGAATTGAAACAGTTGACGATATTCCAGGTTCACAAAGCTGGAGTCGAGAAGCAAGTAAACGAAATGTTGGAAGATGGAATTATCCCGAATTCCATCTCACCATGGACATCTCCAATTTGGATCGTTGCAAAAAAACTTGATGCTAGCGAAAAATGAAATGCGCATTGTCATAGATTACCGCAGATTATATGATAAAATCGTGGATAACAAATTTCCAGTTCCACGAATCGAGGAACTACTCGATAGGCTTGGTCGTAATACCTACTTCACTACTTTAGATCTAAAATCTGGATTCCACCAGATTCAAGTCCATCCCAAGGACAGGCCGAAAACCGCTTTCAGTACGGACCAAGGACATTTTGAATTCATTCGCATGCCCTTCTGTCTTAAAAACGCGCCAGCAACTTTCCAGCGCGTAATGAATCACATTCTTGGAAATTTAATCGGAAAGTGTTGTGTAGTCTATGTAGATGACATCATAATCTTTGGTAATTCACTTCAGCAACATCTCAACAATTTAAACAAAGTTCTTCAAACACTCGCTCAAGCTAATCTAAAAATTCAGCTAGACAAATTTGAGTTCCTTCAGTTATAATGTGAGTTTTTAGGCCATATAATAACCCAAGACGGCATTCGGCCAAATCCGAATAAAATTGAATAAAATTCTAGGTTGGCCAATTCCAAAGACCACTACTCAAATCAAAGGATTCTTAGGTTTGCTTGGATATTACAGGAAATTTATTCGCGAATTCGCGAAACTACCTAAACCTTTAACGAAATGTTTAAAAAAGGATGAAAAAATTATTCATAACGAACAATTCATTAACTGCTTCAATGATCGTAAACGATTACTGACAACCGACCCCATTTAAAATATCCTGATTTTAACAAGAAAGAACAGCCTATGGCATACGCATCAAGAACTTTGAATGAAGCAGAATGCAACTGTTCTGGTACTGAGAATGAATTGTTAGCCATTGTTTGGGAAACAAAACATATCAGACCGTACAAATATGGAACCCGTTTTGAAATAGATGATGAAGATGATGGTCCCATCTCATACTCCTACCAAGGTTTGAGCAGAACGAGTTATCTAAATGATAATTAATATTTTGCACATATCTTAACCAGTAGACAAAAGAAAATGATCTGATCAATTTAGCAGGTATTGATTCTTCTTCGAAAGAACGGCTGACCACAAATAACATTCAAAAATTTCGGATTTACTATCCAGAATTAATCAAGAAAATTCCCAACCCGGGATGATCCTTGATCACATCAGGTAATGAACCCGATATCTCTACCAGTATCAGACTGTAATTCACCTGGCCCCTCCCGCCGGACCAGTTCATCGCTACAAACATTAGCTACGATGAAGTAACGTAACTGCGGATAAGTAGAGCCAAGCCCAATTCCAGCAACAACTGTCGATCCCAATTAGTTTCCAAATCTATTCCTTAAATTACTAATGAATCCTTTCGATCAAGGTCTAGAGCAAACTTAAAACACTGAATGCTAAGACTCTTCGGAAAGCCCTATCCGCTTTCCAAATAGTCACTACCTGCTTCGCGCGCGAGGCTCAAACGTTTTAGACTGCTCATTATTTCTAACTCTTAAACAAACTAAAATCCATCAACATCATACCGAACACAGTGACTTAATAAGTCTCACAAAAATATATATAATCAAACCTGTTTTAATCCACCTAGTGGTGTAATGATGCCTTTCTCATGTACATATAATATTGTGGAATTCCATTCAACATTTTTCTCTTCGATTTTTGAAACAAACCAAGAGATTGTTTGTGCATAACATACAGAACCAGGTTTTGAGACCAGTTTAAAAATTTTTTTACGTTTTTTGTTTCGCCGGTTTAAATGACGGTGTATAATATTGAGCACACTTTACCCTATAACTAAGGAAACGGAAGTCGGATCCGGATGATATTCAGGAATTCCGTACGGGACCACGAGACCTTTCATTTGAATCTAAGATTGTGGAAATCGGTCAAACCATCGCTGAGAAAAGTGAGTGAGATCCATTTTTTTTATATATGACCACTATTTCCGGTACTTCCGGAACCGGATACCGGAAACCAGGATAGCCGGAATCGGTTTGTTTAGTTGCCTACTGATAATGACTATCGATTTGTGAAGTTTTGAGACCGGTTAAGAAAATTTTTTACGTGTTTTGTTTTGCCGGTTTAAGTGACGGTGTACAATATTGAACACACTTTACCCTATAATTTCGGAACCGGAAGTCGGATCCGGATGATATTCAGGAATTCCGTACGGGACCACGAGACCTTTCATTTGAATCTAAGTTTGTGAAAATCAATCGAACCATAGCTGAGAAAAGTGAGTGAGATCCATTTTGGTACTTCCGGTACTTCCGGAACCGGATACCGGGGACCAGGATAGCCGGAATCGGTTTGTTTTGTTGCCTACTGATAATGACTATCGATATGTGTAGGTTTGAGACCAGTTTATAATTTTTTTTACGTTTTTTGTTTCGCCGGTTTAAATGACGGTGTACAATATTGAACACACTTTACCCTATAATTCCGGAACCGGAAGTCGGATGCGGATGAAACTCAGGAATTCTGTATGGGACCACAAGACCTTTCATTTGAATCTAAGTTTGTGGAAATCGGTCAAACCATCGCTGAGAAAAGTGAGTGAGATCCATTTTGGTATACATGACTACTATTTCCGGTACTTCCGGAACCGGATACCGGGAACCAGGATAGCCGGAATCGGTTTGTTTAGTTGCCTACTGATAATGACTATCGATTTGTGAAGTATTGAGACCTGTTTAGAAAATTTTTTACGTGTTTTGCCTTTCTCATATAGAAAGGTTATGCAATCACTTGAAAAACCGAGTAGTGAAAATTTGCCCGGAGGGCCACATGTCATATACCATTCGACTCAGTTCGTCGAGTTGAGCAATGTCTGTGTGTGTGTGTATGTATGTGTGTGCGTGTGTGTATATGTGTCAAATAATCTCACAAGGTTTTCTCGGAGATGGCTGAACCGATTTTGACAAATTTAGATTCAAATGAAAGGTCTCGTGGTCCCATACGGAATTCCTGAATTTCATCCGGATCCGACTTCCGGTTCCGGAATTATAGGGTAAAGTGTGTTCAATATTGTACACCGTCATTTAAACCGGCGAAACAAAAAACGTAAAAAAATTTATAAACTGGTCTCAAACCTACACATATCGATAGTCATTATCAGTAGGCAACAAAACAAACCGATTCCGGCTATCCTGGTTCCCGGTATCCGGTTCCGGAAGTACCGGAAATAGTGGTCGTATATACCAATATGGATCTCACTCACTTTTCTCAGCGACGACTTGACCGATTTCCACAAACTTAATTCAAATAAAAGGTCTTCCGGTCCCATACGGAATTCCTGAATTTCATCCGGATCAGAGTTCCGGTTCCGGAGTTATAGGGTAAAGTGTGTTCAATATTGCACACCGTCACTTAAACCGGCAAAACAAAACACGTAAAACATTTCTAGACAGGTCTCAAAACAACACAAATCGATAGTCACGATCAGTAGGCAACTAAACAAATCGATTCCGGCTATCCTGGTTCCTGGTATCCGGTTCCGGAAGTACCGGAAATAGTGGTCATATATCCCAAAATGAATCGCACTCACTTTTCTCAGCGACGGATTGACCGATTCCCACGAACTTAGATTCAAATGAAAGGTCTTCCGGTCCCATATGGAATTCCTGAATTTCATCCGGATCAGATTTCCGGTTCCGGAGTTATAGGGTAAAGTGTGTTCAATATTGTACAGCGTCACTTAAACCGGCGAAACAAAACACGTAAAAAATTTTCTAAACTTGTCTCAAAACAACACAAATCGATAGTCACGATCAGTAGGCAACTAAACAAACCGATTCCGGCTATCCTGGTTCCTAGTATCCGGTTCCGGAAGTACCGGAAATAGTGGTCATATATACCAAAATGGATCTCACTCACTTTTCTCAGCGACCGATTTCCACAAACTTAGATTCAAATGAAAGGTCTTCCGGTCCCATATGGTATTCCTGAGTTTCATCCGGATCAGTGTGCCGATTCCGGATTTATATTGTAAAATGTGTTCAATATTGTACACCGTCACTTAAACCGGCGAAACAAAAAACGTAAAAAAAATTCTAAACTGGTCTCAAAGCAACACAAATCGATAGTCATGATCAGTAGGATTCAAATAAAAGGTCTTCCGGTCCCACACGGAATTCCTGAATTTCATCCGGATCAAACTTCCGGTTCCGGAGTTACATGGTAAAATGTGTTCAATATTGTACACCGTCACTTAAACCGGCGAAACAAACAACGTAAAAAAATTTCTAAACTGGTCTCAAAAAAACACAAATCGATAGTCGTGAACAGTAGGCAACTAAGCAAACCGATTCCGGCTATCCTGGTTCCCGGTTTCCGGTTCCGGAAGTACCGGAAATAGTGGTCATATATATCAACATGGATCTCACTCACGTTTCTCAGCGACAGTTCGACCGATTTCCACAAACTTAGATTCAAATGAAAGGTCTCCCGGTCCTTTACGGAATTCCTGAATTTCATCTGGATCAGAGTTTCGGTTCCGGAGTTATAGGGTAAAGTGTGTTCAATACTGTACACCGTCACTTAAACCGGCGAAACAAAAAACTTAAAAAAATTTCTAAACTGGTCTCAAAACAACACAAATCGATAGTCACGATCATAAGGCAACTAAACAAACCGATTCCGGGTATCCTGGTTCCCGGTATCCGGTTCCGGAAGTACTGGAAATAGTGGTCGTATATACCAAAATGGATATCACTCACTCTTCTCAGCGACGGTTTGACCGATTTCCACAAACTTAGATTCAAATGAAAGGTCTTTCGGTCCCATACGGAATTCCTGAATTTCATCCGGATCACAGTTCCGGTTCCAGAGTTATAGGGTGAAGTGTGTTCAATATTGTACGCCGTCATTTAAACTGGCGGAACAAAATCCGTAAAAAATGTTATAAACTATACTCTCTTTCATGGAATATCTGAGTTTCAACCGGATCTGTCATCCGGTTCGGAAGTTATGGAGTGTGTTAAATATTGTACAACGTCACTTAAATTGGCGAAACAAAAACCGTAAAAAATGTTGTAAACTGGACGCAAAACCGTTATTCAAAATCTTAGGGTCAACTGAAAGGTCTTATGGTCCCACCAAAAATTACTGCATATTTTACAAGATACAAGAGAAATTTAAATCGTCCTTTAGAGTATGATGGAAAAATCGTATAAAATCTTCAAAATTTGAATAAAAACTAGTGAAGTTTGTACGTCATGTTAGTTGGTGGCCATGCGAACTGACTTCGATTATATCGGTGTTCAGGTGCATATAATAGTGAACCCACTTCATTTTCTTGAGGATGACCAACGCAATCAAAGCACGGTTTTATATTGTATGTTATACTAGTTAATGCACAAACAATCTCTTGGTTTTATTCAAAAATCTGAATGAAACAGTGCTTTGCTCGCGTAGGCCATACATAAGAAAACGAGATGGGTTCACCATTATATGCACCCGAACACCGATATAATCGAAGTCAGTTCGCATGGCCACCAACTAACATGACGTACAAACTTTACTAGTTTTTATTCAAATTTTGAAGATTTTATACGATTTTTCCATCATACTCTAAAGGACGATTTAAATTTCTCTTGTATCTTGTAAAATATGCAGTAATTTTTAGTGGGACCATAAGACCTTTCAGTTGACCCTAAGATTTTAAATAACGGTTTTGCGTCCAGTTTACAACATTTTTTACGGTTTTTGTTACGCCAATTTAAGTGACGGTGTACAATATTTAACACACCCCATAACTTCCGAACCGGATGACAGATCCGGATGAAACTCAGATATTCCATGAAACTCAGATGGAACCATGAGACCTTTCATTTCAATCTAAGTTTGTGGAAATCGGTCAAACCATCGCTGAGGAAAGTGAGTGAGGTCGATTTTGGAATATATAACCACTATTTCCGGTACTTATGGAACCGGAAACTGAAAACCAGGACAGCCGGAATCGGTTTTTTAGTTGCCTACTGATAATGACTACCGATTTGTTTTTGAGACCAGTTTGAACATTTTTTCACGTGCTTTGTTTCGCTGGTTTAAGAGACGGTGTACAACATTGAACACACTTTACCCTACAACTCCGAAACCGGAAGTCGGATCCAGATGAAATTCAGAAATTCTGTATGGGACCGTGAGACCTTTCATTTTAATCTAGGTTAATGGAAACCGGTCAAACCATCGCTCAGAAAAGTAAGGGAGGTCCATTTTGAAATATATGACCTGTATTTCCGGGGCTTCCGGAACCGGAGACCGGGAACCAGGATAGCCGGAATCGGTTTGTTTAGTTGCCTACTGATAATGGCTATCGATTTTTGTAGTTTTGAGACCAGTTTAGACATATTTTTACGTGTTTTGTTTCACCAGTTTAAGTGACGACAATATTGAACACACTTTACCCTATAACTCCGGAACCGGAAGTCGAATCCGGATGAAATTCAGGATTTCCGTATAGAACCGTGAGACCTCATATTTGAATCTAAGTTTGTCAATAATTTTTCCATCTCTGAGAAAACCTAGTGACACATATACACACGTACACATACACACACACAGACATTGCTTAACTCGATGAACTGAGTGGAATGGTATCTGTCAATTTTTACTAGTCGGTTTTTTCAAATGATTGCATAACCTTTATATATGAGAAAGGCAAAAAGGAACATTAAACACAAATGCGGACGCACTTTCTTGTATCGAACCTTAAACAGAACAGTAAACAGAAGTAAACGCATTCTTCTTCTCCAGTGACGACATGACACAACACTATGCGGATATCGACGATAGCGACCTTATCCCATCAACACTTAGGCCTCTAAACGATTTCAGATTTCTGCAAGGAGCGAACGAGGATAGCCAAGAATCTCTAACCTTATTTAGAAACTATCACAGAACTATTATCAAATAGACCAATTTCGGTACCGCCTCATTGATCAACATTTTGAAGGAATACGCCACAAATAAGTGCACTACCGGCATTTATTGTAGCGAAAAGATACTGTGTTTGCAAACAATATACAAGAACTATTTTTCTAGAACGAAGACACTTCAAATATTCTGGACGCAACAATTGCTAGAAACATAATTGACGAACTTGAACAAGACCCAATAACCCAAAGACAACACAATGCAACATAAAGGCATTACCAAAACTTAATCCCACAGTTACGTACCCAGAGGGGGGGCCCAAGGAGTCTGGGCCCCTCCCGAAATCAGAAAAAGATATATAATTATTTAGAAAGTCTCAGACAATAATGTAATACAATAACAGTTCCAGTGGAGAAGTTTAAAGTGTACGTTAAAAACACTCGTAAAAGGCACACCGAGAATAAGCTACATAAGCAATCTTCAGTAACATTATTTTTTTATCTTTGGGCCCCTCCCGAAACGAAATCCTGGGTACGGGCCCGTATAAACAACAATATAAATTAATAGCAACACCTAAAAAACCGTTGCAAATTGATACATATGGACATTTTCACCATCAATGACAAACATTATCTAACTTTAAGCTATAAGTTTTCAAGACTAACAATGGCGATCCCTTTAAGGACGCACAACGCTATACACATACTTGAAGCTATAACTCACTTCCTTTCAAACATAAGAAAACCTTTCCTTCTCGTCATGGACCAAGAAGCATCATTCACTTCAACAACAATAAAAGTGTTCCTTGATGAAAATGATCTTGAGTACCATTATATAAGTGTTGGACAGTCCTCTTTCAACGGAACGGTTGAAATTGTTCACAGAACGTTGAAAGAACTACATAACATTTCGAGTATTAGCGAAAACAACAAAGATTTGACGGAAACAGCAAAAATTAATTTGGCAGTCTCCATTTATAATGAATCGATACACTCGCAAACAAAATTAACCCCTAAAGAACTATTTTTTGACTATACAAATGAGGAAACGGTACCCGAAGATTTAGAGGAAAGAATTAGACAAACCTGTTTTAATCCACCTAGTGGTGTAATGATGCCTTTCTCATATCAAACATACTTTCATATATAATACTGGGATTCTTGAAAGAATAACCGAAATCGGTTTGTTTGACCGTTTACTGATAAAAACTATCAATTGGAAAAGATTTGAGGTCGATTCAGAAAATTTTTAAGGTTTTTCCCCATTTTCAGTGATGGTATACAATTTTTAACACACTTTACCCTATATTTCCGGATCCGGAAGTCGGATCCGCATGAAATTCAGGAATTACGTATGGGACCACAGGACCTGTCATTTGAATCTAAGTTTGTGAAAATCGGTCGTGCCATCTATGAGAAAAGTTAGAATACATATTTTCTTTTTTTGCACATTTTACCCCATAACTCCCGAACCGGAAGTCGGATCTAAATAATATTCTGAAATTTTTTATGGGACCTGAAGGCCTTTCATTTGAACCTAAGTTTGTAAAAATAGGTTCAGTCATCTCTGAGAAAAGTTAGTGCACTTATTTTCACAATTTTTTGCACATTTTACCCCATAATTCCGGGACCGGAAGTCGGATCCAAATAATATTCAGGAATTTTGTATGGGACCGCAAGACTTTTCATTTGAATCTAAGTTTGTGAAAATCGGTCGCGCCATCTATGAGAAAAGTTAGAATACATATTTTCTTTTTTCTGCATATTTTACCCCATAACTCCCGAACCGGAAGTCGGATCCAAGTAATATCCAGGAAGGATCCAAATAATATCCAGGACCTCAAGACCTTTCATTTGAACCTAAGTTTGTGAAAATCGGATCTCTGAGAAAAGTTAGTGCACTTATTTTCACTATTTTTTGCACATTTTACCCCAGAATTCCGGAACCGGAAGTCGAATCCAAATAATATTCAGGAATTTTGTATGGGATCACAAGACCTTTCATTTGAATCATAGTTTGGGAAAATCGGTGTAGCCATCTCCGAGAAAAGTTAGTGCACTTATTTTCACAATTTTTTGCACATTTTACCTTATAACTCCGGAACCGGAAGTCGGATCCAAATAATATTCAGGAATTTTGTATGAGACCATGAGACCTTTCATTTGAATCTAATTTTGTGAAAATCGGTCGCGCCATCTATGAGAAAAGTTAGAACACATATTTTGATTTTTTGCACATTTTACCCCATAACTCCGGAAACATAAGTCGGATCCAAATAATATTCAGGATTTTTTATGGGACCACAAGACCTTTCATTTATATCTTAATTTGTGAAAATCGGTTCAGCCATCTCCGAGAAAAGTTAGTGCACTTATTTTCACAATTTTTTGCACATTTTACCCCATAATTCCGGAACCGGAAGTCGAATCCAAATAATATTCAGGGATTTTGTATGGGACCATGAGACCTTTCATTTGAATCTAAGTTTGTGAAAATCGGTTCAGCCATCTCCGAGAAAAGTTAGTGCAAAAAAACGTTACATACACACAAACGCACATACACACACATACACACACACACATACACACACACACATACACACACAGACATTTTGCGTACTCGACGAACTGAGTCGAATGGTATATGACACTCTGCCCTCCGGGCCTCGGTCTGAAAATCGGTTTTCACAGTGATTGCATAACCTTTCTATATGAGAAAGGCAAAAAGAGACATTCTACAGAATCTTTTCTGAAAAATATGAACAAAAGAAGCTCAAAGATTTAGAAAAACTCAACAAGAACAGAGAAGAGCCTGAACATTTCTCCTTAAATGACACGATCTTCGAGAGAAAACGCAATAATTTGAAGCACCAACCTCGATATTAGGAACTAAAAGTAACAGAAAATAGGGAAACTAACATAATTCACGAGAGCGGAAGAAAAATCCACAAAACTAAATTGAAACGAAAACGAAATATTTTAAATAACCATAATTTAAACTCCCATTATTTTTCTTCAATTCAATATTTCTTTACAGCTGGAATATGACACCCAGCGTTACTTTAATTTATTGTTGCATCATTCTTTCGTGGTGTGATTTCATCAGTCCCTCTTACATAGAAATACTCGAAATAAACCACAATCCAGGCATCGTTGTCTTCAAAACCAAATCCGTTTTCTTATAAGAAGGTTTCCGTACACTAATTCACAAATTCAATTTGTATTCATTGTATTCATTTAGAATTATTAACAAGCTAGAAGAAAATCGAAACAGTCAACATTTTAAAACAAAAATATAGCCAAGTTTATTTTGTACTAGAAAATCTAACTATAAATCGATGAAAAACAAGACGATTTCTCAATTTTCTTTGATCTACTATAAAAATGGCAACGGGATAATGAAAATGAAGATTTACTCAAAATTGAAAATCAATTGGAATAATTGAAATAATCAAATAATACTTTATTTTTTTTTTCATAAATACGTTTATTTCATAGGCAATATACATAAGTTTTTCTTCGCCGTGGCATCCCAATACATAGTAGTTTAAACCTAATACATTTCGAATATCATATTAGTATGTTGGTACCCATTAGTTAATCTAAACACTGTTTTTATCAAGCGAGTTGCTATTTTAAATTACATTAAATAAAATACATTTATTTTGTACATGATCTTATAACTATTTCAGGATTGTTTGTATCAGTTCACCACTTATATTCAATATCCTATAGTTGGCTATTGGTTGAACTCTAACATAAAAACATAACATAAAATAAAATTTAAATTGGAACTCCAATGGATTTAATGAAATGATAAAGAAGTTTCATGTATGGAAGGTCACGACAAGCAAGAATGTCGCGAACTGGGACATTGGATAGTCTACCTTGGGTACGCAAGGAATTTATTAGTTGAGATCTGACATCACGAAACTCCACGCATGTCCAAACAACATGGTCAATATCGCGGTAACCTTCGCCGCAAGCACAATGATTAGTCTCGGAAAGTCCAATTCGAAGGAGATGTGCATCTAACGTGTAGTGATTGTACATGAGTCTGGACATCACACGAATGAATTCTCTACTCACATCCAGTCCCCTGAACCATGCCTTTGTCGATATTTTAGGAATAATTGAGTGCATCCACCGACCCAGATCATCTTTATCCCAAGAAGCTTGCCAGCTGGCAAGTGTTCTTTGGCGAGACGCGCTATAGAATTCGTTGAAAGCAATCGGTCTCTCATAAATTTCACCCTCAATAGCACCACGTTTGGCTAAAATATCAGCTCTTTCATTGCCTGGAATGGAGCAATGAGCCGGAACCCAAACTATTGTGATTTGATAATTATTATTCAATATGACGTTAAGGCACTGTTTTATTTTGCCCAAGAAAAAAGGTTCATTTTTACAAGCAGCGTTTGAGCGAATAGCTTCAATTGCACTCAGACTATCTGTGAAAAGAAAATAATGGTTTGGAGGTAATGTGACGATTACACTCAAACTATAATGAACTGCTGCTAACTCTGCTATATAAACAGATGCAGGTTCTTGAAGCTTAAATGAGACCGAAACATTATTGTTGAATATACCAAACCCAGTAGCCTCTTCAATTCGTGATCCGTCCGTGTAAAATATTTTCTCAGAGTCAATATGCCTGAACTTACTTGTAAATATTTTTGGGATTTCCATCGAGCGTAGGTGTTCCGGGATTCCACGCACTTCGCGCTGCATGGATGTGTCGAAAAATAAAGTTGAGTCAGGGACATTCAGGAGGCTGACACGGATAGGAATATATCTTGAAGGGTTGATTTCCTGTGACATATGGTTAAAATATACTGTCATGAATCTTGTTTGAGATTGAAGCTCAACTAGCCTTTCGAAGTTATTAATAACCAGGGGATTCAGTACCTCACATCTTATTAGCAGTCGCGATGAAAGCTCCCAAAAACGATCTTTCAATGGAAGAACTCCCGCCAGAACTTCAAGACTCATTGTATGTGTCGAATGCATACACCCTAAAGCAATTCGCAAACAACGATAGTGAATTCGCTCCAGTTTGATAATATGAGAGTTTGCAGCGGAACGAAAACAAACGCATCCATATTTCATCACTGAAAGTATCGTTGTTTGATACAATTTTATTAGATCTTCCGGATGAGCACCCCACCAAGATCCTGTTATTGTTCGAAGAAAATTTACTCTTTGTTGGCATTTCGTTATCAGATACCTAATGTGTCCTCCCCACGTGCATTTGGAATCAAACCACACCCCAAGGTATTTGAAAGTCAAAACCTGTTGGATCATTCTTCCCATCATATGGAGCTGAAGTTGCGCGGGATCATGCTTTCTTGAAAAGACGACTAACTCTGTTTTCTCCGCAGAGAATTCGATACCAAGATGAACAGCCCAAACGGACAAGTTATCTAAGGTATCTTGCAATGGATTTTGCAGATCAATAGCTTTGGGTCCAGTAACTGAAACCACGCCATCATCTGCCAATTGTCTTAGTGTACATGGGGTTACAAGACAGCTGTCAATGTCATTCACGTAAAAATTATAGAGGAGCGGGCTGAGGCATGAGCCTTGCGGGAGACCCATGTAGCTAATTCTGAATGTTGCTAAATCGCCATGTGAAAAATGCATGCGTATCTCTGACAAAAGGTTGTGCAAATAATTATTTATAACCGGTGGAAGTCCATGTTGGTGAAGCTTGTCTGAAAGAACATCAATGGAAACTGAATCAAATGCTCCTTTAATGTCTAAAAATACAGATGCCATTTGTTGCTTTTGAGCGAAGGCAATTTGGACGTCAGACGAAAGTAATGCAAGGCAATCATTCGTCCCTTTATTTCTACGGAAGCCAAACTGAGTATCTGACAACAAACCGTTCGTCTCGACCCAAGTGTCGAGACGTCGTAGAATAATTTTTTCGAACAATTTTCTGATGCAGGACAACATCGCAATGGGTCTATATGAGTTGTGATTGGAAGCTGGTTTCCCCGGCTTTTAAATGGCGATAACTTTCACTTGCCTCCAGTCAGGTGGAACAATATTTTGCTCAAGAAACTTGTTAAACAATTCCAACAAACGTCTTTTTGCGAGGTCGGGCAGATTCTTCACCAAGTTGAATTTAATTCTGTCCAACCCAGGAGCGTTATTGTTACAAGACATGAGTGCTATGGAAAAATCCATCATTGAAAAGGGGCTATCAATGGAACCATTTCTTGGAAAAGATTCCCTTATAATGCTATGCGTAGGAACAGAATCTGGACAAACTTTCCTCGCAAAATCAAATATCCATCGGTTCGAGTATTCCTCACTCTCATTTCCTACGTTACGATTCCTTATTCGTCTGGCCGTATTCCAAAGAGTGCTCATTGAGGTTTCTCTTGACAAACCTTCGACAAAATGTCTCCAATAGCTACATTTCTTGGCCCGAAGTATGCTCTTGTACTTGGTTTCTAAAGTCAAGAAATTTTCAAAATTCTGAGGAGTTCCTCCTCTTCGTTTTAAAAACGTCTTGAAAGCATTTTGTTTCGCATGCTTAGCATCTGAGCACTCATTGTCCCACCAAGGGTTTGGAGGCCTTCTGTTAGACGATGGACCAAGAAATCGTTTGGTTTGGGCTTGTTCTGCGGCCTCCAGAATCGAACAAACGAGGAAGTCATATTCTTCAAGTGGGGGGAGGTCTTCCATTGAAGTTAAGACACTTGAAATATTACTTTGGTATTTAATCCAGTCAATATTTTTTGTCAAATCATATGGAATATTAACTGAATTAGCAATGCCTTTGTTACTGCGAATTGAGATGATGATTGGTAAATGATCGCTACCATGTAAATCAGGAAATACTTTCCAGGTGCAATCTAGTCGAATTGAAGTCGAACGAAGAGATAAATCTAATGCACTTGGACGTGCAGGAGGTCTTGGGATCCGTGTCATGCTACCCATATTTAGTACCGTCATGCTAAAATTGTCGCAAATATTATATATTAGAGATGATCTGCTATCATTGTAAACGGAACCCCACATCATTCCGTGCGAATTGAAATCTCCTAAAATCAAACGTGGAGCAGGAAGGGCTTCGACAATTTCATTGAGCTGTCGTTGTCCAACTTGAGCTCTTGGAGGAATATATACCGAAGCAATGCAAATGTCCTTTCCTTTAATGTTTATTTGACAAGCAACAACTTCTATACTAGAAGTCGTAGGAATGTTTAATCTATAAAAGCAATAACATTTCTTAATTCCTAAAAGCACTCCACCATACGGGGAGTCTCTATCGAGACGTATAATGTTAAAGTCATTAAAATTTAAGTCTATTTTTGATGTTAGCCATGTTTCGCACAAAGCAAATACATCACATTTTTGACTATGCAACAAAACTTTAAATGAATCAAGTTTTGGCATGATGCTTCGACAATTCCACTGCAGGACAGTGATTGAATCATTCGCGGAGGATGATAAATTATCCATCAAATGATACAAAACCTGAAAGAGCTGGCCATTGAGCTGATAACTGTTTCAAAAAAGTTCTAGCTATTGGAAGGAATGCTGTTATGACGGTCTTTAGAGGTTCAGAAATATTGAATGCAGCGAAAATCCATTCTACAATTTCCGAAAATTTCAGTAATCCTGTTGGTGAATGTGAAATGGAGCCCACTGGATTATTGTCTTTTCTTAAGTTAGTTCCTGGATTGGTTTGTGAATTTGACAAACCAGGAGGCACAGTTTTTGGTTTTAAATTTGGCTTTTTAGCTTTAACACGGGGATCTTTTTTTGAAGGTGTAATTTTAGGTGTCTTTTTTGGAATTTTATGGTTTGGTAATCTCCTCTTAACAGACCCTTGAGGAGTGACAAACGAGGTATCTTCACTATTTCCGCCAGAGTCAGATTCCTCTGGCTCCGCAAGATTTGAAAAACCGTTTTCGGTTTCCAAAGGGGAGACATGTATGACCGCTTTGAGCATTTCTGCATATGTGCGCTTAGACCGTGCTTTTAAAGAAACCTTCATTTTGTCTTTACGCAGCTTAAATGCAGCGCACACTGAAAGATCGTCATGAGGACTTTCCCCACAATAAACACATTTTTCAACATCTTTATCGCAAAGATTATCCTTATGAGGCCCTTGACATTTGATACATTTGGACTAGAGATGGTCGGGTAACGAAATTCTTATACCCGAACCCGACCCGTACCCGAGTGATCAGCAAAAAAAATTACCCGTACCCGACCCGTACCCGATTAAATATTTAAAAAATTACCCGTACCCGACCCGTACCCGATCAATAATACAAAAAAATTACCCGTACCCGACCCGTACCCGAAAAAAAATAAAAAATGTTACCCGTACCCGACCCGTACCCGATTAAAAATTACCTGTACCCGTACCCGACCCGAATGAGTAGTAAAAATTTTACCAAAATTCAGTATGGAAAAAATAAAGTGTTTTAGATATCGAGCCGTATCAGGCTCTAGTTGGTAAGAAAAATACATTAAAATGCTTGTTTACTTTTAAACATATAAATACAATGTGAAGCATGAATAATGTAATGTAACTTTTTTTTAAACATGCAAACCATTTTCGTTCAGCGGAAGGATACAACTAAGTTTCTGTCAAATCAGAAGTGACATTGAGGTTACCAATGTCGAAATAATCGCTAGTTCAAAAATAAATGTTAGATGGCGGACCCTGTAGATTTTCAATGTCTTTGGTACTTTATACTAATTTACAAAAGGGAGTAATATCAACTCAAATTTTTCGAAAAGTATATTTACCCAAAATGTCGTAATACCCGTTGTATTCAATTTTGGGTAGGTATGGTTTTTACGAAACAGTGCGACTTTTGATCCAATTCTTTAGAACCACAAGTAAGCTTGCTCATTATCTTGACACACTAATAAAAATTCACATTCGAATCACTTGAAAAATCACGTAAAATAGTTCCAAATGTCAAATTGAATATTACACGTGACGAAAATGAATGTTATGCGAACATCCCCTAAAATGAATAGTGTGTTATCAGTTCGTTTACTTGAATTGACCAAAGAATCAAACTATGTACGTGTATTCCCGGTGTGAAAAATTCAATTTTGAACATGGTGAACAGTGAGTCCTTCAAGTGTAAGTAGTTTGAACATTCGTAGGAAATTTTTTTGGTTACAATTTTTTACTACAAAGCAAAATGAATTATGATTTTGATTTAAATTAATCTGTCCACTATGCCCGTTTTGTAGCCTCACAAACCCACACCCACGATGTTATCGGTAGCTGGTGGTTTTTACAGCCATTGAACCGGTGGAACCCTCAACGAGTGAACACGGTGAAAATTTGAGTATTTCGCGAGAAAAGATTTTCACCCTTACTTTTGCGACTCCACGTTGTCACGCATCGAGATTTTCACTTGTTGTCCAGTGAAAAGAAACGAAAATTAACTAGCAATATAGCCCAACTTGCTGTGCCATTAATCGGTGTCATTTCAAGTGAGGTGACATCACCCAGAAGTGCAGAATAAGAAGAACTTCTATGCAGATTTTCTGAATTAAATGTTCATGTTTTTATGGTAAGAATCCTAATGATTTTTATGAAAATTTTGAAAATCTCCAACCAATATTTAAAATAACAGTTTTCTGGTATCTGAATGTGATATGAGTACTACACTACATTTTATATACTGCCCATCCTTGCATATCAGTCCCATATGGAAAATCGGTATGTTCAAAAGTTTATTTCCGATTTTTTTTATTTATTGTGCTCCCTAATGTTGGTCCCGGGTTGGCGGTTCAATGCATAGGACGCTGGTCTTACAAGCCAGCTGTCGTATGTTCGAGTCCCGACCTGGAAGGATTCTTAGTGTCAGTAGGATCCATAGTACTAGCCATGCAATGATTCTGTACGCTAAGAATCGGCTGCGAAGTCTGTTGAAACGAAAGGAATGTAATGCCAAGACTTTGCTTTGCTCCCTAATGCTAAATCTTGGTATTATTACATGAAATATCGGTTGTCTACGATCACGCCGATCTATCAACTAAGCACGCAACCATTCTACGAAGAATCTTGTCAATTTGTCGGAGTACCGCGATCGGCTTTATCTCATAGCTTCGGATTGATGAGGGAGAAGATCAACTGCCATCTCTTATCAACCATATCATCTTTGGATTGAACGACAGTTACCAAGCAATCGTGATCAGAGACAGTCGAGTAAGGGCAATGCCCTGTGCATGAAGTTTAATTGTTAGATTAAGATCAAATATAGTTAAGTAATAAAATTCAAGTGGTGTTAAATTTAGATAAGAATAAAATGTGTGTTTAATGTGAAATGCTAGTTCGTGTTTGATTATCGAATACTGCATGGAAACGCATTCTCCACGGATGCCATCGCAAGGAGCCCATTATTACCATCACTGCATCACCGAGGAAGCGAAAGATCATTTGGCGGTCATCAAGGGCACGCTACTGTGAGGATACATCTCAAACGAAACGTACATTGCTGGTCCTTCGAACCGGATTCTTTTCGGAAAACCTATGGATTGAAATCTTGGAAAACTGAGTGGCGTCTCTCGAGCACCGCCATTGCAACCACACTGACGCGGCGTCGGTTCTATTGTCTTCGGAGAACAATCAATCTCACAACTGCATGAAGAATCTATTGTGGACGGCCATCATCATCTTCATCTTATCATCATTACTCCATTTTGCAATTCGGGTTATGGTTCGGATGACATCATCGCTACCACTTCAAGGCATGGTGTCAATCATCTAGATGAACTCGGAGCAGTTAATTTTATGTGAGGTTAGTAGAACGGGTATATGTGCAGCCGAAGCCACGATCAGCAATATTCTAACACAATCATTTCGATTCTCATCATTGAACGTCTCCTGCCTAAATCACATCTCGAGACTGAGGACTATTGACTGGTAAAACGGTACCAAGGAATTCTACCACGCAACACCCGGACGATGGTTCTCCGGAAAAAATAGACGTAACGGACTGGACATCGTGCATCATTTATTTCTGTCAGGTAAATACACTTTAGTAATGTCCAGCCGTTGCTGGATTCTGCATGATACTACACCAATAAATTGCACTCTCTCGATGAAAACTGGATCGATACTTTTTTGCGAACGTGTCCCTGCATGGTTGTTACTCTGAGGATTTTATATCGAAAATCACATGCTCGTGAAATATCATACTTCGTCGTTCTACATTGCTCGTTGTTCAGAATTAATTATATGCTGATGCCGTTACTTTACAACCGGATCTCTTCGGTCAATTGTTCAACTATTAGTTCTCAAAGGTGAGACTACATAGTATATGTTTGGCCGAAGAGGCTCTTTGTGATACTACATAATATTTCCTTTTCATTTCGGACTCCTAAACCCATCGCTTCACTTGAACTGTGGACGGACCAGAAAAGGTGTACAGTATGCCGACATCATCCTCTACGAGTAAAAAAGGTCTCTCGCTGAAGTCATTGTTGACCAAACTTAAGGGCCAACAGACTTCTTTTAATAATATCGCGAAGTTTGTTGAAGACTATCCTGACGGTACCACTGCTAGTCAAATCACTGTGCGCTTAGAACGGTTAGATGATTTATGGGAAAAAATTGGGGAGTCAATATACGAGGTTGAGGCCCACGAGGATTTCGCAGAGAGTGAAATATTTGCAAAGGAACGAGCGGACTTTGAAAATCGTTACTATGATGTCAAGTCATTTTTGCTGGATAAAGAAAAGGATCTGCAAGATGTTCCGCAACTTGACCAATCAGCTAGGCCAATGGATGCGACGTTGCATGGAGGAATGGATCATGTTCGTTTACCACAAATAAAACTACAAAATTTCGATGGGAACATAGACGAATGGCTTAGTTTTCGTGATTTATTCACCTCATTAATACATTGGAAGACAGATTTGCCAGAGGTAGAAAAATTTCATTACCTTAAGGGCTGTCTAGGAGGTGAAGCTAAAGCACTTATTGATCCGTTAAAGATAACCAGAGGAAATTATTTAATCGCTTGGGAGACCTTACTTAAGCGATATAATAACAGTAAGCTGCTAAAAAGGAGACAGATTCAGTCGCTGTTAAAACTGCCAGTGCTTGGAAAAGAATCGGTAACTGATTTACAACGGCTACTTGAAGGTTTCGAGAGAAGCATTCAAACATTAGATCAAGTAGTCCAGCCTGCAGATTATAAGGATCTATTATTGGTAGAAATTATTAGTTCGCGATTGGATCCGAATACACGGAGAGGCTGGGAGGAACTTTCTTCCACGAGAGAACAGGATACATTGAAGGAGTTACTAGACTTCATTCAAAGGCGTATACGGATTTTGGAATCACTTCCTGTTAAGACTTTCGAGAATCGTCAAGATTCCACACCAACAGCAAAGAAAAAA
Organism: Malaya genurostris; assembly: GCF_030247185.1. Lineage (NCBI taxonomy): Eukaryota > Metazoa > Arthropoda > Insecta > Diptera > Culicidae > Malaya > Malaya genurostris. The sequence continues at coordinate 177,239,596 of NC_080571.1, forward strand.
CCGTGGACCCGCGTTTCCAACAATGCGGTACAACACACATCTTGGAAATGCCCTGCATGTCCGGACAGTCATTCATTACATTTATGTCCGGCCTTCCAACGAATGAGCGTTTCGAGCAGAGAGTCTCTATTACGGACTAATTCTCTTTGCCGTAACTGTCTGAGACGAGGACATCTTGCAAAGGATTGCTCGTCGAAATTTTCGTGTCGCAAATGTAAGGCTCGTCACCACACCATGTTATGTTTCAAGGGGGAATCAGACTCGAAACCACAAGCGTCACAAAAGGATATCCAGGGTGCTGGCGTTAGTGATGAGACATTGAAGAGCTCTGATGAGAGGATTCCCAATGTCAGCTCAACTCGTACGGTTTCCGCTAACATGGCACGCGGACAAACTTCTAACATCCTTCTCGCCACTGCTGTTGTACTAGTAGAAGATGATACAGGCACCCGGTATCCTGCACGTGCACTGCTTGACTCAGGATCTGAATGCAACTTAATGTCAGAAAGTTTGAGTCAAAGAATAACCGCAAGCAGGGAGAAGATTGATGTATCGATTTTGGGTGTTGGTCATGCAGCAATAAAAGCGAAACAGAGAGTTCATACGACTATCAAATCGAGAGTTACAAACTTCTGTCGATCATTGAGCTTCTTGATACTACCGAAGGTCACGGTTGATCTACCCACAGCTCCAATAAGGACATTTGGCTGGGAAATTCCAGAAGGTGTAGAGTTAGCTGACCCATCTTTCTTTAAATCTTCTAAGGTTGATCTTGTATTGGGAATACAATCTTTCTTTAGTTTCTTTCACACGGGCAATGAAATCACCTTAGGGGAAGGTTTACCATTGCTAACCGAATCAGTATTCGGATGGATAGTATCTGGCGAGGTTACTAGAACGAATTCATCTGCGAGAACTGTATGCAACATGGCACTAACAGGAAGTCTGGAGGATTTAATGGCACGGTTTTGGTCCTGCGAAGAAGTAGGAACCGTCAATAATTATTCTCCCGAGGAAGCGCGCTGTGAGAAGCAGTTTGCACGCACGGTACGAAGGGAAACGAATGGTCGTTACACAGTCACTCTCCCGAAAGTGAATAACATAGTGTCACAATTAGGAGAATCGGAAGATATTGCATACAGACGTCTTCTAGGATTAGAGAGGCGATTAGAACGAGATGAGTATTTAAAACAGCAATATAGAACATTCATGATGGAATATCTACGGCTAGGTCATATGCACAGGGTTGAAGGCGATGCAAGAAACAAGGCAAAACGATGTTACTTGCCGCATCATCCCGTCATTAAGCAGAATAGTACTACGACGAAGGTTAGGGTGGTGTTCGACGCCTCGTGTAAAACATCGAGTGGGGTCTCACTCAATGACGTTCTTCTTGTTGGACCTGTTATTCAACAAGATTTACGAGCAATAGTACTCCGATGCCGAACCCGGCAAATTATGGTGGTAGCCGACATTGAAAAAATGTTCAGGCAAATAAATATGGATAAAGCGGACATCCCATTGCAAAGCATACTCTGGCGGTTTGACAAGAATGAAGAAATCTCGACGTATGAGCTGACAACTGTCACGTATGGAACGAAACCCGCGCCGTTTCTGGCGACACGTACGTTAAAACAATTGAGTTTAGATGAACGAAACAAGTTTCCCCTCGCTTCGCGGACCATCGAAGAGGACATTTACATGGATGACGTTATCTCTGGGGCGGATGATGTTGGCACCGCAGTTGAACTGCGCAAACAATTGGATTCTATAATGACGAGTGGCGGTTTCAAACTTCGGAAATGGGCGTCAAATAGCCCGGCAGTATTGGCCGGTATTTCAAAGGATAGTTTGGCACTTCCTGAAGTCGACGAATTATGTTGGGATCAGAAACAAACAGTGAAAACATTAGGCTTATCTTGGATACCAAGTACAGATCACTTTAAATACCAATTTCAACTTCAATCGCTTGAACCAAATGAAATACTTACAAAACGCAAGGTATTATCTGCAATCGCCATGCTGTTCGATCCGTTAGGACTTTTAGGAGCTACTATAACACTGTCAAAAATCATAATGCAACGATTATGGTGTCTGCGAAATGATCAAGGCGAGCGCTTAGATTGGGATGTAGAGCTTCCTACAATTATGGCGGAAGAATGGCGTAATTATTACAATCAATTACCGTGCCTGAATGAATTACTCATTTCAAGATGTGTTATGGCGCCCATGGCAAAGCTTATACAAATTCACTGTTTCTCAGATTCATCAGAAAGAGCGTACGGGGCTTGTCTTTATATACGGAGTGTGGACAGTCAGGATAGGGTATCAGTGAAATTGTTTACTACCAAATCAAGGGTGGCTCCGGTTAAGGTTCAATCCCTTCCCCGACTAGAACTGTGTGGTGCTTTATTAGGAGCACAGCTGCTCGAGAAGACTATAGAATCGATTAAAGGTTCATACAAGGTATGGTTTTGGACCGATTCAACTTGTGTTCTCCGCTGGATAAGTGCAACACCTAGCACCTGGACTACGTTTGTGGCAAACCGCGTTGCCAAAATACAAAGAATAACTGAAGGTTACACTTGGAGGCATGTTCCAGGAAAAAATAATCCTGCGGACCTCATATCACGCGGTATCCTTCCAAACGCAATCAAAGAATGCAATTTGTGGTGGGAAGGCCCCGAATGGCTCAAGCAGGAGATGGAAGAATGGCCGAACCTATCACCTACTTTACTAGAAGATACAACTGAACGAAAGCGGAACATTCTGACTTGTGTTGCTGTGGATAAACCAACTTTCAGTCTTTGGTTTATTTCAAAATTTTCGTCGTATACAAAATTAATTAGAAGTACGGCTTATTATCTACGGTTAATCAAATCGCTACAAGAAATTCATGCTAAAAGGAAAAACGTGTTTCTTAGTACGAGCGAATTGAAACAGGCTGAACAGATCCTTATTCGAAATATTCAAGGTGAAGCATTCCGGAAGGAAATTAACGCTGTGTCAGAAGGTAAACCTATCAGCTGTAGTTCCCCTTTACGCTGGTTCAACCCGGTAATCGACGATGAAGGAATATTGAGAATTGGTGGAAGGTTAAATCAGTCAAAGGAGACATACCAAGTCAAACACCCAATTATTCTACCTTCTAAACATCCGTTCACTGATATGGTCATGCATCATACTCACAACCAATTACTACATGCGGGACCGCAACTTCTTTTAGCTTCAGTTCGATTACGCTTTTGGCCTCTAAGAGGAAGAAATAGTGCTAGAAGGGTTGTCCACAAATGTTTACGGTGTTTCAGAGCTAAACCAACAATTATTCAACAGTATATGGGAGAACTCCCTTCAGCAAGAGTTACGATATCGAGACCGTTTGCGAAAACGGGTGTGGACTATTTTGGCCCGGTGTACATTCGCGAAGGACGACGACGAGCTACCGTGAAGGGATATGTTGCAGTCTTTGTTTGCATGTGCATAAAGGCTGTTCATCTAGAACTCGTAACGGATTTATCAACCGAAAGATTTCTACAGGCGTTAAGGCGGTTTACTGCTAGGCGAGGTAGATGCTCCGATATTTACTCCGATAACGGAACTAATTTCGTTGGGGCGAGGAACCAAATCCGAGAACTGTTTGCCATTTTAAAGGATAAAAAACATCAGGAAGCAATCACGAAGGAATGTGTCAGCCAAGGAATACAGTGGCATTTTAACCCTCCAGGCGCTCCGCATTTTGGGGGCCTATGGGAGGCGGCAGTACGGTCAGCAAAATTTCATCTATTACGAGTTTTAGGCGGTAATGCAGTTTCATTCGAAGATTTCTCAACGCTCTTGGTTCAAGTTGAAGGGTGTCTCAATTCGAGACCATTGACTCCACTATCGGAAGATCCTATGGATTTGGAGCCACTAACTCCAGCTCATTTTTTAACTGGAAGCTCCCTGCAGTCACTACCTGAACCGGATTATAGCGCGATACAATTAAATAGACTAAATCGATGGCAGTTGGTTCAGCGGCAATTGCAGGATTTTTGGAAACGTTGGCGTACCGAATATCTTTCTCAGTTGCAAGGACGAATGAAAAATTGGAAACCGGCAATAGATATGCAACCAGGGCGACTAGTCGTAATAGTAGATGCAAACTCACCACCTTTACGTTGGAAAATGGGCCGAATTCATCATGTACATCCTGGACCAGATGGGATTATTCGGGTCGCAACGGTCAAAACATCAACAGGTTATTTGACACGGCCAGTTGCCAAACTCTGTTTACTACCAACAGAAGACTAAAATCAACTCCGATAGCAACCATATCGGCCGATTCATACTAGTGGTATCCGTCCAGGAAGTCGAAGGAGGGCATCTTTCTTTCTCGTTTCAGAAGTCGCATGCTACTTCAGGGGGGTGAGGATGTCTACGATCACGCCGATCTATCAACTAAGCACGCAACCATTCTACGAAGAATCTTGTCAATTTGTCGGAGTACCGCGATCGGCTTTATCTCATAGCTTCGGATTGATGAGGGAGAAGATCAACTGCCATCTCTTATCAACCATATCATCTTTGGATTGAACGACAGTTACCAAGCAATCGTGATCAGAGACAGTCGAGTAAGGGCAATGCCCTGTGCATGAAGTTTAATTGTTAGATTAAGATCAAATATAGTTAAGTAATAAAATTCAAGTGGTGTTAAATTTAGATAAGAATAAAATGTGTGTTTAATGTGAAATGCTAGTTCGTGTTTGATTATCGAATACTGCATGGAAACGCATTCTCCACGGATGCCATCGCAAGGAGCCCATTATTACCATCACTGCATCACCGAGGAAGCGAAAGATCATTTGGCGGTCATCAAGGGCACGCTACTGTGAGGATACATCTCAAACGAAACGTACATCGGTAATACACCTTTGCTGTTCCAATATTGCAACAAATGAAATTATTGAAATTTTGCACTGAATGGGACTGATATGCGGGTACTTTAGCATATGGGACACAGAAATGAGTTGATATTTTTTATATTTTACTGAACAAACCCTCAACTTTAATTGCAATTTCTGAGAGTATATTGAGGAAAGAATCCATTCCTCAAGCTAACTCAAAATTGGCGAAAATCGATATGAGACTGATATGCGAGTATGGGCAGTATATGAATCAAATAATTTTTACTGGATTGTGCATTAAACAGCTTTAAAATGGCAGTCCATCAAAACCTACGTGAAAAGTAGATTCCAACCGCAACATCATAGAGCTAAGGCAGTGTGTCTTATTAAATATGTTACAAACAAAGTAGGGCGGGAAATATTCACATACCTTTTCACGTAACTATGATTGATACTTTTTTTAAATGAAGAAAAAAATGAAAAAGATGCCAGTTGACAGGTCTGGTCCTAGGCGCGAATGTCAAAACCCCTTGAATCAAATTGATTATTTTTCGGAAGAACTGTTTTGCAATGAAAAAATCTCGTCAACGTGTAAACATATTTCTGTGAAGTACAAATGGTCGGGTAATCGATCCGAAAAAACAATTTACCCGTACCCGACCCGTACCCGAGTGAGCGGTAAATTTTTTTACCCGTACCCGACCCGTACCCGAGTGAGCAGTAAAATTTTTTACCCGTACCCGACCCGTACCCGATTGAAAATAAAAATTTTTACCCGTACCCGACCAAAAACCCGTCGGGTACGGGTACGGGTCGGGTTTCGGGTAAAATACCCGATACCCGACCATCTCTAATTTGGACTTATTACTACAGTAAGTAGCTGTATGTAGGAAGTTTTTACAGTTCGTGCAATTCATAACATGCGGTACGAAAAGCCGAACAGGAAGACGAATTTTATCGATATAGACATGGCTAGGCAATGCAGATCCGGCAAATGTTACGCGAAACGAATCTGAGGGACGATAAGACTTTTTTCCATCGACAATAGATGCTGAGTACAATTGTTTGCACTCGAGTATCTTAACTCCCTCAAGCATGGAGTTTTTAAAACGGCCAACTCCATTTTTAAGTAAATCATCTGCTGTCAGACTTGCTTCAGTCACTACACCGTCAATTTCCACCTCCTTCGATGGAATGTAAACTCGATATTCAATAGCAAATAGTTTACAGGTTACAATATCGTTTGCCTGTTTCAAGTCGTTAACAACAACTCGAATTTTATCTCTATTAACCTTACAGATTTCTTTAACTTCAGAGAAATGTGATGTCAAATCCTTTGTAATTTGCATCAAGTTTAAAATCTTTTCTTTTTTTCGAAGATAGACTATCCATGGCCCAGTGGTACCCTGTGGATAATGTTTAGCTTTCGGAGTATTTAAACTCTTACTAGTATCCGGAATCGGATTCGGATGATCTTCCATGAGATTATCCATTACATTAAATTTTTTTGTAAATTAATAATACCAAAATAAAAACTTATGTTTAGTAAAATTTCAGATATAAGAAATAAAAAAATGAATTAAATTAAATCTACCTTGTAGCTGATGTCGCTGTTCCTTTATCGTGAAGAACGACGTGAAGCTCTTCCAACGATTTCCAATTGGCAGTCTTCTGCTGTTTCCAATTGGCAGTCTTCTGTCGTTTACTGCTATCTCAGTTGCTCTGCCGTCGTTGTGGACACCACTGCACTTGCTGTGCTGCCTGTACCTGACCCCAGGTACAGTGCTTTTGCTCTTGGTGGCGATCAAATGCGATGCTTGCAGTGTAGCACCTCGCGATATATGCCGTCTCTTTTGATCCTACGCAGTGTACAAATTCTGGTACCTGGTAGATCAGCACTGGGTTGCTTTAGCACCTCTGTGCCTTTGCACCCCTTCGTCTTCGTACCTTTATGCGATGGCACCTCTGTGACTCGTCACTTCTATGCTGTCGCACCTCTGTGTCTCTACACCTCTGTGCGTATGAACGGGATGGCCTTCGTTGCTAGCTTTCCAGTCGGGAAACGCCCCGAATATTGCGTTTGCTATGGGCAGTTTAACTACCTGAAGCTTAGAATTGTCTCGGTAGCAGCCGTTAACTCACGAGCCAGTACAATCGAAACACAACCTCTTCGCTTGAATGGTTTTTACTCAATGAAATAATGCTTTAGTTACAAATAACTTAGATTCAACAGGCCCGTACCCAGGATTTTGTTTCGGAAGGGGCCCAAAGATAAAAAAAAATAATGTTACTGAAGATTACTTGTGTACCTAATTTTCGGTGTGCCTTTTACGGGTGTTTTTAACAGACACTGTAAACTTTTCAACTGGAACTGTTATTGTATTACATTTCTTTACGTTTACTGTCTTGTTTTTTCCTGTAACACATGTCTGAGATCTTCTAAATAATGATATATCTGTTCTTGATTTCAAGAGGGGCCAGGGCCCCTCGGGCCCTCCTTTAGGTACGTGACTGATTCAAATTAAGGTCTTATGACCTCATACAATTTTCTTGAATTTCATCTTGATTCGACTTCCGGTTCCGGAATTACAAAGATATATGTGCAAATTATTAAAAAACATGCCCACTCAATTTTCTCCTAATTTTCTCAACCGATTTTCACAAACTAAGAAGAAAATAAAACCTCTGAAATTCTTTAAAGATTCTCCGAAAAGTTCATTCAGATTCGACTTCCGGTTCCGGTATTACAGTTCGATTAGTGTAAATTTTCAATTTCATTAGTATTTTATCACGAGCGATGGCAAAACGAGGGGCACATTTTTATAAAACTTACTGCTAAATTCATCTAGTTGGCAGATCTTGTAAGTTATGGCGTTTTCGTTTTTAATTTGCACTACACCGGTGCAGTGCTACACTGAGGCATGAATAAACGAATAAAAATGACGAAAACATTAACAGTAACCATTGACTACAATTAACGATTCCATTGCACAGAGCTACACCAAACTTTTGATGAGTGCTACACCAGTGCACAGTGGTCCGGATCCACAATTTAGGGGGACAAAAACATTTGTGGCTTAGCCTTATACTTTAGAGTGATGATGTCTTCAGAACAAATGATCAGTGAAAGATAAGCCATATTTTGAAGCATATGGTATTAGGGTGGTTCTTATTATTGGAATGAACCAAAATTATTTTCCTTATGTGTTGAGATAGAGGACTGCACCCTTGTAGGAAAACTTATATCAAGCAACTTTGCCGAAAACACTATTGTAGTATCTCTAACGGTTTTAGTGTTACAGCTATTTAATAGAGCAACCTAGGGAGTTCCTAAAAAAATCAGATTTTTTGCTCTAGCTTTCTTATTTTTCACTTCTCGTTTTTGGTGTCTTTGAATATCTTTAAGAGTTTGTTGAAACCAATATTTTGATGACTAGCGCATTCAGGTAGCGTTTTCTAAACCGAAGTTATGACCAAACTAGTTCAAAAACAGATCATTTTTAAGCTGCTATATCTAACATTGGAGAAAATGAAAAAAAATCTGTTTCTTTCATTTGATAGAAATACTTTCGAGCATGTTCATAAAAAATGGCGGAGGAGATATTTTTTAAAATTTTGTTCAAACGATGGGGTTTTTCATTGAAAAATGCTCTTTCATGCAAGACATTTATTAGCTATATATATTTAAATAAGGTATTGCTGTTTTCTAGCGTGTTAAAGCTAATTCAGCTGCATAATCGGGAAGATGGAGTACACTCACGTTGGTTGTTACTCTATTCGAAAACTCTATTACAGGATCAGACGTTAAAAGAACTCGTTTGAATACATCCTGTAGATTCACTAAACGATTGGCTTTCTGCGGATGGAACTGCCTATACTTGCGAATACATTTATTTCGACTCTCTTGCGCTTCCTCACTGTACATTATTTGCCATCTGTTTGGTTCCCTTGCCATTGATTGTTGAGCAAGAAGGCTGGATAATCTGGAACAAAAATTATTCTTCATCTGTTTCCCTTTGCCGCCCAAAATAATTATCATTCAAAAGGAAAACAAGGACCTAACAAAGCAGAAAGTGGACAAAGTAAATATAGAAATAGCAGAGCTTTCTTCCACAGTACTTGGGAAAGTATTTGTATCAACGAAGCTAGTGTTCTGACTGAACGATTAAAAAGTGTTAAACGACATAACAGGCACACACTCCCAAGCTTGGTACATATGCAAGCGCTCAGGTAAAGCTCTAAATTTTTCAAGAACTAAAAAAAAGAGAAGGATCCAGACAAATATCAATTTGGAATTTCGCCTCTCCACGCAATGATCCGATTTATGGAACTTTTGCTAAAAGTGAGTTATTGTTTGCACATTGAGAAACCGACATGGCGTGTGTCCCGACAAAATCAGCATGTGAAGGAGCGAGAGACAAACATGCGAACGGCATTAAAATAGCAGCTAGGGTTGCGTATTAGCAAAGACGTCATATTAACAAGATATCCAGCTCTCACATTTCCAGAATAAATCATTGACAGCATGGTGCCCTCAGGTGAGTCCGCATCGAATCTCGTACATAGAAGTAGGATGTCAAATTCATGCGCGCCAAAATAGCAGCACTGCGCACCCACACAATTGACATGATATGTTGAATGTGATGCCGTGCGATGGCGTTCCTATACTGAAGATTGATTTCGCTCCAACCTGACAGGGTCTGGTATTGGTGAACCATTACCTGGAGGCGGCAACTTGAATGATGGAATCTGTGCCCGTAGATTTTTCAAAGAATATAACACAGTAGCGCAAATAACCGAGTTAAATGGAAATATACTTGAACGGTTTTTTATAATCTTAACGTTGATGAACAGCAATGTGAAGATTTCGGTACCTGCTTTCCAGGAGTTTGCTGAACAAACAAGAATTCGTTTTGTGGAGCTGTATGGATGGTATGCTCTGTCGCCAACCGTGCATAAATTTCTGGTGCATGGGACTGCAATTATAAAACATGCTTTGCTTCTTATTGGTATGTACAGTAAGGAAGCGCAAGAGAGTCGAAATAAATCTATTCGCAAGTATAGGCAGTTCCATCCGCAGAAATTCAATCGTTTAGTGAACCTAATGGCGTTTTTCATTGAAAACCACTGGTGGCGTGGATTGCTCTGGTTTTGCATTTTCGATCAGAAATCACAATGGAACACCTTCAGAACGTTGCATTTCTGCTCGAAAGAGCAATCCACGTCACCAGTGCTTTTCAATGAAAAACGCCATAAAGTATGTATTCAAACGATTTCTTTTAACGTCTGATCCTGTAATAGAATTTCCGAATAGAGTAACAACCAACGTGAGTGTACTTCATCTTCCCGATTATGCAGCTGAATTAGTTCTAACACGCTAGAAAACAGCAATACCTTATTTTAATATATATATATATATATATATATATATATATATATATATATATATATATATATATATATATATATATATATATATATATATATATATATATATATATATATATATATATATATATATATATATATATATATATATATATATATATATATATATATATATATATATATATATATATATATATATATATATATATATATATATATATATATATATATATATATATATATATATATAGCCAATAAATGTCTTACATGAAAGAGCATTATTCAATGAAAAAACCCAATGTTTGAACAAAATTAAAGAAATTTAAAAAAAAAACTCCTCCGTCATTTTTTTATGAACATGCTCGAAAGTATTCTCTATCAAATGAAAGAAACAGATATTTTTTCATTTTCCTCCGTTAGAGATACTACAATAGTGTTTTCGGCAAAGTTGCTTGATATAAGTTTTCATACAAAGATGTAGTCCTGTATCTCAACACATACGGAAAATAATTTTTTGATCATCCTAATAATAAGAACCACCCTAATACCATATGCTTCAATATATGGCTTATCATTCACTGATCATTTGTTCTGAAGACATCATGGCTCTAAAGTATGAGGCTAAGCCACAAATGTTTTTGTCCCCCTAAATTGTGGATCCGGACCACTGTGCAGTCTTATCGGTGCAGAAAAAGTGTAGCACTGGTGTAGTGCGATTGGTAAAAACGAACGGTTCAGGTGCAGCTTTCACTACACCGGTGTAGTGCAATTTAAAAACGAAAACGACATTATTGAATATATAAAACTACTTTGGGACTACTAGTCCCCGGTTTCCGCTTCCGAAAGCACCGATAACAATGAAGAAAATCTCCAAAAACGGAATTCGCTTCGATTTCTCAGCAACGATTCCGCCGATTTTCACGAATCATGATTCAAATTAAAGCTCTCGCTGTCCTAAAATATACTGTGAAATTTCATCCAGATCCGACTTCCGGTTCTGAAATTATAGGGCGATTAGTGTCAAAACATTCGAATCATAATTCAAAATGACGATGCAAAACTAGTACGCTTCGGTAGGTTTGATTGATATTTTTCAGGTGAAAAAATTGTGAATTTCTCATTATTTTATTAAATTTGTACCTACTTGTTAGTGTTATTAAAAAATCATGACAACAACGCTTTTCTATAAAAGTACACTTACTGCCTTTCTCATATAGAAAGTATAAGCAAACTCTAGTAAAATTCGACACTTATATAATTCGACACATTTCTTCGAGCTGAGCAATGTATGTGTCTATGTGTGTATGTGTGTGAGTATGTGTCAAATAATGCCACTCACAACATAGAAAATCTCGTAGGTCCCATAGGATGCTATGGAATTTCATCATGCTTTTATAGAGTAAAGTGTGTTGTCATTTAGAGTGACGATGCAAGAAAAGGTACAATGTTTCTAGATTTGGCTTACAACTAATTAAATTTGTAGGGTATATTAGTTACTTTCTAAACGAACCGACTTCGGATATACTGGTTCCAAGTTCCCGGTTCCAGAAATACCGGAAATGGTGGTCAAACAGTTTAAAACCAGACTCACCAGTGCTGAAAAAATTCGTTATAACAATGGTGACTCGAGCTTACATTGAGACAACACATATATCATCGTCCACCCAACGACGATTGTCGCTAATTGAATCATAACAAGTATCATGACTGCCGAACCCTTTCAGTATCATTGGAAAATGATTTCATTAAAATGTAAACAAATGTTATCCCCCTATCACCCGGCGATGAGCCAGTGATAGACGACAATATTTGTCTCATTCGACATTCAGTTGAGCATCAACGGTATCATATACATTCCTGAGAATCATCGTCAACCGGGTCGATTGGGCCCTTTCAATTATATGCAGTTGCCAACGCCCTGGGGAATAACTCTTTGTTTAATTTAATAAGTAAAATGTTTTCCAACGTATCTTTCCCAAGGCCAGTGCGTTGAATATAGAGAACCTAGGCAAGAGCACTGAAAGACCGTTCAACAGAAACTTGGTTCGATGGTGTGGATAATACAACCATTGCTACTGCATATATCTCTGGGTGCGTAGTCTTACGGCGCAACCAATGGTCCCACACGTTGTAGTTATGTTTTTGGCGTGGCTCTAGGTCCAAAGACTTAACTTGTTGAAGAAACCCGGTCTCGCAACCAAGATTCACGGATTCACCAAACATTTGCGTAAGATACTGATCAAAATCATCGGTAGACTCTGACGATTCTCTACTTGTACTAGCCGGTGTTTTACCCAGTTGGCAGATACGTTCCCATGTATCGACTATGTATTGCTGAATTTTATCTTTTTCCTCAGCCGTGAATATTTTAGAACCTCGATAGTTGAACCTTGGATCCAGATATAATGCCATCTGGACCGCCTTCAATTGGCGCAAAACGTTCAATCTATTGTTCAACGACCGTAGTAAATGGGGACTGAAAGAGTTTTCGCGATCTTTCTGTACCTCACTCGTTGCCATCAGCCATGCCATATAGAAGTCAGATAACGACACGTGCTTCTCTTGCATTTGCTTTGTGCAGATGTACAACGGCTTAAACGTATCATAGTAATGCTCAATGAACGACCATTGATTGGAAAGGTCTAGTTCGGGGAAATTATCGGCCAACTGGTTAAAAAACCTTTTTTGGTGTACGAACTATTCCATAATTTTGAATATACCACCCCATCGTGTTCTTCTCCAGACGGGTGGGTATGAAGCATCGTAGCTTTCAAACTCTGACCGGTACTTCACCAGCTTACATTTTCTAGCAACAGCAGTGATGGCTCGGATAGACTCATCGGATTTATCAACAACATCCAATATTGAAAGCTGTAAGGTATGCACGGCACATCTCACAAGAGTAATCCTTTCGGACAGTTCATTGGCCAGTTCAGCAGTAACGTTTCGTTCACATTGTTGATCATCCTCTATCACATCCGACTCATCCAGCTCATCTATGTTCGTACCATCAGCCTGCTGCTCTGTAGGCATTACGTACGTATCATTGTTTAATTTTCTAACCGTTGCCACCATATTATCCCCATTGTCGCATGTCACGGAAAATATGTTCTCAAGAGATTGACATTTCATTGTGACACGGTTCAAAGTCGTTGTAATCGGTTTCAGTAAGTCTTTGAGGCCTTCCCACTTGATGCAGGAAATAGGAAGATGATGGAAAGTCGTCAACTTAACTGCTGACGCAATTAGTAACTGCCGGTCAATAGCTATTAAACGCTTAGGAATTACACTTTCCTTCTTCTCCATTGGATAGGCAATTGTAAGGAGATTGTTTGCACATGCACGTTCCGTATGTACGGTACGAAAGTGACGGATGAAGTTTGCCAGGGGCAAATCTACTCTGGACATATGAACATGCTGATGCGGGATCAATGTTGCAGATAGCTTTATCGCCCTGTCTTACTACCAATGACGACGCAATGTCCGTCAGTGACCGCTGCAGCTTATTGCGGTCCGCTCTAGTTGTAGGTACCATCGTATAAATACCACACAAAATTTAGCCGTTAATGGTTTAACTCGAAATACGCTCCTCTATCTAAACACACACACTTGATAAATACTTCTTTGATCAATATTAAATTCGCACTATATCACTATAACCTCTTCTGAACCGGATTCGTTCGGAAAACGATACGAAACCTGACAGACTCTCGCTCCTACGCCTCCGACAAGTGCCGGAAGCAACGGTGGTATCTCATTGTTGCCCGGGAGATAATATTTTACCCGAGCTCTCACCTATCTGGCAGTGGGCCACGGTAGTGCACCACTTCATAGTCCAGCGCTCATCTATTCGTACCTGTCCCTTCGCATCTCTGTTCGCACCTGTCCCTCCAAACCGTAGTTAGCAATTCCAACAACCTACATATTTTCAGTTAGCTTTTCCAACAACCTTTTTAGTTATGCCAACGACCGATTTAGTTCAGTCAACACCCGCACTTTTTTCCAAAACCCAGCTGTTCCACATATGGTAATGTCGTCCCCGCTCTGTCGAATGCAATTGAAGTGAGCGTAGTACGCGGGATAGGTGATAAATTACGAACGTAGGCGCAATGCCTATCCGTGCGGGATATGTGCCAGTTCGTACATGGGTAACATGCTGGAAGGCCGCAGCATGAGAGGCATACGCTTAGTAAACCGGGTCGACCGGTTGCAACTTGGTCACATTTGTATGGAGCAAAAAATTTGTGCGCAGATTTTCCAAAACGGACTTCACGTCGTGAAAGTACGTCGCAAAACTACCAGAACGCACCATATGTCGTTACGTTCGGTTACCATAGTAAGCCGTGACAACGATTTTAAAAAATGCCTCTCGGTACGAACCATCATCATGGACACGTATATGGGCGGTCCGCTGTCCATGCCGCATCGATAGGCGTTAACGGTTAACACTGTATACATAACTACGGACGCGTATATGGGAGCGGTTCGCTGCATGTGCATCGCTGTTAGGCGTTAGCCATAGATACGTTCTTAACCAACCACCAATCTTAAACCACTTGTGCACTTAACAATTGTTACGACATGTACGACCCAGAACTTTACATCACTGGGTCGATGTGATCAACAGATGGAAACTTGGTCAAGTAACCCGGTTGCAAAAACATTTGCACACTATACGTACCATCAATGGTGGTTAGTTTTACTGTCAGTAAAATTTTTCGCACTATATCACTATACCATATAGTGGTATAGTGCGACATTCTATGTCTCTTGCCAACTGATTCTACTCTGGTTATCGGTCTCGTGGATAGTACATAACCTAGTGGAGGTATCGTACTAGGACTGTATAGCACGTCTCGAACGTCTTGACCGTTTGATGACGTGCTTATTTTTTTTAAATTTTTATTTCCCATACATCACCATACTCGTCTAAGATGTTCCCATCAGTTTGCATATGATGTACCATGAATGGCCCTTGTAATGGGATACATACCCATACCTGCCTTAGACGTTCCCATCAGTTTGCCATATGATGTACCATGAATGGCCCTTGTAGTGGGATACATCCCCATACCTGCCTTAGACGTTCCCATTAGTTTGCCATATGATGTACCATGAATGGCCCTTGTAGTGAGATACATCTCCATACCTGCCTTAGACGTTCTCATCAGTTTGCCGTATGATGTACCATTAATGGCCCTTGTACTGGGCATGTCAGCTAAACCGCCTTCTACGTTCCGGTCGGTCTGCCGCACGATGCGAGACATACTTGTCTCACTGACGGTAGCGTAGTATACGGTTCCGCTGGTTGCGGTGGACCGACGCGTTAAAGTTTTTACAAATTATGATAAAGTTGGCCTGTTTTGGCCACCAATCTATCTATAGGGGGACCACATTTCGGAACGTATGCGCCGAAAATATTGACTTTTGAGCAAAAAAAATGCATTTTGAGCGTATGGTCAATTTGGTCAGGAGGGATGCATGCCATGTGAGTGGACCTACCATGGTGCGGTACACTACGGTTTGGCTGGACAGGTACGAACAGAGAGGCATAATGGCTATATGAGCGAGTCCAACCATGATGTTGTACACGGATCAGGGTCATGTCGCCGAAAGCCATTTCGCCGAAAGCCGTTTCGCCGAAAGTCATTTCGCCGAAAGGGTCATTTCGCCGAATGTCATTTCGCCGAATGGGCCACTTCGCCGAATGTCATTTCGTCGAAAGCCATTTCGCCGAAAGGGTCATATCGACGATTCCTACAAATGTCTTAAAACCGTAATGGGAATCGATTTAAAATAAAGACAAATTGAAGATAATAACGTTAACGCCCGTTTTGTTGACCTACAATTGTACTTCTTGAATAAAGATTGATTCATGAACCTCAGAACGGAGTTCCCAAAGAAACTTGTTGACTACTAATCATCAAAGCAATTCCATAGGCAT
The DNA here is from genome assembly GCF_030247185.1 of Malaya genurostris. Lineage (NCBI taxonomy): Eukaryota > Metazoa > Arthropoda > Insecta > Diptera > Culicidae > Malaya > Malaya genurostris. The sequence continues at coordinate 177,255,811 of NC_080571.1, forward strand.
CTACCAAGCAAATGTATGTGGTATTTTCCGTTTACTAAATAAAAAAATATTTAATGCGGCTTCGCCACATCGATTTGATTCGTGTGCTGTCCGATCTCGCTACCGCTCGTTTGGACCTAACTAAAGCAATGAAACCTAGTTTTGAGTAGACCGGGCAAACGAGGCGGTTACAGGTTTGTATGCAAGAGGCCGCCGATTCCGACGGCGGGTCGGCGGCCAACTCAGCCGGCGTCGCCTCGGCAGCTTTATGCCGCCGAGCTATCTTGGCTTCGGTTATGTGGCTGCGCCACATCAGTTATACAGGAGGCATAAAAAATAATTTGATGTATTCGAAATTTCCCTTTCGGCGAAATTTCCCTTTCGGCGAAATGACCCTTTCGGCGAAATGACCCTTTCGGCGAAACTACTTTCGGCGAAATGACCTATTCGGCGAAACGACTTTCGGCGAAATGGCCTTCGGCGAAACGACTTTCGGCGAAATGGCTTTCGGCGCAATGACCCGCTCCCGTTGTACACTACGGTTTGGCTGGACAGGTACGAACAGAGAGGTATAATGGCTATATGAGCGAGTCCAACCATGATGTTGTACACTACGGTTTGGCTGGACAGGTACGAACAGAGAGGCATAATGGCTATATGAGCGAGTCCAACCATGATGTGGTGCACTATGGTTTGGTCGGAGGAGGTACAAGTAAATGGTCGATCGGTTGGTTAAACAGACGGAAGCGTGTTCTGTCGCTCTGTCGAACCGACTCCGACTAATGCGAAGAAGATTCAGGTGTCTGATGAATGTTATACGGCTACCACGTAATATGCGATAGCTAACGACAGTAGCAGATATTATGATTCGTCCTGATTAGTGTACCATCATCAACCATGGGCAGTGGTCGAACCGTAGTTGGCCGTCAAAGATGGGAATCTTTTTTCGATTGTTTTGCTTGACATCTAGCACCGCGTACAATCGGGGACGGCTAGTGTCTCATACGAACACGAATGTGTGAATGAAATACGTTGTGGTGAAATTCAATGGCACAGGATTTCGTATCCCAAGCCGTACTTTTTCTCTTGACACGAGAAGGGGAAGGAGGACGGTGATTTGATAGCTACCAAAGAACGGTGTTTAACGAAGGCGGCCATATCATAGTTCATACCAGATTTAACGGCTCATCACTGACTGACTGACCCGGACGAATTCTGGTTGATCCTACCAGTAATATACGCTTGTCTCAAAATTTAAGCCATGCATGTCTAAGTACAAACAGATTTAATGTGAAACCGCATAAGGTTCAGTATAACAGCTATAATTTACAAGATCATTTAACTAGTTACTTGGATAACTATGGAAAATCTAGAGCTAATACATGCCATAATGCAGGGACCTCGCGGATCCTGTGCAATTATTAGTCAAACCAATCGTCCTCCGTGACGCTTAAGTTGAAATCTGGATAATTTTGTTGATCGTATGGTCTCGCCCCGACGACGGATCTTTCAAATATCTGCCCTATCAACTATTGATGGTAGTATAGAGGACTGCCATGGTGGCAACGGGTAACGGGGAATCAGAGTTCGATTCCGGAGAGGGAGCCTGAGAAATGGCTACCACATCCAAGGAAGGCAGCAGGCGCGTAAATTAATCAATCCCGGCACGGGAAGGTAGTGACGAGAAATAACAATATAGGTCTCTTGACAAAGGGTTTGTAATTGGATTGAGTTGAGCATAAATCCTTCAACAAGGATCAAATGGAAGGCAAGTCTGGTGCTAGTAGCCGCGGTAATACCAGCTTAACTAGCGAATATTAAAATTGTTGCGGTTAAAACGTTCGAAGTTTAATGTTGTCCAACACGGGTGCTAATTTGATGTATTCGAAATTTCCCTTTCGGCGAAATTTCCCTTTCGGCGAAATGACCCTTTCGGCGAAATGACCCTTTCGGCGAAACTACTTTCGGCGAAATGACCTATTCGGCGAAACGACTTTCGGCGAAATGGCCTTCGGCGAAACGACTTTCGGCGAAATGGCTTTCGGCGCAATGACCCGCTCCCGTTGTACACTACGGTTTGGCTGGACAGGTACGAACAGAGAGGTATAATGGCTATATGAGCGAGTCCAACCATGATGTTGTACACTACGGTTTGGCTGGACAGGTACGAACAGAGAGGCATAATGGCTATATGAGCGAGTCCAACCATGATGTGGTGCACTATGGTTTGGTCGGAGGAGGTACAAGTAAATGGTCGATCGGTTGGTTAAACAGACGGAAGCGTGTTCTGTCGCTCTGTCGAACCGACTCCGACTAATGCGAAGAAGATTCAGGTGTCTGATGAATGTTATACGGCTACCACGTAATATGCGATAGCTAACGACAGTAGCAGATATTATGATTCGTCCTGATTAGTGTACCATCATCAACCATGGGCAGTGGTCGAACCGTAGTTGGCCGTCAAAGATGGGAATCTTTTTTCGATTGTTTTGCTTGACATCTAGCACCGCGTACAATCGGGGACGGCTAGTGTCTCATACGAACACGAATGTGTGAATGAAATACGTTGTGGTGAAATTCAATGGCACAGGATTTCGTATCCCAAGCCGTACTTTTTCTCTTGACACGAGAAGGGGAAGGAGGACGGTGATTTGATAGCTACCAAAGAACGGTGTTTAACGAAGGCGGCCATATCATAGTTCATACCAGATTTAACGGCTCATCACTGACTGACTGACCCGGACGAATTCTGGTTGATCCTACCAGTAATATACGCTTGTCTCAAAATTTAAGCCATGCATGTCTAAGTACAAACAGATTTAATGTGAAACCGCATAAGGTTCAGTATAACAGCTATAATTTACAAGATCATTTAACTAGTTACTTGGATAACTATGGAAAATCTAGAGCTAATACATGCCATAATGCAGGGACCTCGCGGATCCTGTGCAATTATTAGTCAAACCAATCGTCCTCCGTGACGCTTAAGTTGAAATCTGGATAATTTTGTTGATCGTATGGTCTCGCCCCGACGACGGATCTTTCAAATATCTGCCCTATCAACTATTGATGGTAGTATAGAGGACTGCCATGGTGGCAACGGGTAACGGGGAATCAGAGTTCGATTCCGGAGAGGGAGCCTGAGAAATGGCTACCACATCCAAGGAAGGCAGCAGGCGCGTAAATTAATCAATCCCGGCACGGGAAGGTAGTGACGAGAAATAACAATATAGGTCTCTTGACAAAGGGTTTGTAATTGGATTGAGTTGAGCATAAATCCTTCAACAAGGATCAAATGGAAGGCAAGTCTGGTGCTAGTAGCCGCGGTAATACCAGCTTAACTAGCGAATATTAAAATTGTTGCGGTTAAAACGTTCGAAGTTTAATGTTGTCCAACACGGGTGCTACTCCGAATGATGGTAGTAGGTCACTGGATTGTTGCGACTATAGGACTGGGTGTGCACACGGGCCGTCGGGTTCATGTGTATTGTTGTGGCATCCGTTGGCTTTTATCGAGTGCTGGCGTTTTCCACAAGCCCAGCTGCTATTACCTTGAACAAATTAGAGTGCTCTAAGCAGGCTATCCGTATGGCCGAGAATAATCTTGCATTGAATAATGAAATATGACCTCGGTCTTAATATTCCTTTTTTTGTAATCCAGATCAAGAGTTCTAACCAGCTATTAATTTTTAAAAGGCTACATTATGGTGCTCTCAGTAGCTTTCGGAAAACCAAAGCTTGGTTCCGAGGGAAGTATGGTTGCAAAGTTGAAACTTAAAGGAATTGACGGAAGGGCACCACCAGGAGTGGAGACTGCGGCTTAATTTGACTCAACACGGGAAAACTTACCAGATCCGAACTTATTGAGGTAAGACAGATTAATAGCTCTTTCTCAAAATTAAGGGTAGTAGTTCATGGCCTTTCGTAGTTCGTGGAATGATTTGTCTGGTTAATTCCGATAACGAACGTGACTCAATCAAATTAAGTAGAACGCTATCAGCAGTCAGACGATGATCCCGTCCGGTTGGTGGTCGGTGCGGCGGGGTGCTGTACGTTGGGCAACCATGCGGTGCAGTTTCTTCGTTAGCGCCGGTTCCGGCCGGCGAGTGTGACCTGATAATACGTCAACTCGTCGAGGTTGACTTCTGCTTAATAGGACAATTTGTGTTCAGCAAAGTGAGATTGAGCGATAACAGGTCCGTGATACCCTTAGATGTTCTGGGCTGCACGCGCGCTACAATGTGAGCAGCAGCGTGTACCATATTCCGAAAGGAACGGTAAATCACTGAAATGCTCATTTAGTCGGGATTATGGATTGAAATGGTCCATATGAACCTGGAATTCCCAGTAAGTGCTTGTCATTAGCTAGCGTTGATTATGTCCCTGCCCTTTGTACACACCGCCCATCGCTACTACCGATGGATTATTTAGTGAGGTCTTTGAAGGTGAACATTTGCTAGTCCCTCGGGATTACATTTGAATCGCTGAAGTTGACCGAACTTGATGATTTAGAGGAAGTAAAAGTCGTAACAAGGTTTCCGTAGGTGAACCTGCGGAAGGATCATTACTGTATTGATCATGAGCAGCAGCGTGTACCATATTCCGAAAGGAACGGTAAATCACTGAAATGCTCATTTAGTCGGGATTATGGATTGAAATGGTCCATACGAACCTGGAATTCCCAGTAAGTGCTGGTCATTAGCTAGCGTTGATTATGTCCCTGCCCTTTGTACACACCGCCCGTCGCTACTACCGATGGATTATTTAGTGAGGTCTTTGAAGATGAACATTTGCTAGTCCCTCGGGATTACATTTGAATCGCTGAAGTTGACCGAACTTGATGATTTAGAGGAAGTAAAAGTCGTAACAAGGTTTCCGTAGGTGAACCTGCGGAAGGATCATTACTGTATTGATCATACATCATACAATCGACCCGGCCCGATGCGAACATCCGCATACCTTTCTCGTACGCACAAATTGTTTGTGTTGAGAGAACGAAAATCACGCTACACGCATGTGTGTTTCTATTTTCTTCTACTCTTGGGCGCGAAATGCGTGCTCGTATACGGTGTTACAGAGAGAGAGTTCAAGTCGCTCACTCGGTCTCGCAGATACTCTGTGGAGTGCGGTGTGGTATCATCAATTGTGCAACCGATGAAGACCGCAGCTAAATGCGCGTCAGAATGTGAACTGCAGGACACATGAACACCGACAAGTTGAACGCATATCGCACATCGTATAACGTTACGATGTACACATTTTTGAGTGCCTATATTTATCGATTCAACTATACGTGCCCATGTACGTATGCGTAGTGACGTTTTCCTACCATGGTGGTAAAACGTTCAAGCTAGTCATACATCGATTGTATCGCATTGCGCGATACAGGACATCGATGGTTGATGCACATACATCGCATACTCCAGCCTGGCTTGGATACCCCCCTGATGTGTGTAGGCAGTGCATCGACATTTGACCATCCGACGAATAAGTAGGCCTCAAATAATGTGTGACTACTCCCTAAATTTATGCATAATAATAAGGGGAGGAGAAGAAACTAACAAGGATTCCCTGAGTAGCTGCTGGTTCACACTTGCAAATCACCCGACATAGGTCCCGTGGTGTTAGTTGTCCCATCGTAGCGATGTTCAGCTTTGAAGGCCTATGTCGCGAGCTGGGACTTACTGTACGTGGTGTACCGTTGTGTACGTGATGGATACGAACACCGTCCCGTATGCACCCGCTTACACCCTCAGTCTGGGTTGGCGGACTGTTGATCGGCAATGATAAAATCGAGGTACCTTCGAGACCCGTCTTGAAACACGGACTCTATCTTGCGCGCAAGCCAATGGTGCCGTTTTCCGTTTCCGCGGTAACGCACACTGAAAAACCATAGGCGTAAAAAACATAACTCTCTCGTTGTGTGGGATTACGGGCGAGACTCTCTGCTCGTCCCTCCATCCTCGGGTGTTATAGCCGGCATGCCGGTGGTGGTTCGCTTGCGTGCCATCATCGTGCCATAACATACCGTGAGTGTGCAGGATGTGACCTGAAAGATGGTGAACTATGCCTGATCAGGTTGAAGTCAGGGGAAACCCTGATGGAGGACCGAAGCAATTCTGACGTGCAAATCGATTGTCAGAATTGGGCATAGGGGCGAAAGACCAATCGAACCATCTAGTAGCTGGTTCCCTCCGAAGTTTCCCTCAGGATAGCTGGAGCACGCAACATTTCGGAATCTATTCTTATCTGGTAAAGCGAATGATAAGAGGCCTTAGGTTAGAAATGATCTTAACCTATTCTCAAACTATAAATGGGTATGTATCGTAACATTCTTGGATGATGTTATTGCAACGTAACGTCGGACACTGACCCTCTGTTAGGTCTAGGTATCTTCCGTCGACGTGAAATATATCTTTGTGTTTAGTGGGCCAAGTTTTGGTAAGCAGAACTGGTGCTGTGGGATGAACCAAACGTAATGTTACGGCGCCTAAATAGACGACGCATCATAGATACCATAAAAAATGTTATTAGCTAATGACAGCAGGACGGTGGACATGGAAGTTGTCATCCGCTAAGGAGTGTGTAACAACTCTCCTGCCAAAGCTAGTGGCCCTTAAAATGGATGGCGCTCCAGTCGTTTGCCTATACATTACCGCTGATGTACAAGTGGTGCGGTTCGCCCAGGGTGCCGCACTTTGAGACGTCAGTGAGTAGGAGGGTCTGGTGGTGTGCGTTGCAGTGCCTGGCGTAAGCCGACATGGAGCCGCCACTAGCACAGATCTTGGTGGTAGTAGCAAATATTCGAAAGAGATCTTGGATGACTGAAATGGAGGAGGGTTTCGTGTCAACAGCAGTTGAACACGAGTTAGCCAATCCTAAGCTCTATGCGAAACCTGATATATATTAAGCATTTAACCAAATACACCACCGCCGTGCCGTGTATTGATGCAACATCCACTAGTACATAATAAACGAGCAAAAGGGAATCCGGTTATTATTCCGGAGCCTGTTGAGTATACGTTTGCATTGGTATGCTTACTGGAAACGGTAGTGCCTTTGTAATCATGGTAACATGAATCTTTTTCTCGAGACACTAACGGGAGGTATCAGAAGAGTTATCTTTTCTGTTTAACAGTCATACCGACTACGGAATTCTTTCACAGAGAGATGTGGTTGGACAGACTGCAAGAGCATGGTTTTTACAGCTGTGTCGATGTACTCTCCTTGGTCCATGAAAATCGAAGATTGGGACAAGCAAACTCTCAACAGCTTGTACCGAATCCGCAGCAGGTCTCCAAGATGTAGAGTCTCTAGTCGATAGAATAATGTAGGTAAGGGAGGTCGGCAAATTGGATCCGTAACTTCGGGATAAGGATTGGCTCTGAAGACTGGGATGACTCGGGCTCTTATCCTACCATCTGTCGCTCGAGTAAGCCCTTCATTCGATTGCGTTTCGTTGTAGGGTTTTGCCTCAATGTGCTTCGTGCGATCGATTTAGTTCGTACGTACTGTGCACTGTAGTCATCAATAAACAGTCAATTCGGAACTGCACGGCTGAGGGAATCCGACTGTCTAATTAAAACAAAGCATTGTGATGGCCTCAACTGGTGTTGACACAATGTGTTTTCTGCCCAGTGCTCTGAATGTCAACGTGAAGAAATTCAAGCAAGCGGGTAAACGGCGGGAGTAACTATGACTCTCTTAAGGTAGCCAAATGCCTTGTCATCTAATTAGTGACGCGCATGAATGGATTAACGAGATTCCCTCTGTCCCTATCTACTATCTAGCGAAACCACAGCCAAGGGAACGGGCTTGAAAACACTAGCGGGGAAAGAAGACCCTGTTGAGCTTGACTCTAGTCTGGCATTGTAAGGCGATATAAGAGGTGCAGAATAGGTGGAAGCTCGGGTAAAATATTATCTCCCGAGCACCAATGAGATACCACCACTCTTACTGTTGCCTTATTTACATGATCAGGTGGAACAAGTGCTGGGGTTATTGCAACCTCTTGGCATACGGTTTCTTGTTCAGCGTTCAGCCATGTCGTCATTTCTGGCAATAATGCAGAAGACAGAGCCTGTGGTCGTTCGTCCGATGCGTGTCCTGGCGTGTGGTCCGAACCGGGTTCTCCGCTGATCGGTGCGTACGAGGCTTGCTTCACGGTGCGCAATACGGCGTCCGGTCCGGTTGGTCCTGAAGTAGGGTCCCGTCCGCGTGCGGAAAGGCCACAGTCCGCTCAACTTTCACACATTACGCCGATGACAGTAGACATCTGGACACTCCAAGTCATGGACAGTGCCAGGTGCGGAGTTTGACTGGGGCGGTACATCTCCAAAACAATAACGGAGGTGTCCAAAGGTCCGCTCAGTGTGGACAGAAACCACACGCTGAGCATAAGGACAAAAGCTGGCTTGATCTCGATGTTCAGTACATATTGAGACAGCGAAAGCTAGGCATCACGATCCTTTTGGTTTAATGAGTTTTTAGCAAGAGGTGTCATGAAAGTTACCACAGGGATAACTGGCTTGTGGCCGCCAAGCGTTCATAGCGACGTGGCTTTTTGATCCTTCGATGTCGGCTCTTCCTATCATTGTTCACCCTTTCAAGGGAGCGTGAGCTGGGGTTAAACCGTCGTGAGACAGGTTAGTTTTACCCTACTGGTGTGCATATAATCACTGTCTTAACGGTATTCCTGTGCAGTACGAGAGGACCCATAGGAACGAACCAATGGCTCAATACTAGTTCGACCGGACTGTGGTATAACGCTACGTTCGTTGGATTATGCCTGAACGCCTCTAAGGTCGTAACCAAAACGAGCTGACAGTGTATCCTATAGGTGGTCGTTGATCATATGGCATAAAACTCTACAAGACTTGCTAGTGTGATCTCACGTTGGCATTTTATTGATAGAGCCCGTATGCATTGTCATACAGGGTCTGACACTCGAAGTGTAACCAACTCCAATCCAATGGATTATTCTCTTTGGGCCATTTCGGAGAGCAAAGTCCGAACTAAAAGATACACCAGTCTCGAGGCGCTGAAAAAAGTTATTGTCCGCGAGTGGGCCAAAATACCTGCAAATCACATTCGGGCAGCTTGCGATTCGTTTTTTGACCGTCTCAAGGCCATAGTCAAGGCAAAAGGTGGTCATATCGAGCAAAAGTGAATTGATTCTGAATTTTGTATTATTTTAACACATTTTGTACTTTGAATTAAGTAAAAGTAATTTTCCAAACTGAATTTATGGCCTTTTTAATTGGTTACACTTCGAGTGCCGGACCCTGTACAGCAAGTACATCGCTAATATGCTGGAACGCTGGTGGCATTGTTGAGCATCAATATATAATGTCGATACCTGAGACCCCCTACAAACGATAGGTTTACAGGCTGGGGGTTGCGAGTGGCAGAGGAAGTTTCTATATTCCGATCTATTCAGACTACCCATGCTGGCTGGTTTATTAACTCAACAATTCCAATATGTAAACATATGTACATATGGTAAACGTTGGCGCGATGTAACCCACTGAAAAACACGAAAAGTGCGACAGGTAACGACAGCATGCATACCATGTATGCACTGCAGGATATAGTTCGATGGATGAGTAGCCGAGCGAGTGAGTGCACGCACAACGTTATCACATATGGTACTACAGTCGGTGCGTGGCATGCTTGGTGGTTGGTGGCTGCAGTGCCAAGCAGTCTGGTGAATGGTGATTGGTGGTTGGTGAAAAACACGTACTCGGTCATAGAGCTAACGCGGGTTGAATGATACCGAAATAGATATATCAGGACTACGTATCTGATAATCAGTTGCGTATCACTTCACCGAAAGACACTCGAGTGATAGGTGACATGAATATCATGGTCAGCTAATGTGACTGATATTTCACTATGACTGATTTTCAGTAGAGAGGTTCGATTTTTTTCAACCCTGAGACACACTCAATTTTCTCAGAGATGATTTGATCGATTTCCACAAACAGGCTCAAATAAAAGTTCCTATAGTCTCATAGGTTTCTGTTTAATTTCATCCGAATCCGAATCCCGGTTCCAGAACTATTGGGTAAAGTGTGTTTAATCATTTAGTGCGACGATGCAAAATAAAGAAAAATTCTTTTTATTTTGACATAACTGTTTAAAAATTTAAAGGGTTATGTTAGTTTATACCCAAAGAATTTCTTATTTTATTCAAGATTGACAAAAAAAAATTTCTTCACAGAATCTTCTAGTGATATTTTTGAGAATATAAGAAATATGAGAAAAGCATCATTATATCACTAGGTGTATTAAAAAAGTTTTTTAGATTAGCATCACTCGAGTGCTTGGTTTGAGAAATGATGCCGAGTATTTGACATGCTTTTGTGAACTACTCGAATCAAAATTAATCTCGTTTATTCCGCGTTATTTGAATTGGTAGAAAATATTTGTCGCCGATAAGTCAATCTTTAGTATATATGCACCGTTACAATTTTGGAAGCATAGTAGTAAAAGTTGCGAAATTCACTCAATCAAGTAATACGAACGATTATCATACTTATTCGTATTGACATACCCCAGTTATGTTTGTGAAATTACTCACCCGGATTTTCTTCTTCCATATCAGCACGTAGCGGTTTTGGATCGTTATTGTGTATGATGGTTTCAAAGTTTTGACGTTCATCACCATATAATTTCGAAACTGGAAATCGGATCTGGATGAAATTGCACAGTATTTCTTGAGACGATGAGAACTTTAATTTGAATCATGATTTGTGAAAATCGATTTAACCGTTGCTCAGAAATTGAAGTTCCGTTTTTGGAGTTTTCTTCGCTATTACCGGTGCTTTCGGAAGCGAAAACCGGAGTAGTCGCAAAGGAATATATAATAAAATATCGGATGACAGAAAGTCGAATGACAAAACGTCGATGAACAAAAGGTCGAAACACAAAAAAGTCGAAATTACACAATTTACGATTACCGAATAATCTGTGGTTGACATAGCTTTCAAAGTGATAAACTACTTCTAATGTATTACGGATAAGTGCTATTTCGACGATTCTATTCTTTATCGAACGATTTATCAGTGATTTTATATTCATCGTTGCCCGCGAGACTTGCTATTCGGTTGCTACCATTGTTTAGCTTCAGTGCCTTTCGGTGACAATGTCAAAAAACAATAAGTGCGACTCTGACTCCTGTCACGGTTCCTCCGGCTCACGCAGTCAAAAGATTTGTTGTGAATTCTGTGCTAAATGGTTCCACCACAAGTGCGTAAATCTTAGCAATTCTGCAGTTAAATCGCTTCGTGACTGGCCTGGTGTTTGTTGGCTCTGCACCGGTTGCCGTGTTGCGGATAACCGCTCTTCGTCGTGTACTGAAACAATTGATCTGATTTTACAACGCACTACATCTACGCTTAAACTCGTCGGATCAGTTATGGATACACTGCAGTGGTTTTGCAAAGTTTATTCATTATCTTTCTCTCGACCAAATTGCTCGCTATTCCAAAACAATGATAGTGCTGGGATCGTATTGACGAATTACACTTTGATATGAGCAATCTATTCGATTCAATCGTCGATGCAACCAATAAGCGTCCCCGTACTAGCAGCACTAGCAGACCATCTCTAACGCAGCCTGACAAAATACCGAAAGCCGACGTTCCAGTAACCAATCATATCTCGACACATATTACAGATCCTACCATTTTAGGTGACACTACATTTAATCACCTGCCTGTTGCCACCTCCGCCACCGTCGCTGATCACATTGCTCAACAGCCATCTGGAATACTTGTTTCCGCTGAAACTACATTTGCTCCATCTTCTGCTGAACCAAACACAAATAACGTTGCATTCAACACCACCACCACGATTGCGACTACTACACTTCCTCCCACCGCATCACCTGCTACTGCTACATTCACCACCGCCGCAAACTTCACGACCGCTACCGCCCTCACCGCCACCACATCTCAACCAATATCTTATGCCGTGAACAACGCACATCTAGCTACTACTGCTGTTCAAACTGTCTCTGCAGCTACTAATCACCTCAACTCGATCAACACCACCAACCATCGTTCAAACTTCGACGCTTCATCGAGCCAACCCTGTTACACATCGTCTAGTTACCATGAACCGCCAATCAACAATGTACATCACCATCAACGATTTGCCGCTCCATTCATGCAAATATCATCTATTCATACTGCTAGTAACCAGTCAGGTATGCGCAATGAAGGCAATACTCCAGTTTTAGGAAAGACACAACAAATTCAAAATACGACACACTGCCCACAGTTTGTAAACACACACACTTCTAGATGGCCTCTCACCACTCTAATTACTGGCTCTAATAACAATAATGCTGCCATCACAGTATTGTCTGATACTGTTATAAGGCCAGCGAATGTACAACCTACTACCACTACATCACTTGCTAGCTCTGACGTGACATCAACTCTAGCCGTAGCCATGCCATTCAATAACGAGAAGTGGTTCTATGTTACTCGATTTCTTCCTTACGAATCTGAATCAAATATTGTTCGTTATGTGTCGGTTCATGCTAATTGTACTCCAAACCTCATCCGCTGCCATAGGTTGGCACGTCAAGATTCTAACATACGTTCTCTCTCATACGTTTCATTCAAAGTCAACGTTCCTGAAGACATTGAAAAACGTATACTTTCATCCAACTTCTGGCCCGAAGGTATTTCAATCACTCCTTTTTTGGAGAGCAGATCGAACTCATTCAAGCGAATGACACTCAACCGAGAGTCTCCATTGACACTCACACCGAGGAATACTCAACGTTTTCGGAAGTGGGATACTTCGTTCCCCTCGCACCAGCAGAGCTTGCAACCAACTTATCCGCAGATTCGGCGGTCAAACCAGTCCACACTCGTTTAGAATTTTCACAGAACCAGCTCGATTTCTTAAACGCACAGCCAGTCCACAATAGCATCTCGATCAATCCGTCCGAGCAACCTGTACCATTTGAACAATCATACTCGACAGTCACATCGCTCAAATCGAACAATCTGACCAAATCAAACAGCCCTGATTTGAATATGTTTTACCAAAACGTAGGGGGGATTAATAGCTCTCTTATCGACTATAAACTTGCTTGCTCTGATTGTGTTTACGATCTATATATATTCACTGAAACATGGCTCAATGGCCAAACATTATCGAAACAGATTTTTGGTAATGTGTATACAGTTTTCCGACAGGATAGAAACTCACACAACAGTGTTAAAAAAACTGGAGGTGGAGTCCTAGTCGCCTGCCGGTCAGAATTCAAATCACGCCAGCTATTTATACCGAACTGCAACTGTGTTGAGCAAATTTGGATTGCTATCAGTTTCAAGAATTACACACTTTACCTCTGCGTGCTGTACTTGCCGCCTGATCGTGTCAATGATTCTGTTCTAATCGATCAACACTTAAAGTCTCTCTCGTTTATAACGGCACAAGTATCCTTGAACGATAGGATTATTGTGATCGGTGATTTCAACATTCCTCGTATCAAGTGGACCCGCTGTTCCTCTAGATATTTGTACCCTGATTCTACAAGCTCGTCGTTATCTTCTACAACTTTAAAATTATTGGATGACTACAATACCGCCGGTTTAGTCCAATTAAATGACGTTTATAATAGCAATGGACGCCTGCTGGATCTTTGCTTCGTCAGTCAAGAACTTTCTGCCTCTATTACACTAACGGAAGCTCCAGCAACACTTGTTAAAATTTGTAACCATCACCCACCGCTTCGAATATATATCCGTGACCAACCACCTATCAGATTCAAGAACATCGCTGAATCAACATACTACAACTTTAAAAAAGGAGACTACACTGCTATGAGTAATTTTTTCTCATCTTTAGATTGGAACTCTATATTATCCAATGAATGCAACTCAGCTGCAGTAACTTGGACTCATGTTGTGTTATACGCCATGGATCAGTTCGTACCAAAAAAGACACCTCGTAAAGCAATCCACCCACCATGGTCTAATTCCACCTTGAAAAAATATAAAAGTGCTAAGCGATCTGCCTTGAAGAAGTTGTCCAAATATCCTTTGCTACATATCAGATTGCACTATTCGCGTTTAAACTACCGTTATAAACGTCTAAATAAGACTCTCTACCATAACTACCAACAGCGGATCCAGAGAAGTCTTAGAACGAACCCGAAAAGCTTCTGGAGTTACGTCAACGAACAACGTAAAGAAACGGGTTTTCCAACTCAAATGTCACTTGATGGAGTTCAAGCATCAACATCTCCTGAAATCTGTGATCTGTTTCGTAAGCATTTTAGCAGTGTTTTTTCGGACGAAATTTTAACTGATGATCAAATTCATGAAGCGACCGGTAACGTTACTCTGCGTACTAGAGATGGTCGGGTATCGGGTATTTTACCCGAAACCCGACCCGTACCCGACGGGTTTTTGGTCGGGTACGGGTAAAAATTTTTTTTTTCAATCGGGTACGGGTCGGGTACGGGTAAAAAATTTTACTGCTCACTCGGGTACGGGTCGGGTACGGGTAAAAAAATTTACCGCTCACTCGGGTACGGGTCGGTTACGGGTAAATTTTTTTTTTCGGATCGATTACCCGACCATTTGTACTTCACATAAATATGTTTACACGTTGACGAGATTTTTTCATTGCAAAACAGTTCTTCCGAAAAATAATCAATTTGATTCAAGGGGTTTTGACATTCGCGCCTAGGACCAGACCTGTCAACTGGCATCTTTTTCCAGTAAAAAACATTTTTTTCTTCATTTAAAAAAGGATGTCATAGTTACGAGAAAAGTTATGTGAATATTTCCCGCCCTACTTTGTTTATAACACATTTAATAAGACATACTGCCTTAGCTCTATGATGTTGGGTCGGAATCTACTTTTCACGTAGGTTTTAATGGACTGCCATTTTAAAACTGTTTAATGCACAATTCAGTAAAAATTATTTGATTCATATACTGACCATACTCGCATGTCAGTCTCATATCGATTTTCGCCAATTTTGAGTTAGCTTGAGGAATGGAGTCTTTCCTCAATATACTCTCAGAAATTGCAATGAAAGTTGAGGGTTTGTTCAGTAAAATATAAAAAAATATCAACTCATTTCTGTGTCCCATATGCTAAAGTATATCAGTCCCATTCAGTGCAAAATTCAATAATTTCATTTGTTGCAATATTGGAACAGCAAAGGTGTATTATCGATATTTCATGTAATAATACCAAGATTTAGCATTAGGGAGCAAAGCAAAGTCTTGGCATTACATTCCTTTCGTGGAGTTTGGCCTTTCTGTTTCAACAGACTTTGCAGCCGATTCTTAGCGTACAGAATCATTGCATGGCTTGTAGAGATGGTCGGGTATCGGGTATTTTACCCGAAACCCGACCCGTACCCGTACCCGACGGGTTTTTGGTCGGGTACGGGTAAAAATTTTTATTTTCAATCGGGTACGGGTCGGGTACGGGTAAAAAATTTTACTGCTCACTCGGGTACGGGTCGGGTACGGGTAAAAAAATTTACCGCTCACTCGGGTACGGGTCGGGTACGGGTAAATTGTTTTTTCGGATCGATTACCCGACCATTTGTACTTCACAGAAATATGTTTACACGTTGACGAGATTTTTTCATTGCAAAACAGTTCTTCCGAAAAATAATCAATTTGATTCAAGGGGTTTTGACATTCGCGCCTAGGACCAGACCTGTCAACTGGCATCTTTTTCATTTTTTTCTTCATTTAAAAAAAGTATCAATCATAGTTACGTGAAAAGGTATGTGAATATTTCCCGCCCTACTTTGTTTATAACATATTTAATAAGAGACACTGCCTTAGCTCTATGATGTTGCGGTTGGAAACTACTTTTCACGTAGGTTTTGATGGACTGCCATTTTAAAGCTGTTTAATGCACAATCCAGTAAAAATTACTTGATTCATATACTGCCCATACTCGCATATCAGTCTCATATCGATTTTCGCCAATTTTGAGTTAGCTTGAGGAATGGATTCTTTCCTCAATATACTCTCAGAAATTGCAATTAAAGTTGAGGGTTTGTTCAGTAAAATATAAAAAATATCAACTCATTTCTGTGTCCCATATGCTAAAGTACCCGCATATCAGTCCCATTCAGTGCAAAATTTCAATAATTTCATTTGTTGCAATATTGGAACAGCAAAGGTGTATTACCGATATTTCATGTAATAATACCAAGATTTAGCATTAGGAAGCAAAGCAAAGTCTTGGCATTACATTCCTTTCGTTTCAACAGACTTCGCAGCCGATTCTTAGCGTACAGAATCATTGCATGGCTAGTACTATGGATCCTACTGACACTAAGAATCCTTCCAGGTCGGGACTCGAACATACGACAGCTGGCTTGTAAGACCAGCGTCCTATGCATTGAACCGCCAACCCGGGACCAACATTAGGGAGCACAATAAATAAAAAAAATCGGAAATAAACTTTTGATCGTCTTTTTCTCAACATACCGATTTTCCATATGGGACTGATATACAAGGATGGGCAGTATATAAAATGTAGTGTAGTACTCATATCACATTCAGATACCAGAAAACTGTTATTTTAAATATTGGTTGGAGATTTTCAAAATTTTCATAAAAATCATTAGGATTCTTACCATAAAAACATGAACATTTAATTCAGAAAATCTGCATAGAAGTTCTTCTTATTCTGCACTTCTGGGTGATGTCACCTCACTTGAAATGACACCGATTAATGGCACAGCAAGTTGGGCTATATTGCTAGTTAATTTTCGTTTCTTTTCACTGGACAACAAGTGAAAATCTCGATGCGTGACAACGTGGAGTCGCAAAAGTAAGGGTGAAAATCTTTTCTTGCGAAATACTCAAATTTTCACCGTGTTCATTCGTTGAGGGTTCCACCGGTTCAATGGCTGTAAAAACCACCAGCTACCGATAACATCGTGGGTGTGGGTTTGTGAAGCTTACAAAAAGGGCATAGTTGACAGATTAATTTAAATCAAAATCATAATTCATTTTGCTTTGTAGTAAAAAATTGTAACCAAAAAAATTTCCTACGTATGTTCAAACTACTTACACTTGAAGGACTCACTGTTCACCATGTTCAAAATTGAATTTTTCACACCGGGAATACACGTACATTGTTTGATTCTTTGGTCAATTCAAGTAAACGAACTGATAACACACTATTCATTTTAGGGGATGTTCGCATAACATTCATTTTCGTCACGTATAATATTCAATTTGACATTTGGAACTATTTTACGTGATTTTTCAAGTGATTCGAATGTGAATTTTTATTTGTGTGTCAAGATAACGAGCACGCTTACTTGTGGTTCTAAAGAATTGGATCAAAAGTCGCACTGTTTCGTAAAAACCATACCTACCCAAAATTGAATACAACGGGTATTACGACATTTTGGGTAAATATGCTTCTCGAAAAATTTGAGTTGATATTACCCCCTTTTGTTGACATTTGTAAATGAGTATAAAGTACCAAAGACATTGGAAATCTACAGGGTCTGCCATCTAACATTTATTTTTGAACTAGCGGTTATTTCGACATTGGTAACCTCAATGTCACTTCTGATTTGACAGAAACTTAGTTGTTTCCTTCCGCTGAACGAAAATGGTTGTGTATACGCTTGAGGACCGCGTGAAAATAGTGCAGTTTTACTTTCAAAATCATGGTAATGTTGCGGAATGTGTGCAAAAAAATCATCTTCTCGGATGAGGCACATTTTCATCTCGGCGGGTATGTTAATAAGCAAAATTGTCGCATCTGGGGACAGAAAACCCGCACGTCATCATTGAAAAGCCGATCTCAGAGAGTGACGGTTTGGTGCGGATTTTTGTCTGGCGGCATCATTGGGCTTTTTTTCTTAGAAAATGAGGCAGGAGCCGCCGCCACGGTCAATGACGAGCGGTACCGCGCCATCATTAGCAATTGGTTCTTCCCGTTACTTGAAGAGGAAGACTTGGACACCTTTTGGTTCCAACAAGACGGCGCTCTGTGCCACACAGCCAACGCTACGATCGATCATCTGTGCACAGTCTTCGAAGATCGAATTATCAGTCGAAATTCGGATGTCGTTTGGCCGCCTCGGAGCTGTGATTTGACACCGTTAGACTATTATCTTTGAGCGGCTGTCAAAGATAAGTGTTATGTGGACAAGCCAGAGACAATTCAAGCCTTGAAGGATAACATTCGTGCATCCATAGCTGAAATAAAGCTGCATACAATCGAAAATGTATTAAAAAGCTGGACCGACCGTATGGCGTACTGCAAGGCCAGCCGAGGCAGCCATTTGAATGAAATTATATTCCACAATTACCCGGAAGGATTGTACTTTAATATGAAAAAATAAATTTTGAATTCGAATGAGCCGTTTGTTTTTTTTTTTGCATGTTTAAAAAAAAGTTACATTACATTATTCATGCTTCACAGTGTATTGATATGTTTAAAAGTAAAGAAGCATTTTAATGTATTTTTCTTACCAACTAGAGCCTGATACGGCTCGATATCTAAAACACTTTATTTTTTCCATACTGAGTTTTGGTAAAATTTTTACTACTCATTCGGGTCGGGTACGGGTACAGGTAATTTTTTATCGGGTACGGGTAAAATTTTTTATTTTTTATCGGGTACGGGTCGGGTACGGGTAATTTTTTTTTATTATTGATCGGGTACGGGTCGGGTACGGGTAATTTTTTAAATTTTTAATCGGGTACGGGTCGGGTACGGGTAAATTTTTTTGCTGATCACTCGGGTACGGGTCGGGTTCGGGTATAAGAATTTCTATACCCGACCATCTCTACTGCGTACTCCCTTCGGCTCTCATCCAATTATTACGACCACTGAAGTTAGCAAAGCGTGCTCCAAGCTTAAGTCATCATTCAGTGCTGGTCCTGATGGGATCCCATCTATATTACTAAAAAGATGTTCAAATGGTATTTCGATTCCACTATCGATACTGTTTAATAGTTCTTTGAAAGCAGGACATTTTCCGGCCATATGGAAAAAATCATACATTTTTCCCGTCTTTAAGAAAGGCAGCAAAAACGAGATATCAAATTATCGTGGAATAGCGGCGTTATGCGCAGTATCCAAATTATTCGAACTAATCGTCTTGGACTTCATCACACATAATTGTTCAAACTATATATCTGAAAGTCAACACGGTTTTATGCCGAAACGATCTACTACTACAAATCTCGTATCTTACACATCATTTATCATAAAATCCCTGCAAGCGCGACTGCAAGTAGATGCTATATATACCGATTTCTCTGCTGCTTTCGACAAGATCAATCACCGGATCACAATTTCGAAATTGAGTAGACTTGGATTCAACGGACCTTTTCTTAATTGGCTGTGCTCATATTTAACCGATCGCGACATGTCAGTGAAAATAGGAGATTGCACTACGTCTCCATTTACGGTCAGTTCCGGAGTTCCTCAAGGCAGTCATCTTGGACCGTTCATATTCCTACTCTACCTAAACGATTTAAACACTTTGCTAAAATGCATGAAGTTATCGTATGCTGATGATTTCAAACTCTTTCACCTTATCAAAACCATCGAAGACGCCAGATTCTTGCAGTCACAACTGGACATTTTTACAAATTGGTGTAGAGTAAACCGAATGACCGTTAATGCTTCAAAATGTTCTGTTATTTCATTCACTCGCAAACATTCTATGATTGAATTCGACTACACGATCTTACAAACTGTTCTTAGACGAGAATCGTGTGTTAAAGACTTGGGAGTTATCTTGGATTCGAAAATGAATTACAAACAGCACATTGAATATACCATCAATAAAGCCTCGAAACTGTTAGGGTTCGTCTTCCGTGTGACGAAAGACTTCAAAAACATATATTGCCTCAAAGCATTATATTGTTCTTTGGTTCGTTCTACACTAGAATATGCAGCTGTGGTTTTGTCACCCTACTATCAAAACGACATTCAACGCATAGAAAATATTCAACATAAATTTATTCGTTTTGCGCTTCGCCAACTACCATGGAGAGACCCCCTAAATCTTCCGAGTTACCAAGATCGCTGCAAGCTCATAGATCTCGATCTATTGTCCGTTCGCAGAAATGTGTTCAAGGCAGTTTTCATTGCTGATCTTCTCCAGTCACGAATCGATTGCTCGGAGCTGTTACGTTTGCTAGATTTTGATATTCGTCGTCGTTGTCTTCGAACTCATCCTTTCCTACGCATTCCTGCCGCCAGAACCAACTATGGCCACAACGAGTCATTTGTCAGTATGTGCCGAGTGTTCAATAGCTGTTCAAGTCAGTTCGACTTTCATCTAACTCGTGATACTATCAGGAAATTGTTTAGCCGAACACTATCTCTTTAGAAGTTTATCGTTTGTTCTAAGTACTCAGCTATGTAGTTATAATAGTTAATGATATGCAATATGTTATAATAGTTATTAATATGAAATGTATCATTTGGATATTCTGTAATCTGTTGGTACAAAAGATGAGGAGGTTTTATGCCTACTGGAGACATAGTGTTAGATTGATAATAACTTATCTCCAGTGGGCTTTTCCCTGCTCCAGAAATAAAATAAAATAAAATAAAATAAAATAAAATAAAATAAAATAAAATAAAATAAAATAAAATAAAATAAAATAAAACAAAAGGCCGAATGCGTCAAATGGCCGAATACGACAAAAAGTCGAAATAACAAAACGTTGAAACGAAAGGTCTAATGTAAAAAATAGTTCACCATAAAGTCGAAAGGGACAAAAAGTCTAATATAACGGAAGATAGAATACAAAAATAAGTCGAATACAATGTAAGGGTGAATTCTGGGTGTTTATTAAATGGCATATATTCACTGAACATCAACTGTTAAACCAAATTAATCGCCAGGGTTAAGCCGAGGCAAGGGGCTCTAAAAGGTGATAATAGAAAATAGTAGCAAAATGATGTGAAGTGTTTATTCAGAAATTTTAAATTGTTGTTGGTAAGTACTATCACTTTACGTAATTACACTTTAAAGTACTCACAAAATTTAGGAAGGCAACAATCAATAGCTTGTTAAAAGTATTTCCGGATTCGCAGCAAAAATATTGTATTTTTTAAAAGAGTACATTGCATTGGATTTCGCTCACTGTACATAGAGAACAAAGATTTTTATATGACATTCAAAAAAGTAGAAGCATTGGCTTTTGTAACACAAAAACACGCACAAAAAGCTTTTCAAATCATAAAATCTGATAAAAATTATGTTCTCATTACATTACGGATGTTAGAAGACTATTTATTACAATAATTAAAATTCATTTGTTTCATGAACGTTTTTCTTTCAGTGATTCCCTTCTTTGCATGTTCAAGAATGGTCTTTATCAACTTGATGAAGACATTATTTTAGGTTACAAAATACCACACGAGCCAATATTCTGGGCAAACGGGTAGATCACAGGTTTGAGTGCCGTCCGACCTAGCTACCGCTCGATCGTATCTAAAAAGGCAAACAAACTATGTTTTAGTAAACCGGGCAAACGAGTGAATCACAGGCTCGTATGCAAGAGGCGGCAGCTTCCGACTCGGGCCGCATAAGCATGTATCACCATTTCCTATTTGTATTTCATGGCAGTAATTTTACTACAGACTTTTTCACCATTCACCGTTTTGTCATATTCGACCTTTCGTCGTATTCAACCTTTAGTGGCATTCGATCTTCTGTTATATTCGACATTTTGTTGTATTCGACGTTTTGGTATCTCTTTCTGTCGCTGTCGACCTTTTGATACATTCGACGTTTTATGACTTTCGATATTTTGTCATTCGACTTTTTGTCATTCGACGTTTTGTCATTCGACCTTTTGTCTTTCGACGTTTCAATTATAAAACCGTCATAATGTAAGTTTATATACACTCAAAATAATAATCATGTTATAGTTACGTGAAAAGTGTTTGAAGCATTCGGAAGGAGCGGCAAACTTCCGAACTCACGCAGGCACTCGGTCCAGTTAAACACATGGAAATTTTCATACTGGAATGGTCCGGTCGATGTAGTAGAAATTTGTAATTAAATAACATTTCTCGCAAATATTTACACTACTTACAATTTGAGAGCCACTGTTCGCCATTTTCAAAATCGAGTTTTTCACTCTGGAAATTCACGTAGATTGTTTGACGTTTGGTCAATTCACGTAAACCTTATGTGATGACTCTATTCATTTTAGGGGATGTTCGTATAACATTCATTTTCGTCACGTAAAATATTCAATTTAACATTTGAAACCAATTTACGTGATTTTTTAAGTGAATCGAACGTGAATTTTTATTTGAGTGTATGCTCCAACTAATAAAATCGGCTAACTAGATGCACCTCGTTTCGCCATGACTTTTGAAGAAGTACTCGTGAAAATGAAATTTTTCACTTATCGCGCAGTAATACCAGAACCAGAAGTCGGATCTGGATCAATTTTTCGGAAAATTTTTTAAAGGAAATTCAAGACCTTCGCAGTTTAGTATGTAGAAATCGGTTAGGAAATCTCGTAGTGAATTGAGTGCTCATTTTTTTTATAGATTTGCACATATTACATTATCGTTCCGGAACCGGATATCGGTTGAAGATGAAATTGAATAGCAGTCTATGAAGCTATGAGACCTTTCATTTGAATCTATGTTTGTGAAAATCGGCTCAGTCATCTCTTAGGAAATTGAGTGACATTATTTGTCACATACACACAGACTTTTTGTGATGAACTGAATCAGGAATCAGAACAAATTGGCTAAAATGGCACGTTCCCCTTGATATTTGGAGATTTGTGCCTTGCCATCAATATGTTTTTAGCATCATTTTCCCGATATATAAGAGGGAAGGATTGAAAGGAAATGGTAAGGGTTGGACTAGGAGGATGGGAAAAAATGACGACACAAAAACACATAAAAGCAGAAGTAAATTCTGCACCCCTAAGGGATGCCGAACAATCTGCTGGGGATCACATCTGGTGGAAGCAGAAGTAAATTCTGAACCTCTAAGAGGTCCCGAACAGTCTGCTATTAATAAAACCTCCAACCCCCGAGAGGATTTAGAGATCTTACAAAAGCGACACCATTCTGCACTCCCGGAAGAATGCAGAACGATTCGCAGTATGTACGAGCAGAAGTAAATTCGGTACCCCCTAAAGGATGCCAAACAATCTGCTAAACCCTATTTAAGGTGAATACAGAAAGGATTCATTCACTCCATGAAGAACGATGAATCCTTCTGACTATAGTTCCTTACCACATTGGGTGAGAAACGAGAGAATATCCTTCAATTTTAGCTCCGCATACACAGACTCAACCATGTATGGAGAACCAAAAACCCGGATACGAAGCTGCGTCAATGCGGGGCAGTTACATATCAGATGATATGAAGTACCGTAATCGCATTCACACAAATCACACGAATAATACTCAGCACGTTGAATAGTAGCCATGTGATAATTGAGTTTGCAATGTCCAGTCAGAGCTCTGACCAGAATACTGCAATGATACTTGGAGAAATGCAGTAGACACTTTGACATTTTCAGATTTAAATCTGGTAGAAATGCTTTTGTCTGAGCGCAAGTTTGCAAGCTGCGCCAGTAGCTGGCATGTTTGGATGCAGCCCAAGAACGAATCTTGTGCTTTATCCAACTAGTTGAAAGTGGTAAAGCTGGTTCAGGACCAACGAAATCATTCGTTGCACCAGCTCTAGCCAACTCATCAGCCCATTCATTTCCAGTAATACCAGAATGGCCGGGTACAAATAAGAAGTAAACAGCATTTGAAATGCTGAGGTCCTCGATTTGAGTTCGACATGCGATCACTAGATTCGACCATGAGTCATTCGAACTGAGTGCTTTTAAGGCTGCCTGACTGTCGGAACAAAAATAAATACGTTTACCACAGATCCTCTGCTGAAGTGCCGATTGTACTCCACACAGAATCGCGTAGATTTCTGCTTGGAACACAGTATAGTATCTACCAAGTGAATGAGACTGCTCCAGCCTCATTTCACGACAGTAGACACCAGCACCAGCACGACCATTCAACAGAGAACCGTCCGTATAACAAACTATGTGTTCATCAAGTTGTCGTTCCAGACAACCAGACAACCATTCCTCACGAAGAGGATAGCTCACATTGAGTGTTTTGAAAGGAAAACTGCATGTGAGAGTTAGGTCACTAGGAGCGAGTAAATACTCATCCCACGTAACCATTTGAGACCACAAGCGAGTGTGGCTGGTAGCATAATCTAATGGGTTACTGTTCCAAAGCCCTGTAACCTTAAGACGATATGCACAAGATAATGCTTCTTGTTTTAGGAACACATGTAGTGGTTTAATGCACAGTAGCGCCTCTAGAGCAGCAGTAGGAGTTGTCGTGAATGCTCCTGTCATCGCCATTAGGACCATCCTTTGGAGATGATTTAGCTTTGACTGAACTGTCGCGACTTCTCCTTTCTGCCACCATACAAGACATCCATATGCTAAAATTGGTCTAACAATAGTTGTGTAGATCCAATGAATATATCTGGGTTTGAGTCTCCATGATTTTCCAAAAGCTCGTCTGCATTGGCCGAAAGCCATGCAAGCTCTTTTAATCCTGAAGTCAATGTGAGCAGACCAATTCAGTTTTGAGTCAAGAATAACCCCGACGTATTTAACTTGATCGACCACAGTGACCTCTGAACCAAAGAACTGCAACGGACGAGCTCCTGTGATTATCCTACGATGAGTGAAAAGCACCATTGATGTTTTGCCCGGATTTACAGATAATCCAACCTGACAACACCATTGTTCAACAGATCGCAGGGCTTGCCGAAGCGATGAACAAAGAAGTCGATTGCTAAGCATTGCGTGTATCCAATTTGTGATACTTGAAGGTATGCCATGACCACGGGCTGCTTCCAGAATTGAATTGAAAGACACGTTATCAAAGGCACCTTCAATATCTAGGAAAACTCCCAAGCAAGATTGCTTTTGTGAGAAAGCTTTTTCAATATTGTACACAACATCATGTGACAGGGTTGTAGTGGACTTTCCACGCTGGTAAGCATGTTGCATTCCATGTAGCGGATGCACGCCCAAACAAACATTCCTGATATAGTGATCGACTATGCGTTCCACTGTTTTAAGAAGAAATGAGCTAAGACTGATAGGCCTGAAACTCTTCGCTTCCTCATAAGTGTCGCGACCGCCTTTGGGAATAAATTTGACAATTATTTCCTGCCAGGCTCTTGGAATATATGCAGTCGACAAGACAAGACTAAGTAAGTATTTTCTTCAAAACATGTTTGAAATGTTCATACCCTTTCTGCAGTAACACTGGGAAAACTCCATCCTTTCCAGGAGACTTGTACGGAGCAAAACTCTCAACTGCCCATTTGACCGATTCAATCGTCACAACGCTTCGAGCAAGGGCCCTAGAATCGTAACTACCTGAAAAAGTCTCGAGAAGAGCTGTCGGTGATGGATCCATACATCCTGGAAAGTGAGTGTTAAAAAGATAGTGAAGTACATCACCTTCATCAGACAAGTGTTCACCATCTGAAGTTCTTAAGAAACTGACATTAAAGTCCTTAGACTTCGAAAGTAACTTATTTAATCTTCTAGCCTCGTTGAGACTAGAGACATTTGTGCAGAGGCTTTTCCAACCACTTCGCTCAGACGATCGAAGAGCATTTTTGTAAGCCCTTCGAGCCGACACGAATGCCCCCGACCCATCTCTGCGTCGGTGGTTCCAAGCTCTTCTGCATAGTTTCCTTAGTCTAGCAAGTTCAGCATTCCACCAAGGAGTTCCTCTAGTAGCTCGCACAATCCGAAGTGGACAAGCCTCTTCATATGCTGCAACTATGAGTGAGTTTGTCTCGTCGACAACATATTCCAAATCAATTGGGGTTTCAATTGTTGGTTGGTACCCGTAAAATCTAGTCGCCAAGCCCTCTTCATAGAGGTCCCAGTTTGTAGATTTGGGATTACGATATGTGATAATATCAAATTTAACGTTTGAATGATCAAAGAATATGTACTTATGATCAGACAACGAAGGTTCGAGCTCATCGGAGACGAGCCAATTTACCAACTCATGCGCAATTCTATCAGAGCAGAGAGTTACGTCCAAAACCTCCTCTCTTCCAGATCTCGCAAAAGTTGGACGGTTTCCTGCATTGACTATGTGCAGGTTTGTACTGCTCACAAATTCCATCATATCAGAGCCTCTCGAATTTATATCTGTGCTGCCCCATATGATATGGTGAGCATTTATGTCACTGCCGATTACAAGCGGTAAATCACTCTTGCAGCAGTATGATACAACCTTTTTGAAGTCATCGCTTGGCGAAGGTTGATTATGCGGTAAATATGCCGAACAATAGACATATTTCCTGTTTATGCCATCAACAGTCATACCAACTGTGACAGCACAAATATCCCGAGTTGTGAGCTCCGATATGAGAGAAACATCGAGAGCACTATTTGCAAGTATGCATGCTCGAGGCATTTCACGTGGATTAGTCATACCGCTCTTGTTGAAGGCAACAAAGACTGGGTTTAACAATTTTCCAACGTAGAAGTTTCCCTTTTGAAAATATGGTTCTTGAACCAAAGCTATAGAAGCTTTACCTTCTTGCAGAAGTCTGGATAGATTCATAGTTGTTGTACGTTTATGCTGAAGATTGATTTGTGCCACTCTAACCATTATCAATTAGAGTAACGAACATTCCACCTTCAGCACTTATCGTACAACAACTACAAGAAACCAAATATATTGGCTTATAATCGCCTATAGCGAACCATGTAAGGATTTTTTTAAATGTTTTAATCATTTAAATCCCACGAGTTGCGAAGAAAGAAGTCGTCCACTGTGCCAGAGCTTCGCTTAACACAGTAAGGGAAAATCCCAAGATATTCCGTTCACGACTGCATTGTTTAACCTCCTGCAGCCATTCAGCCATCGGCACGGAAATACACCTTGACTTAGGAGTTCCTATTTTTGTGACCTTTTACGACATGGAACAGGAAACCAGTGGATCAATTCTTGGTAAAAAATAATTCCGCCGGATGCCACACGGCTTACCTGTTTGGTGGACTTATACCACCGGTACAGGTGGACCGTAGCGTTATTCTTAGCCAGTGGGAAACCGCTACCGACACTACACGGCTATCTAGGCTGCTCAGAGAGGGAAGTTGACATTGATAGTCAACACACAGACTTTTTGTGATGAACTGAGTGGAATGGTATATGACACTCGACTCTCCGAGCCTCCGTTCAGATATCGTTTTTCACAGTGCTTGCATAGCCTTTCTGCAGGAGAAAGGCAAAATCTGTTTCAATCAACTTAGTGATATCTGTGGTAATGATGCCTTTCTCATATTATTAATTTTCTTCTGAACTGTTTTAAATTGTAGTATTTTGTGGAATTTCTGCTGTAATTCATAGCAGAAATTCCGCGAAATACTACTATTTAAAACAGTTCAGAAAATAGTTTTGAAGATTTCTGTTTCATAATACTACTACATTAATATACTACATTTGAATTTAGACTAGTGGAAATTTATTCAATCATATGTGAGAAAGTGAAGTGAGCTCCATTTTATTTCATTTGATTACTATTGTCGGTACTTTTGGAACCGAAAGTTAGATATCGTCGTAGAGCATTAGGTTGATTCAACCATAACTAATATGACATACAACATTTTTTACGATTTTCTATGACAGTTTAAACATTGGAAACGATGTACCGGTAGTCAGACTTTCAAATTCAGCAAATCATTGACGAAACTAAAAATTCAATCAAGTAAAGAAATGTACAACTCAATTTAAAAAATTGCTTGCTTATATGTATTCTTGAAACAGACATTTTTACACTACCTCCGAAACCAGGGGTTGGATCCGAATGAAAATTGGGATATTCTCATGACATCTCTTACTAATACTACTTTACCGTTTAAGTCTACAAATTTTTGCTCCATGTGTCAGATAGGTATATTTGAATTTAATTGTAATAAGGAAGATTTTTTGAAAAATGTACGAAAAGGATAACATCATTAGATTACTTCACGCCCAGTCAGATTCAGATATCATGGCTCTTGTAAAATATACTAGGGCTACTGCATTTCATGGTAAGGCATCAGTTGGAGTCCCAGCACTACCAAGAAAACCTGGAAGTGGTCGGAAGTGATCTGGGAGAACGCCAGGGTTGATACAATCCATTAAGATGAAAGTAACTCGCAATCCCGTTCGGAGCATGAGAAAAATGATAAAGCAGGCTAATGTATCAGAAACAACGGTAAGAAGAGTTGTGAAATATGAATTGAAAGAAAAATCTAGAGCTCGAGATGAAAGACATTTTATCACTGACATAATTGAAGCAGTTAGAGTTGAGCGAAGCATATTTGTCCGATGAACTTCATAAATTTTATTCATATGATATAAAATCAGACAGACCCTTCAAGGCTGTCTTGAAAGGCTTATCAAATGATCGAAATACTAATGAAATTAAAAATGAACTGAAAGAATTGCTTGGTTTTTCCCCTTCCAAAATAATACTTATGGAAAAAGAGCGAATGGTACTTATAAACTACGCTCTGGAATTTCCCATGAACTTTACTTAATACACTTCAATCGAAGTGATGTAAACAATTTGAAAACTTTAGAAAAAGTACATTCCATTTCCCACATTAAAATTCATTGGGAACATTGTAAACGGCATAATGGTATTGTAAACTTAACACAATGTCGTCGTTGCCAAGGCTTCGGCCATGGAACCAAAAATTGTCATATGGATATACGGTGTTTGAATTGTGGTAAATCGCATTCGAAAGACGTTTGTTCAATGAATGAAACCACTGATCAATTTTCATGTTCAAATTGCGATAAAAATCATAAATCCAATTATTTTAAATGTCTTGTCTGGGAAAAAATTTTAAACGCTCGTTCGCTTAGACAACAAGTCAAATCAACGACCTTAAATTTACAGAACATACCTGAAAATCAAAAAACCGTTACAAATGCCACGCTTAATTCTTCTAAGGCACTTATTTCTTCGAATTTAAAACAAAAAACAGGTGCGCTTCCCAATTCGTCTTATAACGAAAACAATTTATTGATAGGTAGATCGACCTCGTCACGCTTACGCTTTGGTAACAGGTGGAAAGCTACTACTTAATTCTTTGAATGTAAATTATCAAAACACAGGAACGCATTGCAGTTCATCTTTTAACAAAAACAGTTTAATAATAGGTAGATCGGCCAAATCATCTTCTTCTAATGCAGTTCTAATGGCAGTTTACCTACCAATATTCCTTCAATGCCATTCGCTTCTTTCAACGAAGTCGATTTGAGCGATGTTAAATAATTACTTGAATATTTTAAATTGGAATGCTCTATCTTTAAAATCGAGTGAAGATGAATTTAATAATTTTCTCAAAGTTCACAAAATTTATATGGCCATTGTGACAGAAACTTTTCTTAACAAAAATGTCAAATTAAAAAATAATCCACATTATGTGGTTCATCGATTTCACAGGTTTACTGGAATGGGTGGTGGAGTTGCCATTTTTGTTCAACGGCAAATTAAACATCGAATTTTACCTTCTTCCAATACTAAAGTTATTGAAAGCTTGGGAATCGAAGTTGAAACCATTCATGGAACTTATTTCATCGCTGGAGCATATTTGCCATTCCAATGTACCGGCGAACAATTAAATTTCTTTAAAGGCGATTTGCAAAAACTCACAAGATATCGATCGAAATTTTTCGTAATAGGAGACTTAAATGCTAAGCATGTCCATTTTAATTGTAGGCAAAACAACAGTAATGGTAAAATACTTCATAACCAACTCTCAGCTGGTTACTTCACAGTTCTTCATCCTAGTAATCCGACTTGTTTCTCTTCCGTGAAACCCCCGTCTACAATTGATCTGGTTCTAACAGGTCAAAGTAACGTTTGTAGTGAACCGATTACACATGTTGACTCTGCCTCAGATCATCTTCCTGTAACATTCAGACTTTCCAACGAAGCTATAATTAATCCAATTAGTTCTATATTCAACTATCGTAGAGCTAATTGGTTGGATTACAGATCTCACATTGAAAATCATGTGGATCATGAAACTATTTTAGAAAATTCTGCGGACATCGACACAGCAATTGATAATTTGAATCATTACATTATCGACGCTAGAAATCTTTCAGTTCCCAAAGCTCAAACTAAATTAAATTCTCCCATCATCGATGACAATCCTCAACTGCTCATTCGTTTGAAGAATGTTCGTCGACGACAATATCAACGTTCTCGTGATCCTGCTATGAAAAACATAGTTAAGGATTTACAAAAAGAAATTAAACATAGATTTACTCTGCAGTCGCCTACAAAGAAGTTTAAATATTTTCAGTGATTGTCTGTCATAATGAAAAATTAAACCAAATGCAGCAAAAACGCAATGAATTATCTTTCCTCATAAGCCAAGAGCTTCTTTCCTTAAACCAAACAATAATCACATTCTAAAATTGAATGGCTTGGAATTGACATGGTCTGATCAAGCTAAATACGTAGACTTAGCGTATGACAAAAACTCACTTTCAAAGAACAAGTTGAAGGAATCCAGGCTAAGTTAAATAAATATATTAAATGTTTATAACCTCTTTTAAACAGAAATTCTAAGCTCTGTCTGAAAAATCAATTGTTAATTTGTAAACAAACTTTCAGACCAGACATACTTTATGCAGTACCAATTTGGTCAAGTTGTTGTTCCACCATGAAGAAAACGCTTGAAAGGATTCAGAATAAAATTCTGAACATGATTATGAAGCGTCCTCCCTGGTTCAGTACAAATGAGTTACACAGACTCACAAATATAGAACCATTAGATGTAATGTTACATAATATTATAAGCAATTTCCGACAAAAACGATGCAATCTTCAATTGAATCGATTCGCTCTCTGTATTACAGGGTCCGGCACTCGAAGTGTAACCAATTAAAAAGGCCATAAATTCAGTTTGGAAAATTACTTTTACTTAATTCAAAGTACAAAATGTGTAAAAATAATACAAAATTCAGAATCAATTCACTTTTGCTCGATTTTTGATCGAACGTTGTTTTTCAGCCATTCTTGGTTCACTCGAGCTTTGTGAGACGGTGCCGAGTCCTGCTGAAACGTCCATGGTCTGCCACCGAAATGTTTGTCTGCCCACGGCTTCAAAGCAACCTCCAGAATACTTTCCCGATAATATGTCGCATTTACCTTGACGCCAGGCTCGATGAAAAAAATTGGAGAGCGCCCATCTGCGGTTAAAGCGGCCCAAACCATTATCTGTTGCGGGTGCTGCCTCCTGGTGGCCAATCGATGACTCAAATTCTCGTATGAACGGTCGGTCAAGTAAACCCTATCGTTTTGAGAGTTTACGAATTGCTCAATTGGAAAAATTTTCTCGTCAGAAAATACATTGTTCGGAAATTGACCGCTCGGGCAAACGAAGCAAATCCTTCGCTCTCTCAAGTCAAGATTTTTTTTTCGCGTTCACTTTTGGAAAAAATGCTTTCTTGCGCTTGTAAACAATACAACTCCGACCTGTCATTTAGCAAATTTCTAGACAGCTGAGGCCCGTGCGTCAGCTGCGCGAGCGGTCTGAAGTTGGTTACACTTCGACCCTGTAGTTAGTAAGTTAGTATATAAGTTCCTTTCGCCTATTACACAATACAAGCAGGTTTAGAATTCCCTACACAAAAATCTCAGAATTTCGGAAGCAAATGATGTCCTCATGGTAATAACCAAGGATTAATTTAGTAATTTAGAAATTTTTAGGTCACACCTTAACTGAAGAAGGCGCAAAACCAAACAATGATAAGATAGAAGCAATTAAAACCTGGCCCATTTCCAAATCAGAAAAAGAAATACGTCAATTCCTTGGAATTCTCTGTTATTACAGACGTTTTATTCGAGATTTTGCTAAAGTAGTCAAATCCCTAACATCCCTCTTAAGAAAAGACACAGAGTTTGAAATCACACCAGAAATTTTGAACTGCTTCGAAAAATTTAAAAAGATTTTAATGTGAGACCCCATCCTAATTTAACCTGATTTTTCCAAAGAGTTCATATTAACAATCGATGCAAGTGATTTTGCAATCGGAGCCGTTTTATCGCAAGGACCAATTGGTAGAGATAAAGCTTGCTTCAAATAGAATTGGAACAAAGACAATTGCCTGTATTTCAGTTATTTATTATTGTATTCAAGATCTTTTTTTATACAAATGTAGCGTTTTCTTCATACGGTTTTGAAGGAATTCTCGAATTTTTCCTGTAACACGGCTCAGTAGGCGGCGCACACTTTCTTCGTCCATCGTTTTAGCTATCTTATTCCACCAGGTCGTCATCTGATTGATGTCTTTGACAACGTTTCCCTTTGCCTTGAGTCTCCTCTTCATGATTGCCCAGTATTTCTCAATAGGGCGGAACTGGGGGCAGTTGAGTGGGTTAAGGTTTTTCGGAACAAACTGGACCACTTTCTCTGCATACCATTCTTAAACGGCTTTGCTGTAATGACAGCTTGCCAAATCTGGCCAAAACATTACAGGATGGTCGTGGGATCGAATGAACGGCAAAATTCGTTTTTGGAGACACTCTTTTTGATATACTTCCGATGTCATTTTCTTATTTGTAACGAAAACTTTCGTTTTTTTTTGCCGCAGCTGCAAATGCCCGGTCAAATCATAAATTTTCTTGCAAATTTGTCGGCAAAAACAAATTTAAATTTGGCTGGAACATCCCCCCGACCGAAGTCAGCCTTGACACAGGTTTCATCGCCCATCAGAAGACACCCGTTGAACTTGGTCAGCACCTGGTCATATAGTTTCCGAGCACGAATTTTGACCACACTATTCTGTTTCATGGTCCGATTTGGCTGTTTGCTAGCTCGATACGACTTGATTCTTTCCCGGAGTCGAGTTCTCCTCACGGTACTATGGGCAGCACCGAATTTTCTGGCCAAATCACGGTCCGACAGATTAGGATTCCTCTTAATCGTCTTCAAAATCTTACCACGCAATTTCCGGTCGTCAGTTCGACTCCGACGATCGGCTTGAGGCTTCCGAATCGTCGTCAATGTTTCCTTCTACCGTTTGATAACGCGCCATACGGTATTTCTGCGCAATTTCAGCTGTTTAGCTAGCCTAGATGCAGACCACAATGGATTTTCCAAATAACTGTGCACAATTTTTTTTCCTTCTTTCGGCTCCCATGTTGATTGTTTACAAAGTACAGTCGATTTTCGGAATGTCAAAAGTCATACGTGAAGCTGACAAAATTCCCGACACGTGGGCGCCAAGAGCTTCCAAATCCGTCCACCAGGAGCGCCACAATATGAGCAAAAGTTTGTTCCAATTCTAAATGAAGCAAGCTTTAGACCAATAGCCTATGCGTCCAGAACATCGAATAGAACAGAAGAACGTTATTAAACAACAGAAAAAGAACTCTTAGCAATAGTTTGGGCCGTTGTACGAATACTTTTACCGGATACTTTTAGCCACGCGCGGATTTTGATGGAATCATCCAAGAAAAGTGAACTGTCTTGTTCGGTTTACCAGTGAAGATTAATTTATTCAAAATGTTTTAAACTTAAGCTAACCTGCTCTATGATGTACATAAAGGTGGGAGGAGCCAGTTACAATACTTTCGTTAAATAAATTGTTAGTGGGAGAGAGGGAAAAGAGAGAGAATATCGATTGGTGCATCAATGCAGCAAGAGGCGATTGAACCTATAGCGCATTACGCAAGGGAAAGAAATGTCGCATCGGCGGATAGTGTGAGCAGCTTGCTTAGCTCACCGTGTGTAGCATATGTTGCAAACACGGACGGCTAGCATGGGAACTTAATGTGAACCAAATGGTTGGCTCTTGGGAAATGTAACGATCGTCAAGTGTTTTTGTGGGAAAATGTTTCATTTGGGTTAGTCGAATCAATATTATCAGGCTACATCACCCTCCTTTTGGTTGAATGATGTAACGTAGTGTAAGCATTCAATTGTAATCGAATTGAATAGTGAACATTGAAGTGTGTTGTGTTTCTGCTGTATATAATCTACTGTATGTATTGTTCAATTGAGGTTTGAATGTGTGTCCTTAAAATGTATATAAAAATTTGGATTTTTCAACCTTTTACAAGTCTGTTTTTGTTTAATTCGTTGCTTTGTTATGTTGTTTTCGATTTCGCAATTTACATCTAGTATTTTAATTATGGTATACGGTCCGATAAAAAAGGAATCGAGTTTCTTCCTATTTTCGTTTTGTAAATACACTATTTCGCCTATTTGTACTTCTAGTGGGTTTATATGGATGTTTGAGTTTTTGCACCTGGAGTTTTTGTTTTCATTTAATCTTTGTTTTGCTACTAAGTTAGATTTTTCCAATTTGTATTTGAGTTCGTTCTTGTAAAGATCAAAATTGTACACGGCGTTCGTTATCTTTGGGTAATTTTCTTGTGGTAATTTTGCTTTAATTCCAAAGACTAGTTCGTACGGTGTAAATTGGTGTTCCGAGTGTGGTGTGGTGTTGTAAGTAAATGCGTAATATGGTAACCAGTCATCCCAGTCTGATTGGTGTTCATTGACGAAGGATCGCAGATACTCGTTTAGGCATCTGTGATTTCTCTCCAATGACCCAATAGTCTGCGGATGATAGGCAGTTGCAAAGTTTTGTTTAATTTGTAAATATTTGTATACTTTCTCAAGTACTTCATTTTTGTACTCGGTTCCTTAATCGGATTTTAATTCCAAAAATTTTCCGTATATTAGTATGAATTTTTCTACTAAATTTTTAGCTATTGTGTTTGCTTCTTTGTTTTGGATGGGTATTATTGCAATGTATTTTGTTAGTTCACATTGTATGGTTATTGCGTAGCGGTTATTATTGTTGGATTTAAGTAATGGACCTATTGTATCTATTGATATTATTTCGAATGGGTTTCACGGTGTGTTAGTTAATATTTGTTTTTCTTTAGTGTGTTTAAGAATTTTATTCATTTACACGACTCACAGGCCTGTATGAATCGTGAAATAGTTCCTTTCATTTCTTTAAAATTGTAATATTCTCTTATTTTGAGGTACAGGTGATGCTGTCCTACGTGTCCTCCCGTAGGGGTTTCATAATAATTTTTTAAAAGATTCTGTATCTTGCCAGGTTCACTGATGAACTTGGGTGGATGATACATTATTATTTGTATGTTTTTATTCGTTTGTTGTACTAGTGTTTTGAATATATTCATGGGTACCCTTTTAAATATTGCTTCTTCTGTCGACATTGCGACTTTATTTATTTTCGTTTTTGTCATTTCTTGTTCTAATGTTGAAAGTATGAGTTCTAGAGCTCTTCTTTCATTAACATATGTTGCTATTTGCTCTATTAATTTTTTCATTTGCGCGTCTTTGTATATGCTAATTACTAGGTATGTATTTTCTACAGTAATTCTTATCTTGGGTAAGGTTCTCGTTTCAGTCGGGTTTTCGGTCGTATAGATAACAAGGTGATCAGTCTTTTTATCTTTAGTCGTTGGTATTTTGTCTTTCACAGTTGTCGGTTTATTGTTAAAATTGTCTTTGTTAATATTGTTGTTATTATTAATATCATTATTTACTTTTGTCGTGGCTCTTGTGTTGACTCTAAATATGTTGAGGGCTTTTAATTCATCGGAGATTGTTACAATTCTGGATAAGGCATCTGCTGTAGCGTTGCTTTTCCCATTAGTATATTCTATGTTGAAATCAAATTCATCTAAATCTAATCTCATTCTTGTTAGCTTAGAAGTAGGGTTTTTCATGTTAAATAAATATACTAGAGGTCGGTGGTCTGTTTTGACCGTAAATTTTTTCCGTATAGGTAAGGTTTAAAATAATTTATTCCCCAGTGTATTCCTGTCAGTTCCTTTAGTATCGTTGATTTATTCTTTTCGCCCGGGGTAAAACTTTTGCTCGCAAAAGCTATAGGTAGGTCGTTTCCGTTTCTGGTTTGAGAAAGTACAGCTCCGCAACCTACGTCTGAAGCATCGGTTGTGAGTATAAAGGGTTGTGTGAAGTCTGGGTATTGAAGTAATTTAGGTCACATTAGGTATAGTTTTAATGTGTTAAAGGCGTTTTGGCATTCATTAGTCCAAACGAATTGTTTGTTTTTCTTAAGGAGTTGATTGAGAGGGTGTGCTATCGTTGCGAAATTGGGTACAAATTTACGGTAATAATTGCAGAAAGCTACAAATCGTCTAGTGTCGTCGCTGTTTTTCGGTATCGGATAGTTGCTGATGGCGTCGTATTTTGTACTATCTGGTAATATTCCTCTATCTGTAATTTTATGTCCTAGATATGTCACTTCGGTATTAAAAAATTTACATTTGTTTGGGTTTAATTTTAGGTTGTATTTTCTAATTCTTTCAAAAACTTTTGTTAAATTTTGTAAATGGTGTTAGATGGAACATCCTATCACTATTATATCGTCAATGTAAACGTTTTCTGGTGTAAGTCCAGCCATGGCACTCGTTATCATTCTTCGGAAGCGGTTTGGGCTAATATTTAGTCCGAAAGGTAGACGTGTGAATTGGTAGTGTCCACTTTGTGTTGAAAAGGCTGTAAATTTTCTGGAGTTATTTTCTAATGGTATTTGGTGAAATCCTGACATTGAATCTAGTGTTGAAAAGTATTTTGCTATACCAAGTTGATCCAAAATTGTATCAATTCTTGGTAAATTTTGTTCTTACATTTCTATTCACAATTTGATTAGGAATTATTCTATTTGCTTTAAAAATTTAAATATCTGCTCCGGAATCTATCAATAAAGTACAAATTGAGTTAGTCATTCGTACTCCGATCTTAATGAAGTTAGAAGCGCTTAGATTTAAAGTCAACACATTTGCCCAAAAAAATGATTTTTCATCGGTTGGTTCTGCTGTTGCAGTTGTTGCTGCTCGGTCGGTGCTTTGACCGGCACAGCTGTTTGCATTTGCATTGGTTGTATATACGGTAATGGCTCAGAGCCTGCTACAAATACATTCTGCCGATTGTGCTGAAATCGGTTTGACCCATATCGAGTTTGTTGAGGTTGGTAATGTCCACGGCCTCGGTTATTATTGTTATGCTATGAGTAATTTGAGCTGTTTGAGCGCTCGGATCTGTTGGCATGGAATTGGTTATTGTTGTTGTAAATACGGTGTGACTCGTTATAGCGTTGATTTGCGCTATAATTGCTTTGGGTGTAGAAATTCCTCCCGTTTCCTCTAGAGAAACGGTTATGGGTTTTGAAATTATTATGATTTTGTCTAGCTCGCGTAGTTAAGACTTGCGCGGTGGTTGTATTTTCGGTCAGATTTTCTTGAGCTTTTTGGATCGCTTCCTTTATTGAATGGAAGTTTCCTGCTTTTAATATTGTTTTTGTTTCAGGTTGGTTTATTCCTGATACAAGGGTATTTAGCCCTGCTTTGGTGGCCATTATTTTTGCAACCTCAGAGGGTATTCTTTGTTTAATGTAGACATGTTCGAGTGAAGTAGTTAGATTTTCTACTTCCTCGCAAAATTTTGTTATCGGTCCACTCTGTCGGGTGGCTTTTAATTTTGCAATGATGTTTTCGGGTGTTGAAATGTCCAAACACCTCGATTTGACGTTTTCTATTAACTCATTAATATTACTTATATTATCAGGTAGGCCCAATCTTGCTTTACCTGATAGACGTGTTTTTATAAATTTGGCAATTGTTCCGCTGTAGTAATTTCTAATAATAAATTTACTGAGTCTACGAAGGCATCCAATCCTAACGGCGTGCCGTCGTACATTTGTACTAACGCCGTTGCCTGGCGGATGTAATGTCCACGGCCTCGGTTATTATTGTTATGCTATGAGTAATTTGAGCTGTTTGAGCGCTCGGATCTGTTGGCATGGAATTGGTTATTGTTGTTGTAAATACGGTGTGACTCGTTATAGCGTTGATTTGCGCTATAATTGCTTTGGGTGTAGAAATTCCTCCCGTTTCCTCTAGAGAAACGGTTATGGGTTTTGAAATTATTATGATTTTGTCTAGCTCGCGTAGTTAAGACTTGCGCGGTGGTTGTATTTTCGGTCAGATTTTCTTGAGCTTTTTGGATCGCTTCCTTTATTGAATGGAAGTTTCCTGCTTTTAATATTGTTTTTGTTTCAGGTTGGTTTATTCCTGATACAAGGGTATTTAGCCCCGCTTTGGTGGCCATTATTTTTGCAACCTCAGAGGGTATTCTTTGTTTAATGTAGACATGTTCGAGTGAAGTAGTTAGATTTTCTACTTTCTCGCAAAATTTTGTTATCGGTCCACTCTGTCGGGTGGCTTTTAATTTTGCAATGATGTTTTCGGGTGTTGAAATGTCCAAACACCTCGATTTGACGTTTTCTATTAACTCATTAATATTACTTATATTATCAGGTAGGCCCAATCTTGCTTTACCTGATAGACGTGTTTTTATAAATTTGGCAATTGTTCCGCTGTAGTAATTTCTAATAATAAATTTACTGAGTCTACGAAGGCATCCAATCCTAACGGCGTGCCGTCGTACATTTGTACTAACGCCGTTGCCTGGCGGATGTCAAAGACTGCTGGTGTTGTGTTTGTCATTTTGGAGTCCGTACCTCTCTTCTCGTCGACTAATTGTTCTTGTATCTTCGAAGTTACTGTAGTACGGATGTCTGTAATTGCATTCCTTGCTGCTTTAACGAGAAATGTTAGTTCTGAGTGTGTTAATGAGTCTTCGTTTTCTAAAAGATTGCTTTCTATTTGAGCATATAGCGCGTTGGCATAGTTTAATTTTGTCGTTAGTGTTTCTGTTTAAAATTTTTTGTTAATCGATTTTTTAAGGTTGTTATCTATAGTTACTAGTGTTTTTATTTCTTCGTGTAATTGCTCTATTGTCATAGGCATTTAGCTAGCTAGTGAAATTATAAAACTATAATATTAATGTATATATTTGTATTTATTTATTTTTTTTTTGTTTTTAAGCGATTGAATTTATGCTTTGTGCTGTTTTAAATCCTTTCTTGATCCAGTGTTTTTTCATTATTTTATGTATTTTCAATAGAAGTAAGATCGTCGAAATTGCGATAATAATCCACAATTTGATCTCGTGGTCTTGATGACTTGTCGTAGACTGTTCAATATGCTCGTTAATTTGGATATTGGTGTCACCAGACTGGTTGGTTTCTTTTGATTGCCCTTTCCCCATGGTGTTTGATTTTTACAGCAACGAACTGGACGCGCTAGCCGCGTCTTCGACTGTTAAGAACTTCTTGCAGGAAATCGTCAATTAATTCCCACAACTCTATATTATCCCAGAAGGGGTCTTCCATTTATATTATAATCAAGAGCAAAAATATAAAAATGAATAAAAGAACTTTTACTATTTATTACTGTTACTATTTATTTTCATTGATTTTTCTTCCTCTTCTTCTACATAATTTACCCAGGTTAATGGATCATCTCCTGGTAATTCTTTAATTCTTTTAACTAGTTCGTTCCACTTATGGCACGAATTTTTCTCAAGGGGGGCAAAAGCTCCTGTTCCCTTTCCTTGTTTTATTTCGTCTAAAAATTCTAGGAACCCTTTTGATTCCTGTTTATCCATAACTATTTTCTTTTCTAGCTTCTTATCTCTAGGGGTCTTATTGATTATTTACCTGTAGTATAGTGTGGAGATGGAGTGTATAAATACATTCGGGTTCACCGTTGCGGTTCTTCTTTGTATCACAGGAAATTGAAACTCATCAATTACGTATACGGCAAACGGTATACGGCAAAACCAAAGCACGACACTTGGCACGGGTAGTGACTTAACGGTTCATTACTTCTGTACACTTATATTGTATTTCGTCTTACTACTGGACGGCGGTTCACCACATTTGTTCCGCTGAGTTTGGATCTTCGCTGTTTCGCACTTCCAACTCTGCTTTAAGACCGAAACTACGGCGCACTAGATTGTGACGTTTTGCTCCACTTTCGCTAACTGATTCACTAAATCCGTAGATAAATTACAACGCGTCGTTGTCTTCCTGTTCGACAATAGACAACAAAACGTGTAGCACTTTCAACTAACCACATACTCCGGAGGGAAAATCCAGCTCAATTAGTGCAAAATACAGTCTCTAGTTCTAGCGAGCTCCCTTTGATTCACTTCACGCGCAACTCTTGGCGCATACTTATTTTTTTCTTTTGCACTAGCGAGACCACTGTCTGAACTAACGGAATCACAGTTTGCACGGAATCGCGGTCCTGTCACGGTCGCCATGTACGGATACTTTTACAGATACTCTTAGCCACGCGCGGATTTTGATGGAGTCATCCAAGAAAAGTGAACTGTCTTGTTCGGTTTACCAGTGAAGATTAATTTATTCAAAATGTTTTAAACTTAAGCTAACCTGCTCTATGATGTACATAAAGGTGGGAGGAGCCAGTTACAATACTTTCGTTAAATAAATTGTTACTGGGAGAGAGGGAAAAGAGAGAGAATATCGATTGGTGCATCAATGCAGCAAGAGGCGATTGAACCTATAGCGCATTACGCAAGGGAAAGAAATGTCGCATCGGCGGATAGTGTGAGAAGCTTGCTTAGCTCACCGTGTGTAGCATATGTTGCAAACACGGACGGCTAGCATGGGAACTTAATGTGAACCAAATGGTTGGCTCTTGGGAAATGTAACGATCGTCAAGTGTTTTTGTGGGAAAGTGTTTCATTTGGGTTAGTCGGATCAATATTGTCATGCTACACCGTGAAGCATTTCATACCATATCTTTACAGAAGAAAATTCAAATTATACATGGATCATCAACCACTTACCTATAGTATGATTACAACAACTACAAAATTATCAGATGCAAATTAGATCTAGAAGAATTTGACTACGAAATTATATACAAACCAGGCAAAAAAATACAGTAGCAGACGCGTTGTCTAGAATACAATCTGCAGAACTTAATATGAACGAAGACATGGACGATACTTCAGTAAACGTAAGCAGTGACGGTACGACAGCTCACTCAGCAGACACAAGTGACGATTACGCCATTCCGTACACCGAGAAACCAATTAATGTGTTCAAAACACAAATCATTTTCAAGATAACATAAATTCGAACGGAAATATACAAAGAAATATTCCCGAGCTATCATCGCCATACTATTTGCAAGCCGAAATATACAGAACGCGAAATAATAAATATTTTCAAAAACTACTCAACCCGAGAGGAGCCAACGGCCTTGAAATACCCACCCCAATCACTCAGTTTGTTCAAGAAATCTATAGAAGACATTTTCCGATAATAATATAAGATAGAAAATTATTATTTCAGAAGTTCTGTTAGAAGACGTTCGTCTATAAGAGGAACAGGACGCAATCGTGAGAGACACTCATGAAGCAGCCCACATAGGAATCAAGGAAAACAAACTCCAAATAACACAGAATTATTTCTTTCCAGGAATCGACAGGAAACTGAAAATCTTTGTAAACGCCGTTCAAATCTGCAAAATAAAGCAAATACGATAGATCACCACCAAAATAATAAGAAATAGTACATTTGGCAAAGCACCATTTGACAGGATTCACATCGATATATTTTTTATGATGTCACCCACCACAACGGAATCGTTGCCTTCAAACTACACAAAGTCAGAGTCAAAATAGGAGATTAGAGAATGGTACACGAAATAAATCTAAAACCAATATACACTAATGTAGAATATATTGAAACCATAACCAGTGAATATAAGATAGCAGATCATTTAGTAGAAACTTTATCAGAAAAAATTAAAAATACTTAAGACAAGCTAAATAATTTGAGTCCTCGAAGACAAAAACGAGCACTTATGAATATTTTAGGAACTACCATAAAATACATAGCAGGTAATCCAGGCAGTGATGATTTTGGAATTATTCGAACTGGTTTACAAACCTTAGTAAATAATGAGAATAAGTGAGTTTCATGTATGGAAGATCACGACAAGCAAGAATGTCTCGAACTAGGGCATTGGATAGTCTACCTTGGGTACGCAAAGAATTTATTAGTTGAGATCTGAAATCACGATACTCCACGCATGTTCAAACGACATGATCAAGATCCCGATAACCTTCTCCACAAGCACAATGATTAGTCTCGTAGAGCCCAATTCGAAGGAGATGTGCGTCTAACGTGTAGTGATTGGACATGAGTCTGGACATCACACGAATGAAATCCCTACTCACATCCAGTCCCCTGAACCATGCCTTTGTCGATATTTTCGGAATAATTGAGTGCATCCACCGACCCAGATCATCTTTATCCCAAGAAGCTTGCCAGCTGGCAAGTGTTCTTTGGCGAGACGAGCTATAGAATTCGTTGAAAGCAATCGGTCTCTCATAAATTTCACCCTCAATAGCACCACGTTTGGCTAAAATATCGGCTCTTTCATTGCTAGGAATGGAGCAATGAGCCGGGACCCAGACTATAGTGATTAGATAATTATTGTTCAATATGTCTTTCAGGCACTGTTTTATTTTGCTCAAGAAAAACGGTTCATTCTTGACAGTCATGTTTGAGCGAATGGCTTCAATTGCACTCAGAATATCTGTTAAGAGGAAATAATTTTTTGGAGATAATGTGACGATTACACTCAAGCTATAATGAACTGCTGCTAACTCTGCTATATAAACAGATGCAGGTTCTTGAAGAATGATTGAGGCTTAAACATTATTGTTGAACATACCAAACCCTGTCGCTTCTTCAATTCGCGATCCGTCCGTGTAAAACATTTTCTCAGAGTCAATATGCCTGAACTGACTTGAAAATATTTTTGGGATTTCCGTCGAGCGTAGATGGTCCGGAATTCCACGCACTTCACGCTGCATGGATGTATCGAAAAATAAAGTTGAGTCAGGGGCATTCAGGATGCTGACACGAATAGGAATATATCTTGATGGGTTGATTTCCTGTGACATGTGGTTAAAATATACTGTCATGAATTTTGTTTGAGATCGACGCTCGACTAGTCGTTCGAAGTTATTAATTACCATGGGATTGAGCACCTCGCATCTTATTAGCAGGCGTGATGAAAGCTCCCAAAATCGATCTATTAATGGAAAAACTCCCGCCAGAACTTCAAGACTCATTGTATGTGTCGAATGCATGCTGCCTAAGCAATTCGCAAACAACGGTACTGAATTCGCTTCAGTTTGATAATATGAGAGTTTGCAGCGGAACGAAAACAAACACATCCATATTCAATCACTGAAAGAATAGTTGTTTGGTATAATTTTATTAGATCTTCCGGATGAGCACCCCACCAAGATCCTGTTATTGTTCGAAGAAAATTTACTCTTTGTTGGCATTTCGTTATCATATACCTAATGTGTCCTCCCCTCGTGCATTTGGAATCAAACCATACCCCGAGGTATTTGTAGGTCAAAACCTGTTGGATCATTCTTTCCATCATATGAAGTTGCGCGGGATCATGCTTTCTTGAAAAGACGACCAGCTCTGTTTTCTCCGCAGAGAATTCGATACCCAGATGAACAGCCCAAACGGATAAGTTATCTAAGGTATCTTGCAATGGTTTTCGCAGTTCAACAGCTTTGGGTCCAGTAACTGAAACTACGCCATCATCTGCCAAATGTCTCAGTGTGCAGGGGGTTACTAGACAGCTTCCAATGTCATTCACGTAAAAACTATAGAGGAGCGGACTGAGACATGAGACTTGCGGGATACCCATGTAGCTTATTCTGAATGATGCTAAGTCGCCACATGAAAAGTGCATGTGCTTTTCTGACAAAAGGTTGTGCAAATAATTATTTATAACCGCTGGAAGTCCATGTTGGTGGAGCTTGTCTGAAAGAACATCGATGGATACTGAATCAAATGCTCCTTTAATGTCTAAAAATACAGATGCCATTTGTTGTTTTGAGCGAAGGCAATTTGGATGTCAGACGAAAGTAATGCACGGCA
Organism: Malaya genurostris; assembly: GCF_030247185.1. NCBI lineage: Eukaryota > Metazoa > Arthropoda > Insecta > Diptera > Culicidae > Malaya > Malaya genurostris. The sequence goes on from NC_080571.1 coordinate 177,299,764, forward strand.
ATCATTCGTCCCTTTATTTCTACGGAAACCAAATTGAGTATCTGACAACAAACCGTTAGTCTCGACCCAAGTGTCGAGAAGTCGTAGAATAATTTTTTCGAACAATTTTCTGATGCAGGACAACATTGCAATGAGTCTATATGAGTTGTGATTGGAAGCTGGTTTCCCCGGCTTTTACATGGCGACAACTTTCACTTGCCTCCAGTCAGGTGGACAATGTTTTGCTCAAGAAACTTGTTGAACAATTCCAACAAACTTTTTTTTCGAGGTCGGGCAGATTCTTCACCAAGTTGAATTTAGTTCTGTCCAACCCAAAAGCGTTATTGTTACAAGACAAAAGTGCTACAGAAAATTCCATCATTGAAAAGGGGTTATTAATAAAACCATTATTTGGAGGAGACTCCCGAATAATGCTCTGTGTAGGAACAGAATCTGGACAAACTTTCCTAGCAAAGTCAAATATCCATCATTTCGAGTATTTATAATTCTCATTGCCCACGCTACGATTCCTCATTCGTCTGGCCGTGTTCCAAAGAGTGCTCATTGAAGTTTCTCTTGACAAACCTTCGACAAAATGTCTCCAGTAGCTTCATTTTGTCGTGAATACGACTTACTTTACTATGGGGCGCCTTTTCAAAATTTACCCTCTGAGAGAGTGATAAGTTTTTGATCGTGAATATCTCCTGTTATATCTAACGAATCAACATAATTCTTGCTACATGCCATCGGAAATATGATCACAATTTTATGATAAAACTTTCAGTTGTGTGACATATTCTTAAATAGTTCACAATTAAACTTTTCTGAAATGTTTGGTATAAACGAGTATCAAAGAGGATAATTCATATGGCGCGTTTGCCTTTCTCGTATTTTGAAAGCTCATAGCTCAGTGATCTGTAGAAGGATTTATATAATCTAACTACCAATAGAATCGAAAATCTTCAACTTGAACGTGTATTACAACAATATTGAAGTTTTTCAATAGTACACTATTGAAAAACCTGTTTGATTTAACCCATGACAGCACCAGCCAATCAGAACGCGAGATGTCTGTATCTATACAAGAGCATCCATATAAAAGTTGAATGGTTCACTTTTCCTATCATTTGCTGAGCAACTCTCCCCGAAACAAGACACACGACAGCAACATCGAGGACCTGTCGTCTCATTGTTTCCCGATATGAATGCACGAGACACCGTCAGCACAATGAAACCGAAAAAGGCAGCCAAAAAGTCCAGCAAGGCCCATTGCCGAAACAAGACACACACGAGAACCATCTCAGATCTCAATATTTCCTACCAAAAGATTCATCAAGATGGGAGTTAAAATAATTTGCACCGTCACTAACACATTCAATTACGAACGGCAATGCGAAAGTGAAAGTGATGATTTTGAACACATCTTTATACTAGTTTACAAATATGCCGTGCGAAACAGAGTTGCCACAGATCAATATGTATTTTTGTCGCGAGTACTTTAGTATGCGGCCGAAAACAAAAATTGTTAGAACAAATGTTTCCACTTGATTTGCGCATTCTACTTTCCAGGCGTATCAGAACTGGCTAAACTTAAAGCAATTCTAAATATTTCTTTATCACAGTGATGTGGTCATCCTGAAAAGGACGGGGTTTTCAACGGATGGCCAGCTGCAGATGACGAGGGATGATTTTCGTTTTCGTTGTCATGGGCAGCGTTACCGGTCAACTCCAACACTTCGGCAACCAAGTACTCCATCACTGCCGCCAGATAGACCGATGCACCAGCACTGACACGCTCGGCGTAGTTCCCCTTCCGAGGCAAACGATGGATTCTGCCGCCAACTGGGCACTTCAGACCAGCACGGTTTGAGCGGGACTTTGCCTTGCCCTTAATTGTTCCTCCACAGCTCGACGACCCATTCAGTATTACTGGCTGCCGCTCTGCTAACTCTCTCTTTTATATCGTTTCACTGTTTCTCGTTCTGCGTATAGGAAAGGAATTCTAACAAAGGGGACGTCCTACCGTGCTACCACTAGCACGTATAAAAGGAAATGTGATGTGAGAAATAGCGTCATTTAAGTTAAAGCAGCTACTCTGTACGTACGAGACACCGTCAGAACGATGGCTCCGAAGACAGGTAGAAAAGCAGATTTGTACCGTCACTAACACATTCAATTACGAACGGCAATGCGAAAGCGAAAATGATGATGGTGAACACATCTTTATACTAGTATGGGGTCGTGTGAAAATATGCCTTGCGAAACAGGGTTGCCATAGATACAGATTAATCTGTATTATCATTATTATTATTATTTTCATTATTATTATTATTATTATTATTATTATTATTATTATTATCATTATTATTATTATTATCATTATTATTATTATTATTAGAATCACTCTTGCATACCGAAGATCGTAGATACATTTCAGACCAGGCCATTGCAATTATCTCGTACTGAAATTTCGAGAAGAATCAGATATCTTCGAACTTCATAGCTTCAATAAAAATAAACTACAAATTTGTCGTACCTAGCTTCCTATATTAGCAAATTAAAAAGGAATTGTTTCAAGTTTGGAATATATAGTTGTAGAATAGTTGCTGTTTAATGTAACTAAACTGTACTTTAATGTAGGTGTATCGCTTCAAATTCTATTAGTGAAAAAGAGGAAAGCTTGCACAATTCATACAATCAATCAACTAACTGATATTCGGAAAAGTGATGGGAGCGTGTCAGTTTTTTCGTATTCACGACATCCAGTTATGTCTCTGACATTACTCACCCGCCTTTTTTTGGCTCGAAGTATGCTCTTGTACTTGGTTTCTAAAACCATAAGATTTTCAAAATTCGGAGGAGTTCCTCCACCCCGTTTTAGAAACGTCTTGCAAGCATTTTGTTTTGCGAGTTTAGCCTCTGAGCACTATTTGTCCCACCAGGGGTTGGGAAGCCTTCTCTTAGTCGTTGGCCCAGGAAAGCGTTTAGTTTGGGATTGTTCTGCGGCCTCCAGAATCGAACAAACGAGGAAGTCTCATATTCATCAAGTGGAGGGAGCTCTTCCATTGAACGGAAACCCACACAATACCGTGCGAATCCCCAGAATCAATCGTGGAGCAGGAAGGGCTTCAACCATTTCATTAAGCTGTCGCTGTCCAACTTTTGCTTTTCGAGGAATATAAACCGAAGCTATACAAATATCTTTAATGTTTATTTGGCAAGCAACAACTTCTATACTAGATGTTGAAGGGATGTTTAATCTATAAAAGGAATAGCATTTCTTAATTCCCAAAAGCACTCCACCATACGAAGAGTCTCTCGAGACGTTTAATGTTAAAATCATTAAAATTTAAAGCTATGTTTGAAGTAAGCCATGTTTTGCATAAAGCAATTTTGACTTGATTTTAAATGAATCAAGTTTTGGCATGATGCTTCGACAATTCCACTGCAGTACAGTGATTGTATCATTTGCGGCGGGTGATAAATTATCCATCAAAATATACAAAACCTGTGACAATTGGCCATTGAGCTGAAAACTGCTTCAAAGAGGTTCTAGCTATTGGAAGGAATGCCATTATGTGGGTCTTTAGAAGTTCAGAAATATTGAATGCTGAGGAAATCCATTCTACAATTTCCGAAAACTTCAATAATCCTGTTGGTGGCTGTGAAATGGAGCACACTGGATTATTATCTTTTTCTGTGTTAGATCCTGGATTGGTTTGTGAATTTGACATACCAGGAGGCACAGTCTTTGGTTTTGATTTTTTTTTGTTTAACACGGGGATCTTTTTTTTAAGTTGAAATTTTTAAAACCCGTTTTCGGTTTCCAAAGGGGGGACAACAATGACCGTTTTAATTATTTCTGTATATGTGCGCTTAGACTGTGCTTTTAAAGAAAGCTGAATTTTGTCTTTGTGCACTTTAAATGCAGCGCATACTGACAGATCATCATGAGGGCTCTCCCCACAATAAATGCATTTTTCAATTTCCTTGTTGCAATCATTATCTTTATGAGGCCCTTCACACTTAAAACAATTTGGTTTATTACTACAGTAAGTTGGCGAATTTTTTGCAGTTCGTCCAATTCATTACATGTGGAACAAAAAGTCGAACAGGAAGGCGAATTTTATCGGCATAGGCATGAGGTGGCAACGCAGACCCGGCAAATGTCACTCAAAACGAATCTGATGGGCGATAAACTTTTGTTTCCTCTTCATGAACTACTAAGTACAGTTGTTTGCACTCCAGTATTTTCACACCCTCAAGCATAGAGTTCTTGAAACGACCAACACCATGCTTGAGTAAATCATCTACCGAAAGACTTGCTTCGGTAACAACACCGTCTATTTGCACATCTTTGGAGGGTATGTAAACTTAATAATCTCTAGTGAAAAGTTCCGAAGAGACAATATCATTCGCTTGTTTCAAAGTATTTACTACAACATTGAAGAGAATCGTGATGTCAAATCTTTGGAAATTTGTAAAAGGTTTAATGGCTTTGATTTACGTCTAAAAAAGACTATCCAAGGCCCAGAAGAGCTCTCCTGATATTTTTGTCGTGAATGCGACTTACTTTACTATGGGGTGCCTTTTCAAAATTTACCCACTGAGAGAGTGATAAGTTTTTGATCGTGAATATCTCCTGTTGTATCTAATTAATCAACATATTTCTTGATACAGGCCATCGGAAATATGATCACAATTTTATGATAAAATTTTCAGTTCTGTGACATATTCTCAAATAGTTCAAAATTAAACTTTTCTGAAATGTTTTTTAATAAACGAGTATAAAAGAGGATAATTCATAAAGCGCGTTTGCCTTTCTCGTATTTCGAAAGCTCATAGCTCAGTGATCTGTAGAAGGATTTATATAATCTAACTACCAATAGAATCGAAAATTTTCAACTTGAACTGTCGTCTCACTGTTTCCCGATCTGAATGCACGAGACACCGTCAGCACAATGACACCGAAAATCGGTAGAAAGGCAGCCAAAAAGTCCAGCAAGGCCCGTTGCCGAAACAAGAAACACACGAGAACCATCTCAGATCTCAATATTTCCTACCAAAAGATTCATCAAGATGGAAGCTAAATTGTTTTGCACCGTCACCAGCACATTCAATTACGAACGGCAATGCGAAAGCGAAAGTGATGATTTTGAACAGATCTTTATACTAGTATACAAATATGCCGTGCGTTGGCCGGGAAGCTCTTCGTTGGAGTAGTCTAGATCCATCGTCGGGGACTAGACGAGTAGTACGTAAAACTGCTAGGATCGTCGGGGCGCCAGTGAACCGGAAGCTATCCTCCAACCGGAATCACTTGATCGACCCAGGCATCTTCTCGGTCGGGCGTTGACGGGTATCGAAAGCGTCGGTTTCGGGAGGGCCTCCTTCGTCGGAGAACTCTCCGTCGGTGTAGGCTAAATCCTTCGGCGGGGGCTAGTCGAGTAGCCGCCACAACACCGATCCGAGTCGTCGAGGCGCCAGAGAACCGGAAGCCATGCTCCAACCGGAATCGCGGGACCGACCTCGGCACTCCATCGGGTGTCCCATGTGGTGTAAGAGACTCGGTGTCGGGAGATTCTCCTTCGCCGGGGAACTCTCCGTCGGAGTAGTCTAGATCCTTTGTCGGGGACTAGATGAGTAGATCGCCGCGTGGTACCGCTAGGATCGTCTGAGCGCCAGTGAACCGGAAGTGTAGACTAGATCTTTTGGCGGAGACTAGTCGAGTAGTTCCGCGACGTAGCATCAGTTTTGGGTCGTCGAGGCACCAGTGAACTGGAAGTTACCCTCCAGCCGGCATCACTGGACCGACCTCGTCATCCAACTGGTCGATCCCTCGAGAGCAGGATACTGATCCCCATTCTGCACAAATCTGGGGAGGGTGCTATGAGCACCAATAGCCTTCCACCCCGAAGTAATACCTAGCGGTGGTATCGGGGAGGTAGGGTTGGAGATCCAAGGTGTTTTAGTGGGTAGTTCCAATCAACAGTTGGGTAGTCCTGTGCACACTCCGTGCGTGAATGCATTTCACCTTGTAAAAAAAAACAGAGTTGCCACAGTTCAATATGTATTTTTGTCGTGATTACTTTAGTATGCGACCGAAAACAAAAATAAACAAATTGTTAGAACAAATGTTTCCACTTGATTTGCGCATTCTACTCTCCAGGTGTATCAGAACTGGCTATACTTTAAGCAATCCTAAATATTTCTTTATCACAGTGATGTAGTCGTCCTGAAAGGACGGGGTTTTCAACTCCTCGTCGTTACGGATGACCAGCTGCAGATGGCGAGGGATGATTTTCGGTTTCTTGTTGTCACGGGCAGCATTACCGGCCAATTCCAACACTTCGGCAGCCAAGTACTCCATCACTGCCGCCAGATAGACCGGTGCACCGGTGTTTCTGCGTAAAAATTCCACAAGATGCTGTTAACAGCTAGACAGCCAATTCAGTATTACTGGCTGCCGCCATACTAACTCTCTCTTTTATTTTGTCACACTGTTTCCCGTTCTGCAATATTTTAACAAAGGGGACGTCCGTCCACCGTTGCCACTAGCAGGTATAAAATGAAATGTGATGTGAGAAATAGCTTCATTCAAGTTAAAGCTGCTACTCTGAACGTACGAGACACCGTCAGCACGATGGCACCGAAAACCGGTAGAAAGGCAAAGTTGTACCGTCACTAACACATTCAATTACGAACGGCATGCATGCGAAAGCGAAATTTATGATGTTGAACACATCTTTATACTAGTATGGGGTCGTGTGAAAATATGCCATGCGAAACAGGGTTGCCATATGTACAGGGTAATCTGTATTATTATTATTATTATTATTATTATTATTATTATTACTATCATTACTATTATTAAAATTACTCTTGCATACCGAAGATCGTCGATACATTTCAGACCAGGCCATTGCAATTGTCTCGTACTGAAATTTCGAAAAGAATCGGATATCTTCGAACTTCATAGTTTCAATAAAAATAAACTACAAATTTGTCGTACCTAGCCTCCTATATTAGCTAATTAAAAAGGATTTGTTGAAGTTTGGAATATATAGTTGTAGAATAGTAGCTGTTTGATGTAACTAATCTGTACTTTAATGTAGGTGCATCGCTTCAAACTCTGTTAGTGAAAAAGAGGAAAGCTTGCACAATTCATACAATCAATCAACTAACTCATATTCGGAAAAGTGATGGGAGCGTGTCAGTATTCACGACATCCAGTTATGTCTCTGACATTACCCACCCGCCTGTTTTCGTTCGGGGGGTATAGGATTCATGCTAGGATTTTGAATCAAATTTTCGTCCATGGATTCATCCTTACATTAAAATTTTGAGTCAAACTATAAAATAATAAATGAAACCAACACTACACAGTACTCAATCAAAAGGAAAAAAAACTTCTACCTTGAAATTGTTGTCTATCTCTGTTGCACTGCCGTGTTGATCCTCGTAGCTCTAGATGTTCTTGTAGGAAGATTTCCGATTCTCTTTTATCTTCATCAGCTGCAACAAGCGCAGGTCACCTTTGTATACCTGCGTGTTGTATGGCAGTGGAAAGATCGAGATGTCTTGTCTCCTTCTTCCTTGTGCTCCGCACCGATATGCTTCTGCACCGAAGTGCTTTCGCACCGGTGTGCCTTCGCACTGGTGTGCCTTTGCACTCTCCTGCTTCTATGTGCCTTCGCACTCTCCTGCTCAGCACTTGTGGCTGTATATTGTGGCCTGGGTAGGTCTTGGGAAACGCCCTTTGTTGTTTCCTTCACTAGCTTGGCCCAGCACTAGGGCTCTCTTATGCAGCACGACTATACGGCTGCTGCCATCAGGTCTATACCTGTAGTTCAACCGTTGTCGTATTTAACGCGTGTAAACCAACCAGCGTTATTAAATTGTACGCTTCTATACACAACCTTCTCGGTTGAACGGCTATTACGGAATGATAACGTTGACTTTATCATACACATTTTAGAGGACATAGAACAGCTATTATCTTTCGCAAGAACAAATTTATTGAACAAAAATATCCTATCACAGCATGAAAAATTGTAAATTTATAACAACCTTATAAGCCACAAAATAGATTGGAAAGTAGTAGACGATATATTCCAATACATAACGAGTAGTGTCATCTTTGGCAAAGAACACATAATAATTTTAGTGAAGATCCCACAGTTAGACGAGAACGCATACGACTTGATCAGCTAAGAAACAGTCAACATAATTGGATCCACCGTCGACACCAACGTTCACCTGGTAGCCAAATATCAAGACAAATTTACGCTCAATCAACCACTTATACCATTTTCGAAAAAAACATTCCCAGAACAAGACGAAAGCCTCTTCAACCTATTGATTCATCAGAAACTGAGATGTCGCCTCATTCGAAGACAACAGCTAACCCGAATCAAGGGAATAAAACAAAGTATTATTTTTGTGGACACAACTAAAAATATTCTAATAAAAGACTCTTGCGGAGATAAGAGAATAATAGCCGAATCAACAATCATAGAGGTAAAAGAAAACTGCACAGTGAAATTTTTGAACTATACCTTTACCAAAGAACCACACATAATCATTAATGATGAATATCTTGTTCCTATCTACGGAAAAGCTCTACAAATAATAAATTCTACAACAAAACTCAACGACTTACAACAATTACATCTGGAAAAGCCTGTTTTAATCCACCTAGTAGTGTTGCCTTTCTCATGTATAATATTGTGGTATTCTATTCAAAAATGTTCTCTTCGATTTTTGAAAGAAACCAAGAAATTGTTTGTGCATTAACTAGTATAACATACAGAATAAAACAGTGGTTTGATTGAGTAGGTCATCCTTAAGAAAACGAAGTGGGTTCACTATTATATGCACTTCCGGCACCGGAACCCGAGAACCGGCATATTCAAAGTCGGTTCGTACGGCCACCAACTAACATGACATACAAACTCTACTATTCACGATTTAAATGTTTATTGCATCCGAAAATATGCAGTAATTTTTGGTTTGATCATAGGAGCTTTCAATTGACCCTAAGATTGAGAATAACGGTTTAGAGTCCAGTTTATAACATTTTTTACGGTGTTTGTTCCGTTACCTTATTTATTTATTTATTTATTTATTTTACTTTTATTTATTTACTATTATTGTGTCCATCGGATACAAGATCTAAATGGACAATTAGAGTGGGAAACAACCCATTTTAGTTGAACTGTTCGTTTGTCATTCTCAAACGGCCGCAAAAACCACTATCATTTCAAAAACATAAACGAAAGTAATGAAACACAATGTAATTTAAGGCTAGTATCACAAATGTCACTAATAAAATATCTTAAAAATTCAAATCACAGTGGATCGTTTCAGTTTTTTCGCGAAATGACTAGATGATTCACCCAACTCAAAAAGATCCTCAACAGCGGTGAAAGTTCGAATGGAAGCAGTAATCGGTTCATTAAAGCCAAAACGAGTCATGTGAAATCTCTGCTGAAGCAGTGATATATTCCGCAGTGTCCTATGCGGTATCCGGAAATTTACTTCAGAGCGTAATTCAGGAGCATGAATTTCCCCATTGATCAGTTTTGCAATTAATAATGCTTGTTGAATTTTTCGGGGTCGATGAAGCGTATCGATTCCTAATAGTTGAAATCTATCCTGATATGGGGGCAGATTAGCAGGATTTTGCTAAGGTAAGTTTCGTAATGCCAGACGAACGAATCGTTTTTGAACTCTTTCAATGCGTATGCTCCACGAAAGTTGATAAAGAATCCAAACTACTGAAACATTCTCTAGAATAGGCCGGACAAGTGAACAATACAAAGCTTTCAAACAGTGAGGATCTCTAAAATCCTTGGCTATTTTACTGATAAAGCCCAATTGACGTGATGCTTTTGAGATGATCTGTGATCGTTGTAAATCAAATGATAATTTTTCATCTAGCAGTATTCCCAAATCGCGAACCTGGGTAACTCTAGTCAAGACTGAGCCATCGATACGATAGTCAAATTTAACATGTCTCAGGGTACGGTGAAACGTGATCACCTGACATTTTGCGACGTTGATTATAAGTTTGTTTCGACTACACCAATCTACGAACGATTCAAGTGCATTTTGCAACCGCCAACAATCCTCCACAGTGCGAATAACGAGGTACAATTTCAGGTCGTCTGCATATGTCAGTTTGCAATCAGTTCCCAAAGCAAATGAGACATCGTTGAAATATAACACGAAAAGCAAAGGTCCTAAGTTACTGCCTTGGGGAACTCCTGAGTTGTTAGAGAAAAGTGATGATGAACTGTTGCTCAATTTTACTCGTAGAACTCTCCCGGAGAGATATGAGCTCAACCAGGACACAAGATGGGCGGAAAATCCGAGACGAGATAATTTGCTGAGAACTATTGTGGGGTCAATTTTGTCGAAAGCAGCTTTTAGATCCGTGTAAATGACATCAATCTGAGCTTTAGCTTCCATGCTGACAATACACTTTAAAGTAAGCGTTAGCAGATTTCTTGCAACTGATCTTCCTGGCATGAATCCATGTTGATCAAATGATATATAAAAGGTGATTTTTTTGAGGTTAGGATTTTCATGCATTAGTATTTGCTCAGATTTTTTGAGGTTATGATTTTCATGCATTATTATTTGCTCAGTATGCTTTGACATTTCATCATGAATAGACTTACTAACGAGCAACGCTTGCAAATCATTGAATTTTATTACCAAAATCAGTGTTCGGTTCGAAATGTGTTTCGCGCTTTACGCCCGATTTATGGTCTACATAATCGACCAAGTGAGCAAACAATTAATGCGATTGTGACCAAGTTTCGCACTCAGTTTACTTTATTGGACATTAAACCAACCACACGAATGCGTACAGTGCGTACAGAAGAGAATATTGCGTCTGTTTCTGAGAGTGTTGCTGAAGACCGTGAAATGTCTATTCGTCGCCGTTCGCAGCAATTGGGTTTGTGTTATTCGACCACATGGAAGATTTTACGCAAAGATCTTGGTGTAAAACCGTATAAAATACAGCTCCTGCAAGAACTGAAGCCGAACGATCTGCCACAACGTCGAATTTCCAGTGAATGGGCCCTAGAAAAGTTGGCAGAAAATCCGCTTTTTTATCGACAAATTTTGTTCAGCGATGAGGCTCATTTCTGGTTGAATGGCTACGTAAATAAGCAAAATTGCCGCATTTGGAGTGAAGAGCAACCAGAAGCCGTTCAAGAACTGCCCATGCATCCCGAAAAATGCACTGTTTGGTGTGGTTTGAACGCTGGTGGAATCATTGGACCGTATTTTTTCAAAGATGCTGTTGGACGCAACGTTACAGTGAATGGCGATCGCTATCGTTCGATGCTAACAAACTTTTTGTTGCCAAAAATGGAAGAACTGAACTTGGTTGACATGTGGTTTCAACAAGATGGCGCTACATGCCACACAGCTCGCGATTCTATGACCATTTTGAGGGAAAACTTCGGAGAACAATTCATCTCAAGAAATGGACCGGTAAGTTGGCCACCAAGATCATGCGATTTGACGCCTTTAGACTATTTTTTGTGGGGCTACGTCAAGTCTAAAGTCTACAGAAATAAGCCAGTAACTATTCCAGCTTTGGAAGACAACATTTCCGAAGAAATTCGGGCTATTCCGGCCGAAATGCTCGAAAAAGTTGCCCAAAATTGGACTTTCCGAATGGACCACCTAAGACGCAGCCGCGGTCAACATTTAAATGAAATTATCTTCAAAAAGTAAATGTCATGTACCAATCTAACGTTTAAAATAAAGAACCGATGAGATTTTGAAAATTTTATGCGTTTTATTGTTTAAAAAAGTTCTCAAGCTCTTAAAAAATCACCCTGTAATTCCTTGCTCGATCTAATATAGCACTACTCACAATAATCTCGAAAAGTTTCGATGAAGCGGAAAGATTAGTTATGCCACGATAGTTTACAACATTACGACGATCGCCATCTTTGATTATTGGGCAAATGTAAGATTGTTTCCATATCCGTGAGAATTTGGGTTGCTCAAATGATCGAGTGAAAATAACACTTAGTGGTCCAGCTAAAGCGTCAATACAGCGACGTAAAATAACAGCAGATAAGCCATCGGGCCCAGGAGAAAATGAACTTTTCAGTTTTTTGGCAGCGCATTGGACCATCTGCGGGGTAACGATGAAAGTGTTTAAGTTTATCATGTCAACTGGAACATCCGAAACAGCAGCTTCCGTATCGCTACTTGAAGTGAAACTGCTCGAAAAAACACTAGCGAAATGCTTGGCAAACAGCTCACACGATTCCGAAACTGACACAGCCGTCTCATCGCCAAGAAATACATTCGAAGGTACAGATGAACTTTTTCTTTTTGAGTTAACAAAACGCCAAAAACTTCTTGGGTTGCGTTTCAGTTTAGTCTGCGTACGGGGTACATATGATTTGTATAAACTTGCATTGAGAGCGCGGTAGGCATTGACCGAGTGATGAAAATTACGAACGTTAACAGCATTTCGTAGACGATGCATTTTTCGCTGATATGAGTTTCGCTTACGTTTTAATTGTCGTAGTTCCCAAGTGCTCCAAGCTGGGGTGACAGATGGTCTGAGGCGAGGTACATTTTGATCAAGCCAGCTATTTATTTCAAAGCAGAAGATTTCTGCCATAACATCAACTTCCCTGGTAGCAAACAATAAATCCCAATCTACAGAAAAATCCACCAACCGGTAATTCAATGGGCGCATGGCACCGCTATCATCATTCTTTGTCATATCGGTGTTATCGGCAATTGTATTGAAATGAATTTCAAGCGGTGGGTGATGGGTGTCCACGGGAAGCAGCGGGGTAGGGCTACAATCGGCTACACAATCTTTCGAACAAAACACAAGATCAAGTGTACGGCCAAGTGAATTATACACAAGATAATACTAGTGTCAAATAATACTAGTGTCGTTTTCAACCCAATGCATTCGCGGCTGATTATAATCCCCACACACGAGAACTACACCCTTATGCGAACATTTCTCACGCAAGTCGTTCAAAGAGGCAATATGCTCATTGACTACGTTCACATCCTGGCTTCGATCTGGTGGAATGTAAATTGCGCATAAGACCAGATTTGTACCTTTAATTTTTGTAGAGATATATATTTGTTCCAAGTTTCGTCCGTACGTTGTGGGTATCATTCTGCTAGAATATTGATGAGCCACAGCGATCAGCACACCACCGAAGCGTGTTTTATTGCTATTTGTTTGAGAACGGTCGCAGCAAAACACATTATAGGCCGTTCCAAATAACTGAAGTGAGGAAATACAATCGTCAAGCCCAGTCTCGATCATAACCATAACGTCGATATCGCATTCAGCAGAGTTCAGGAACAAGTCATCGATTTTTGTTCTTAATCCTCTAACATTCTGATAAAAAATCGAAATAGAGTTGGCAGATAGTTTCTGCAAAGGGTAAACATTGATAAACCAAATGAATCGTGTCAATACTCGCCTCTGGTGGGAGCCCTGGAGCTCCCACCGTCCGCTGAAATTCGTATTGCATTCAAACAATTGCCGCCAGTGTTGGTGTATCTGCAGGATGATCGCTGGAGAAATTGATCGGGTGTCTTTCGATGTTTTTTGAAAACTCAACAAATTCTCTAAACAATAGACCAGTTGGCCAACACGCAGCGTTTAGTGCTTGTTGCTTGTGTACTGGATCCAGACCAATTTTGAATGAGATGTGAGTTAACCTTGACGAGTCCGTTCCTTTGGATACTAAACGATAGGCATCAAAAGGAGCATCCAAATTCAAACAACGAGCGACTAGTTTCTGTACATCCTCGTTACTGATAAGGGGAAGAAATCCCGATAAATAGAGCCCGAATCTAGGCTGAGCTGCAGGAGGTGTAATGAAGGGAACAGAGAGATCACCAAAATCAATTTGATTAGTTCCGCGATTCGGTACCTGGGCTTGTCCATTTTCACCACGTCGACGTTTTGCACCTATTGGCAATATCGGCTTTCGTACAGGCGGCTTAGGAGTTGTAACATTGGAGATGCTATCGACTTTTTTGCTAAGCACTTCAACAATATCGGTCAGTTGCTGTATCTATACATTGATATTGCTTTTGCATGTACTGGTAGTTGTCGTATTTGGATTAAGATAAGCCAAATACGCACAAATGCTTCTACTATTTAGCATGTCTCTGCTCTTCGTGCAAATAAACACCGCTTTACCTTGAGCAAAAATATCTTTGCATGAGCGAAGATTGAAACCACAACAGTTTTGACTGATGTGGAACGGAGTTTCGCATAAGCCGCAGCGTACTGGTTCCAAATCGTTGATTTCATGGTGACACTCTCCGCATTGTTCTTTTGCCATGTTTGTTTTGATCAAGCTACGTTGATGAGCTGATGATTAGACGACGCAATTGACTGGTATTGGTGCTAACGGTCGGTAGTGCGCCAAAAACACAACAAGTTGGCCGAAAAAACAGCAAAATGCGTAGTTGCGGTAGAAAACCAGACGAGTGTTTGAACTACTAACGATACCAGATGCACTGCCGGACACGATGGAATAAGAACGGATACGATATTTAGAATTTTACACTATATAATCGTAAAATACAACAACTACGAGTCGCTTTCAAACTGTATCAGTTGACAAGGTTGCCAAAGCTTAAGTGACGGTGTACAATATTGAACACACTTTACCCTATAATTCCGGAACCGGAAGACGGATCCGGATAAAATTCAGGAATTCCGTATGGGACCGGAAGACCTTTCATTTGAATCTAAGTTAGGTGGAAATCGGTCAAAAAACGCTGAGAAAAGTGAGTGAGATCCATTTTGGTATATATGACTACTATTTCCGGTACTTCCAGAACCGGATACCGGGAACCAGGATAGCCGCAATCGGTTTGTTTAGTTGCCTACTGATAATGGCTATCGATTTGTGTTGTTTTGAGACCAGTTTAGAAATTTTTTTACGTTTTTCGATCCGCCGGTTTAAGTGAAGGTGTACAATATTACCCTATAACTCCGGAACCGGAAGTCGAATCCGGATGAAATTCAGGAATTCCGTATGGGACCAGAAGACCTTTTATTTTAATCTAAGTTTGTGGAAATCGGTCAAACCATCGCTGAGAAAATTGAGTTCCATTTTGGTATATATGACCACTATTTCCAGTACTTCCGGAACCGGATACCGGGAACCAGGATAGCCGGAACCGGTTTGTTTAGTTGCCTATTGACAATGACTATCGAACTGTGTTGTTTTGAGACCAGTTTAGAAAATTTTTTACGTGTTTTGTTTCGCCGGTTTAAGTGACGGTGTATAATATTGAACACACTTTACCCTATAACTCCGGAACCGGAAGTCGGATACTGATGAAATTCAGGAATTCAGTATGGGAACACGAGACCTTTCATTTGAATCTAAGTTTGTCAAAATAGGTTCAGCCATCTCCGAGAAAACCTAGTGAGATTATTTGATACATACGCACACACATACACACACACGCACACGTACACACACACACATACATTGCTCAGCTCGATGAACTGAGTCGAATGGTATATGACACTTGGCCCTCCAGGCCAATTTTCACTAGTCGGTTTTTCAGGTGATTGCATAACCTTTCTATATGAGAAGGCAAAAAGGAATAGAATAACAACGATTCATTTGTCACTGCAGAAAACCCAACGAACTATTAGTTATGGAACACTAGCATTGTCAATATTACTGCTCCTCTATGTATCTTTTAGATGTTTCATTAACAAGAAAAGTTTCTCTGGAAAAACTCTTTTCACCCACGAGAACCATGAAGATCATATCGGTCACATAGAAATTAACCTAGCACACGATGAGAAGAACCACACATCATGGATAAACACAGAAGCAACGCCAACTAAGAAAAAAAATACTTTTCAATTACCAAGATTTGCTCTCCCAAAAAATCAACCGAGAACGGCTGACACTTGTAGGGGGAGATGTTACAACACACCCTGCATTGACGAGACGCTGACACATCGGTTTAGCTTCCGGCGTAACATCGAAACATGTCAATACATGAATCGACCAGAATCCACGAGTAGACAATTCCCATGTAACTAAGGCAACCGTGGGAAACAGCAGCGTGGCTATTTCACGGAACCCATCGACGACGGTATAGCAACCACGCAGGCGATCGCGACGAGAATCGAAATTGCTGAATAATTAGATTTAGCTAACAAATAGGACTGAAACTCAAATTAGTCTTTAGTCTTCAATCTGATTTCAATTGTAACTCATCAAAAGTGAAATGAATATTTGTTCATGCTTCCCATGAAGTGAGAAGCATTACTTATTTATTTGAATTAAGTTTAGTATTAAGTTCTACTTATAATCGATCTGAGTCTCTGAAGCCAATTCCTGAAAACAACACTAGATACACAAAAGTCAAAAAGATCGCACACTATTGAAAACATTGCACATTGCCCTAATCGGTTCGTTCTGACCATATTCCGTTCTTCCTAAGTCGAGTCGCAAGAAATTCCGCGCTATTAGCGTTCTTAGAGGGACATTAATACATATTTGCGATTTGAGATCTCAGGAGCATCAATGTATCCATTCAGCAATTTCGCTAAAAATACTACTCGTTGTTTGTCTAGTGTGTCGACAGAGCTCAATGTATGGTGGAAGCCTTGACGGATTACGCCATGGCAGAGATCTAAGAACAAATCGTAGGAATCGTGATTGAACTGCTTCAATTCTATTGATCCAAACACTGGCGTAAGGACACCAAATATGCACTGCGGCTTCAAGGGTAAACCGTACTAACGCGTAATATAACGCTCGCAAGCAGTATGGATCAGTAAACTCTTTGGCAATCCTCATGATGAAACCAAGGTTTCTATTTGCCTGAGCAATTATATGCGAGTAGAGATGTCTGAAGGAGAGCGGAGAATCAAGAAGCACACCCGGATCTTTGAAAACAGTTACTCTTTCAAGTATTTTCCCAGAAATAGTGTAGTTCCAGACTATCGGGCTTTCCTTTCGTGTGAAAGAAATTACAGAGCATTTGGACACACTTATAGTTAAGAGGTTGAGATTGTACCATTCACAAAAATTGTTTAGGTGCTGCTGAAGTTCCATGCAATCAGCTGCCGATTGCACAACAAGAAACAGTTTCAAATCGTCCGCATACATAAGTCTGCATCCTGGTGGAATGACAAAAGAAATGTCATTAAAAATATGAAAACAGCAATGGTCCGAGATTGTTTCCTTGAGGAACCCCTGATTCGTTAATGAAGTTTTGTGACTCGACATTTCCTAGCTTCACTGATAAAACTCGGCCTACGAGATATGATTTGAGCCACTGAGAAAAACTAGACGATGCACCTAGACGCTCCAGTTTAGCAATCAAGAGCGTATGATCTACACGGTCAAATACTGCTTTCAGGTCGGTATATATTGTATCAATCTGTGGTCCAGTTTCAATGTTCCTTATACAAATGGAACAAAATTGTGTCAAGTTTCGGTTTCGTCGATTGGAATAATGCCTGCTGCTCGTAGCCTTTTAAGCTCACGTAACATAGGTTTCTATTGCGCCATGGTGGCTTTGGACGAGGACGGGGTGCGGGAACATGTACTAAGAAAAGAAAAAGAAAATTTGTCTACAGCTGAATCCACGTCAGCAGCACTATCCAGTAGAGAATCACAGTCGATAACACACAGTGCATTATTAAGTCCGGAAAAGTCAGTCTTCGAAAAGTTGAACAGCCCATCTTCAGACACATCGTCAAACCGCACAAGCCGAGGACAAGTCAAAGCGACAGAAAGCGAAGGATGATTTGCGTCAACGGCTACTGAAGGCTCAAATGCTTCAGCAGTGATGCAATTCCTTGAAATTTCCTCGTTTACGAAAAGCAGGTCTAGTGTACGGTTGCGCATGTTAGTAACAGTGTTTTTTTGCACCATGTTCAGTAGCGACATTCCATCCATCAAGGAAACGTTCGGCTTATCCAAGTTGATCCAGATGGATCAGGGATAGCAAACCCGGAATAAATTTCCATCCAAGCTAGACCTGGTTGGTTATAGTCCCCAAACAGTAAATGCGCTGTGCTAGGATCTATAGATTGAGCGATGGCAAGTGCGGAATCAATATGACTTTGAATAACTTCAACGTTATCGGCAGAATCGGGGGGATATATACCACACAT
Source organism: Malaya genurostris (assembly GCF_030247185.1). NCBI lineage: Eukaryota > Metazoa > Arthropoda > Insecta > Diptera > Culicidae > Malaya > Malaya genurostris. The sequence continues at coordinate 177,317,933 of NC_080571.1, forward strand.
ACACATATGTCAGTATTACGGCTGCGAAGGCTTCCCCAAAGCTGTTCAAGAGCATGATTCAGAACAGATTTACGTTTGGACGAAAGCCGGCTGGAGACAGCAATAAGCACACCACCGCCGCGTTTTTTCCAGCATTTGGATACCTATCGTTACACTACTCAGCCACGTTTCAGTTAACACAATTACATAATATTCCACATCAGAAGCTGCAGTAAACAAATCGTCAATCTTCTTACGTAGCTCTCTAACATTCTGATAATACAATTAGATGTTTGATAAAACTAGCTGAGAGCGCGAACGAGACCGATTTGTGCTGGAATCAGGAAGGTATTGAATGCTATATATATATATATATATATATATATATATATATATATATATATATATATATATATATATATATATATATATATATATATATATATATATATATATGCATAATAATATTTCTCAATCGGGGAAAAAGAAAAAAAATATAAAACCAGTTATTCGTTTTTCTCCTCGTTCTGTACTTGCAGCTATGTTAACTACGGCAGCAGTTCTCAGCACGGCGAATTCTTTGTTAGTAACACCGGTCGAGCAAGATTCTTGACCACATAGGAACTACTTTCATGAAACGGGGTATATGGCGTACAAAAATAAATACGTCGATATCACCGAATGATGATCGGAAATTGATCGAAGGCATACGATGTAATATGTCAGCAACTAGGAAGCGCATGAATAAAGACATAAAAAATGAAAATATGGATAGAATTTTGAGCGTCTTCAACAAATTATGCTCGGATGCAATTTCCGAAATTGATTATGAGAGAACAAGATCTCGACGCTCAAATGTGATATTTGGATTCTTGTGGAGCTTCCTATTCGATGAAAATGACGTCGAAACTGAACTAATGGGTGTAGGATTGATAGGTATTCTGTATGTGGTAGAATATATTTATCTACGAATTAAAAAATGTAATACAACACGAGATTCATGCAGGTCAGCGCAATATATGTTTCCGCTTCCGCAAAATACAGCTGAGAGTTCTTTATAATTTTGTGATTATTTGTTGAAACAATAGATAACAGAGAGGACGAACGCAGTTTACGCCAATATTCCATGACAGTCGCTCCTATGTCAATGAAGGCAATTCTTCAGGAAAATTTACGGGGCCAGAACTGTCGAGCGTAGTGCTTGCTACAATCGCATTCATTATATGATGGCATTAATAGACTTTATTTATCAACCAAAAAAAAAACGTGCTTAAAGGAGTACTTTTCATGAGAAGTAATTTGACCCGATAGTGCGTTCCCAGCGCAGTCATGAGACCTGTTATTTTACCCATCAAATCTCGCATCCCGTATGCTCGCATAATAAATAAATAAAGTCTATTAATGCCATCATATAATGAATGCGATTGTAGCAAGCACTATTAATTATTAATTAAGCACTTCTGAAGAAAGCTTTTTCGTAGAACGTTTTACAAAAAAGTTAGAACAAAAAAGTGCTTTTTCAGGAAGCACCCTACTTTTACTCGAGAAAATTGATGTAACTCGATCAAATGAAAAGCTAGAGAGATACTTTTTTCAGCAAAGTTCCTCAAAATAAAATTTCCTACAACTTTATTGTACAACAAAATCATTTTTGAGTTCAATAAGGAAAGTTAGATTTCTGATTTCAATCTAAATGAGGACCATCCTAGTAACATTTTTCATCAAAAGGAGCGCTATTTGATTGCAAACAACTTTTGTGAAGACACCAACTACAAAAACTAATACAAAACATAAACAAATGCCAAAAGGGAGCGATAACAAATATCGGTCAGAACTTGCTCTCGGAGGGTTGTGGTAATAAAGTCATAAATGCATCTCTAACGAAGGATGCAATAAATCGACGATCTAGCAACCGTCATGGAAACATTTGGTAAAATAATTAACATGCTCTTCAAGCATACAGATAAGGTGCCGCATATGTTTAGATAGGACGGCTAAGCAAGATTTGAACTTGAAACTTGAGCCTTCTAGGAGGGCACTTGTAACCGTTAGGGAATAGCGAGGGATAGCACGAAATGTAAGTGCAATCATCTGATCAAATTTTATGTAGTAGTGGGGCACCAGGAATTTGTTTACCCGTGTTGACGAATAGTAACGTCAGCACCGAAGGAGAAAAAGAGATAACAATAAATGTTGCAATGCGTGTCGTGCAACATTTTCATTTCTATTATGACAAAATGTATGTACACACTTAAAAATTATTACATCTTATTAGATGCACATAAATGGAGCGTCGCAATTCACGCAAATTTACGTGGAAGAACATTTAATATTGTGTCTAAAACTCCATGACATGAAATTCATTGAAATAAAAAAAAAAAAAGAATACTGATAGCAACCACCGCGACTTGAACCGAGAATCATTGGATCGCAAGTACGTCTGTTAATCGACTGAGCCACAGAAGCATGCATCTGCTTGGCTGGTAAAAGGTGCATTTAAATTTATACAGTCGAACCTGCTAGCAGAACGCAAGTTACAGCCAAAACCAGTAAAATTCAAGCTCATCTAATATTAAGTCATTACAAATAAAATTAGGTCTTATTGAATTACATCGTATGAGGGATTAAGTCACCTGTAAAATTCAAATTTTTTGGAGTGTATATATAGTTTAAGAAAATTGAAAATAAACTAGTCTTAGATCAGTTTCTTAGATTCAACCACCAGTGTGTGTTTTCCGTTAATCAAGTGTCGTAAGAAGTTCCGAAGGACGTCACCACCAGCCGTTTCGCCAATCACCAACCAAGAAGGAAGCCAGGACTACAGAGAAGTATCAACACTAATAAAATAATCTCTCTTTTCCAAATTAGGTACAGTCCGCTGAAGAACCGTAGTCAGCATAAAGTCGTACTCCGCTTTATGCTCTGCTAGTTTCTTCCCGGATATCCGAAATATTAAACGAAAGGAAAACAATTGTTTTCCGATAGTTTCAAAGCGGTTTTTCGTGGTATTTAACGTCACTGACGAGAAATCAATCTAAGTTCAGCTGACAGTGGTGGTGACAATTTTTTACTAGCCGGACGGGCGCATTAGTTAATGAATACTTGTTGAATAATTCATGGCTGGTAAAGATTAGATCGAGCATTCGGTTGTTGCTGTTGTGATGATTATTTAGTTGAACTAGGCCGGCTGGTAGTCAGAGAGAGAGCTATTCATTCCACCACCATTATGATAATAAAAAATTAAACTGACGTTGGTAAAGATTGTTTCAATAGTGTGGTTAGATTGCGGGGACGGGCGGAGGAAGGGTTGTCGAATTCGACGTGAAGCTGTTACAAACGATCGTGGTAAATGAGTTTGAAAATTTCTGTTGCGAATGTCTTGAATTCTCAGGAGACGATTTGAGATCGGTGTGAGATGTGTAGGATGATTTGTAGGCGGTCTTGCTAAGTTCCGATAGGAATTGCTTTCTAAAAATTTGTTTTAATAGACCTAGTTGTGTAATGATGGCTTTCTAATTTTCATTTTCTCCTGTATATTACAGCAGAAATTCCCCGAAATACTACAATTTAAATGATTTTGAAAATAGTTTTGAAAATTTTTGTTGCATAATACTGCTACATTGATATTATAAAGGAATTGAAACGAGACGCTGTTTTTGCCTTTCTCATATAGAAAGGTTATGCAATCACTTGAAAAACCGACCAGTTAAAATTGGCCCGGAGGGCCAAGTGTCATATACCATTCGACTCAGTTCATCGAGCTGAGCAATGTGTGTGTGTGTGTGTGTGTGTGTGTGTGTGTGTGTGTGTGTGTGTGTGTGTGTGTGTGTGTGTGTGTGTGTGTGTGTGTGTGTGTGTGTGTGTGTGTGTATGTGTGTGTGTGTGTGTGTGTGTGTGTGTGTGTATGTGTGTGTATGTGTGTGTGTATGTGTCAAATAATCTCACTAGGTTTTCTCGGAGATGGCTCAACCGATTTTGACAAACTAGGATTCAAATGAAAGGTCTCGTGGTCCCATACGGAATTCCTGAATTTCATCCGGATCCAACTTCCGGTTCCGGAATTATAGGGTAAAGTGTGTTCAATATTGTACACCGTCACTTAAACCGGCGAAACAAAAAACGTAAAAAATTTTCTAAACTGGTCTCAAAATTACACAAATCGATAGTCATTATCAGTAGGCAACTAAACAAACCGATTCCGGCTATCCTGGTTCCCGGTATCCGGTTCCGGAAGTACCGGAAATAGTGGTCATATATACCAAAATGGATCTCACTAACTTGTCTCAGCGATGGTTTGACCGATTTCCACAAACTTAGATTCAAATGAAAGGTCTTCCGGTCCCATACGGAATGCCTGAATTTCATCCGGATCCGACTTCCGGTTCCAGAGTTACAGGGTAAAGTGTGTTCTATATTGTACACCGTCACTTAAACCGGCGAAACAAAAAACGTAAAAAATTTTCTAAACTGGTCTCAAAACTACACAAATCGACAGTCATTATCAGTAGGCAACTAAACAAACCGATTCCGGCTATCCTGGTTTCCGGTAACCGGTTCCGGAAGTACCGGAAATAGTGGTCATACATACCAAAATGGATCTCACTCACTTTTCTCAGCGATGGTTTGACCGATTTCCACAAACTAAGATTCAAATGAAAGATCTTCCGGTTCCATACGGAATTCCTGAATTTCATCCGAATCCGACTTCCGGTTCCGGAATTATAGGGTAAAGTGTGTTCAATATTACACACCGTCACTTAAACCGGCAAAACAAAATACGTGAAAATTTTTCTAAACTGGTCTCAAAACTACACAAATCGACAGTCATTATCAGTAGGCAACTAAACAAACCGATTCCGGCTATCCTGGTTCCCGGTAACCGGTTCCGGAAGTACCGGAAATAGTGGTCATATATACCAAAATGGATCTCACTCACTTTTCTCAGCGATGGTTTGACCGATTTCCACAAACTAAGATTCAAATGAAAGATCTTCCGGTTCCATACGGAATTCCTGAATTTCATCCGAATCCGACTTCCGGTTCCGGAATTATAGGGTAAAGTGTGTTCAATATTACACACCGTCACTTAAACCGGCGAAACAAAATACGTGAAAATTTTTCTAAACTGGTCTCAAAAGTACACAAATCGACAGTCATTATCAGTAGGCAACTAAACAAACCGATTCCGGCTATCCTGGTTTCCGGTATCCGGTTCCGGAAGTACCGGAAATAGTGGTCATATATACCAAAATGGATCTCACTCACTTTTCTCAGCGATGGTTTGACCGATTTCCACAAACTTAGATTCAAATGATTCAAAGATTCAAATGTTTCGGTCCCATACGGAATTCCTGAATTTCATCCAGATCCGACTTCCGGTTCCGGAGTTATAGGGTAAAGTGTGTTCAATATTGTACACCGTCACTTAAACCGGCGAAACAAAATACGTAAAAAATTTTCTAAACTGGTCTCAAAACTACACAAATCGATAGTCATTATCAGTAGGCAACTAAACAAACCGATTCCGGCTATCCTGGTTCCCGGTATCCGGTTCCGGAAGTACCGGAAATAGTGGTCATATATACCAAAATGGATCTCACTCACTTTTCTCAGCGATGGTTTGACCGATTTCCACAAACTTAGATTCAAATGAAAGATCTTCCGGTTCCATAAAAAATTCCTGAATTTCATCCGAATCCGACTTCCGGTTCCGGAATTATAGGGTAAAGTGTGTTAAATATTGTACACCGTCACCTAAACCGGCGAAACAAAATACGTAAAAAATTTCTAAACTGGTCTCAAAACTACACAAATCGATAGTCATTATCAGTAGGCAACTAAACAAACCGATTTAGGCTATCCTGGTTCCCGGTATCCGATTCCGGAAGTACCGGAAATAGTGGTCATATATACCTAAATGGATCTCACTCACTTTTCTCAGCAATGGTTTGACCGATTTCCACAAACTTAGATTCAAATAAAAGGTGTTTCGGTCCCATACAGAATTCCTGAATTTCATTTGGATCCGACTTCCGGTTCCGGAATTATAGGGTAAAGTGTGTTCAATATTGTACACCGTCACTTAAACCGGCGAAACAAAAAACGTATAAAAATTTCTAAACTGGTCTCAAAGCTACACAAATCGATAGTCATTATCAGTAGGCAACTAAACAAACCGATTCCGGTTATCCTGGTTCCCGGTATCCGGTTCCGTAAGTACCGGAAATAGTGGTCATATATACCAAAATAGATCTCACTCACTTTTCTCAACGATGGTTTGACCGATTTCCACAAACTTAGATTCAAATGAAAGGTCTTTCGGTCCCATAAGAAATTCCTGAATTTCATCCGGATCCGACTTCCGAATCCGGAGTTATAGGGTAAAGTGTGTTCAAAACCGGCGAAACAAAAAACGTAAAAAAAATTCTAAACTGGTCGTAAAACTACACAAATCGATAGTCATTATCAGTAGGCAACTAAACAAACCGATTCCGGTTATCCTGGTTCCCGGTATCCGGTTGCGTAAGTACCGGAAATAGTGGTCATATATACCAAAATGGATCTCACTCACTTTTCTCAGCGATGGTTTGACCGATTTCCACAAACTTAGATTCAAATGAAAGGTGTTTCGGTCTCATACGGAATTCCTGAAATTCATCCGGATCCGACTTCCGGTTCCGGAGTTATAGGGTAAAGTGTGTTCAATATTGTACACCGTCACTAAAACCGGCGAAACAAAAAACGTAAAAAATTTTCTAAACTGGTCTCAAAACTACACAAATCGATAGTCATTATCAGTAGGCAACTAAACAAACCGATTGCGGTTATCCTGGTTCCCGGTATCCGGTTCCGTAAGTACCGGAAATAGTGGTCATATATACCAAAATGGATCTCACTCACTTTTCTCAGCGATGGTTTGACCGATTTCCACAATCTTAGATTCAAATGAAAGGTCTTTCGGTTCCATACGGAATTCCAGAATTTAATCTGGATCCGACTTCCGGTTCCGGAGTTATAGGGTAAAGTGTGTTCAATATTGTACACCGTCACTTAAACCGGCGAAACAAAAAACGTAAAAAAATTTCTAAACTAGTTTCAAAACTACACAAATCGATAGTCATTATCAGTAGGCAACTAAACAAACCGATTCCGATTATCCTGGTTCCCGGTATCCGGTTCCGTAAGTACCGGAAATAGTGGTCATATATACCAAAATGGATTTCACTCACTTTTCTCAGCGATGGTTTGACCGATTTCCACAAACTTAGATTCAAATAAAAGGTGTTTCGGTCCCATACGGAATTCCTGAATTTCATTTGGATCCGACTTCCGGTTCCGGAATTATAGGGTAAAGTGTGTTCAATATTGTACACCGTCACTTAAACCGGCGAAACAAAAAACGTAAAAAAATTTCTAAACTGGTCTCAAAGCTACACAAATCGATAGTCATTATCAGTAGGCAACTAAACAAACCGATTCCGGTTATCCTGGTTCCCGGTATCTGGTTCCGTAAGTACCGGAAGTAGTGGTCATATATACCAAAATGGATCTCACTCACTTTTCTCAGCGATGGTTTGACCGATTTCCACAAACTTAGATTCAAATGAAAGGTGTTTCGGTCCCATACAGAATTCATGAATTTCATCCGAATCCGACTTCCGGTTCCGGAATTATAGGGTAAAGTGTGTTCAATATTTTACACCGTCACTTAAACCGGCGAAACAAAATACGTAAAAAATTTCTAAACTGGTCTCAAAACTACACAAATCGATAGTCTTTATCAGTGTGCAACAAAACAAACCGATTCCGGTTATACTGGTTCCCGGTATCCGGTTCCGTAAGTGCCGGATATAGTGGTCATATATACCAAAATGGATCTCACTCACTTTTCTCAGCGATGGTTTGACCGATTTCCATAAACTTAGATTCAAATGAAAGGTGTTTCGGTCCCATATGTAATTCCTGAATTTCATACGGATCCGACTTCCGGTTCCGGAATTATACGGTAAAGTGTGTTCAATATTGTACACCGTCACTTAAACCGGCGAAACAAAAAACGTAAAAAATTTCCTAAACTGGTCTCAAAACTACACAAATCGATAGTCATTATCAGTAGGCAACTAAACAAACCGATTTCGGCTATCCTGGTTCCCGGTATCCGGTTCCGGAAGTACCGGAAATAGTGGTCATATGTACCAAAATGAATCTCACTCACTTTTCTCAGCGATGGTTTGACCGATTTCCACAAACTTAGATTCAAATGAAAGGTCTCGTGGTTCTGTACGGAATTCCTCAAATTCATTCGGATCCGACTTCCGGTTCCGGCATTATTGGGTAAAGTGTGTTCAATATTGTACACCGTCACTTAAACCGGCGAAACAAAATACGTGAAAATTTTTCTAAACTGGTCTCAAAACTACACAAATCGACAGTCATTATCAGTAGGCAACTAAACAAACCGATTCCGGCTATCCCGGTTTCCGGTATCCGGTTCCGGAAGTACCGGAAATAGTGGTCATATATACCAAAATGGATCTCACTCACTTTTCTCAGCGATGGTTTGACCGATTTCCACAAACTTAGATTCAAATGATTCAAAGATTCAAATGTTTCGGTCCCATACGGAATTCCTGAATTTCATCCAGATCCGCCTTCCGGTTCCGGAGTTATAGGGTAAAGTGTGTTCAATATTGTACACCGTCACTTAAACCGGCGAAACAAAAAACGTAAAAAATCTTCTAAACTGGTCTCAAAACTACACAAATCGATAGTCATTATCAGTAGGCAACCAAACAAACCGATTCCGGCTATCCTGGTTCCCGGTATCCGGTTCCGGAAGTACCGGAAATAGTGGTCATATATACCAAAATGGATCTCACTCACTTTTCTCAGCGATGGTTTGACCGATTTCCACAAACTTAGATTCAAATGAAAGATCTTCCGGTTCCATACAAAATTCCTGAATTTCATCCGAATCCGACTTCCGGTTCCGGAATTATAGGGTAAAGTGTGTTCAATATTGTACACCGTCACTTAAACCGGCGAAACAAAAAACGTAAAAAATCTTCTAAACTGGTCTCAAAACTACACAAATCGATAGTCATTATCAGTAGGCAACTAAACAAACCGATTTCGGCTATCCTGGTTCCCGGTATCCGGTTCCGGAAGTACCGGAAATAGTGGTCATATATACCTAAATGGATCTCACTCACTTTTCTCAGCGATGGTTTGACCGATTTCCACAAACTTAGATTCAAATAAAAGGTGTTTCGGTCCCATGCGGAATTCCTGAATTTCAATTGGATCCGACTTCCGGTTCCGGAATTATAGGGTAAAGTGTGTTCAATATTGTACACCGTCACTTAAACCGGCGAAACAAAAAACGTAAAAAAAATTCTAAACTGGTCTCAAAGCTACACAAATCGATAGTCATTATCAGTAGGCAACTAAACAAACCGATTCCGGTTATCCTGGTTCCCGGTATCCGGTTCCGTAAGTACCGGAAATAGTGGTCATATATACCAAAATAGATCTCACTCACTTTTCTCAACGATGGTTTGACCGATTTCCACAAACTTAGATTCAAATGAAAGGTCTTTCGGTCCCATAAGAAATTTATGAATTTCATCCGGATCCGACTTCCGAATCCGGAGTTATAGGGTAAAGTGTGTTCAAAACCGGCGAAACAAAAAACGTAAAAAAATTTCTAAACTGGTCGTAAAACTACATAAATCGATAGTCATTATCAGTAGGCAACTAAACAAACCGATTCCGGTTATCCTGGTTCCCGGTATCCAGTTGCGTAAGTACCGGAAATAGTGGTCATATATACCAAAATGGATCTCACTCACTTTTCTCAGCGATGGTTTGACCGATTTCCACAAACTTAGATTCAAATGAAAGGTGTTTCGGTCTCATACGGAATTCCTGAAATTCATCCGGATCCGACTTCCGGTTCCGGAGTTATAGGGTAAAGTGTGTTCAATATTGTACACCGTCACTTAAACCGGCGAAACAAAAAACGTAAAAAAAATTCTAAACTGGTCTCAAAACTACACAAATCGATAGTCATTATTAGTAGGCAACTAAACAAACCGATTGCGGTTATCCTGGTTCCCGGTATCCGGTTCCGTAAGTACCGGAAATAGTGATCATATATACCAAAATGGATCTCACTCACTTTTCTCAGCGATGGTTTGACCGATTTCCACAATCTTAGATTCAAATGAAAGGTCTTTCGGTTCCATACGGAATTCCAGAATTTAATCTGGATCCGACTTCCGGTTCCGGAGTTATAGGGTAAAGTGTGTTCAATATTGTACACCGTCACTTAAACCGGCGAAACAAAACACGTAAAAAAAATTCTAAACTGGTCTCAAAACTACACAAATCGATAGTCATTATCAGTAGGCAACTAAAAAAACCGATTCCAGCTATCCTGGTTCCCGGTATCCGGTTCCGGAAGTACCGGAAATAATGGTCATATATTACAAAATGGATCTCACTCACTTTTCTCAGCGATGGTTTGACCGATTTCAACAAACTTTGATTCAAATGAAAGGTGTTTTGGTCTCATACGGAATTCCTGAAATTCATCCGGATCCGACTTCCGGTTCCGGAATTATAGGGTAAAGTGTGTTCAATATTGTACACCGTCACTTAAACCAGCGAAACAAAAAACGTAAAAAAATTTCTAAACTAGTTTCAAAACTACACAAATCGATAGTCATTATCAGTAGGCAACTAAACAAACCGATTCCGATTATCCTGGTTCCCGGTATCCGGTTCCGTAAGTACCGGAAATAGTGGTCATATATACCAAAATGGATCTCACTCACTTTTCTCAGCGATGGTTTGACCGATTTCCACAAACTTAGATTCAAATAAAAGGTGTTTCGGTCCCATACGGAATTCCTGAATTTCATTTGGATCCGACTTCCGGTTCCGGAATTATAGGGTAAAGTGTGTTCAATATTGTACACCGTCACTTAAACCGGCGAAACAAAAAACGTAAAAAAATTTCTAAACTGGTCTCAAAGCTACACAAATCGATAGTCATTATCAGTAGGCAACTAAACAAACCGATTCCGGTTATCCTGGTTCCCGGTATCCGGTTCCGTAAGTACCGGAAATAGTGGTCATATATACCAAAATAGATCTCACTCACTTTTCTCAACGATGGTTTGACCGATTTCCACAAACTTAGATTCAAATGAAAGGTCTTTCGGTCCCATAAGAAATTCCTGAATTTCATCCGGATCCGACTTCCGAATCCGGAGTTATAGGGTAAAGTGTGTTCAAAACCGGCGAAACAAAAAACGTAAAAAAAAATTCTAAACTGGTCGTAAAACTACACAAATCGATAGTCATTATCAGTAGGCAACTAAACAAACCGATTCCGGTTATCCTGGTTCCCGGTATCCGGTTGCGTAAGTACCGGAAATAGTGGTCATATATACAAAAATGGATCTTACTAACTTTTCTCAGCGATGGTTTGACCGATTTCCACAAACTAAGATTCAAATGAAAGGTGTTTCGGTCTCATACGGAATTCCTGAAATTCATCCGGATCCGACTTCCGGTTCCGGAATTATAGGGTAAAGTGTGTTCAATATTGTACACCGTCACTTAAACCGGCGAAACAAAAAACGTACAAAAATTTCTAAACTAGTTTCAAAACTACACAAATCGATAGTCATTATCAGTAGGCAACTAAACAAACCGATTCCGATTATCCTGGTTCCCGGTATCCGGTTCCGTAAGTACCGGAAATAGTGGTCATATATACCAAAATGGATCTCACTCACTTTTCTCAGCGATGGTTTGACCGATTTCCACAGTCTTAGATTCAAATGAAAGGTCTTTCGGTTCCATACGGAATTCCAGAATTTAATCTGGATCCGACTTCCGGTTCCGGAGTTATAGGGTAAAGTGTGTTCAATATTGTACACCGTCACTTAAACCGGCGAAACAAAAAACGTACAAAAATTTCTAAACTAGTTTCAAAACTACACAAATCGATAGTCATTATCAGTAGGCAACTAAACAAACCGATTCCGATTATCCTGGTTCCCGGTATCCGGTTCCGTAAGTACCGGAAATAGTGGTCATATATACCAAAATAGATCTCACTCACTTTTCTCAACGATGGTTTGACCGATTTCCACAAACTTAGATTCAAATGAAAGGTCTTTCGGTCCCATAAGAAATTCCTGAATTTCATCCGGATCCGACTTCCGAATCCGGAGTTATAGGGTAAAGTGTGTTCAAAACCGGCGAAACAAAAAACGTAAAAAAAAATTCTAAACTGGTCGTAAAACTACACAAATCGATAGTCATTATCAGTAGGCAACTAAACAAACCGATTCCGGTTATCCTGGTTCCCGGTATCCGGTTGCGTAAGTACCGGAAATAGTGGTCATATATACAAAAATGGATCTTACTAACTTTTCTCAGCGATGGTTTGACCGATTTCCACAAACTTAGATTCAAATGAAAGGTCTTTCGATCCCATACGAAATTCCTGAATTTCATCCGGATCCGACTTCCGGTTCCGGAATTATAGGGTAAAGTGTGTTCAATATTGTACACCGTCACTTAAACCGGCGAAACAAAAAACGTAAAAAAATTACTAAACTGGTCTCAAAACTACACAAATCGATAGTCATTATCAGTAGGCAACTAAACAAACCGATTGCGGTTATCCTGGTTCCCGGTATCCGGTTCCGTAAGTACCGGAAATAGTGGTCATATATACCAAAATGGATCTCACTCACTTTTCTCAGCGATGGTTTGACCGATTTCCACAGTCTTAGATTCAAATGAAAGGTCTTTCGGTTCCATACGGAATTCCAGAATTTAATCTGGATCCGACTTCCGGTTCCGGAGTTATAGGGTAAAGTGTGTTCAATATTGTACACCGTCACTTAAACCGGCGAAACAAAACACGTAAAAAAAATTCTAAACTGGTCTCAAAACTACACAAATCGATAGTCATTATCAGTAGGCAACTAAAAAAACCGATTCCGGCTATCCTGGTTCCCGGTATCCGGTTCCGTAAGTACCGGAAATAATGGTCATATATTACAAAATGGATCTCACTCAATTTTCTCAACGATGGTTTGACCGATTTCCACAAACTTAGATTCAAATGAAAGGTGTTTTGGTCCCATACGGAATTTCTGAATTTCATCCCGATACGACTTCCGGTTCCGGAATTATAGGGTAAAGTTTGTTCAATATTGTACACCGTCACTTAAACCGGCGAAACAAAATACGTAAAAAAATTTCTAAACTGGTCTCAAAACTACACAAATCGACAGTCATTATCAGTAGGCAACTAAACAAACCGATTCCGGCTATCCTGGTTTCCGGTATCCGGTTCCGGAAGTACCGGAAATAGTGGTCATATATACCAAAATGGATCTCACTCACTTTTCTCAGCGATGGTTTGACCGATTTCCACAAACTTAGATTCAAACGAAAGGTGTTTCGGTCCCATACAGAATTCCTGAATTTCATCCGGATCCGACTTTCAGTTCCGGAATTATAGGGTAAAGTGTGTTCAATATTGTACACCGTCACTTAAACCGGCGAAACAAAAAACGTAAAAAAATTCCTAAACTGGTCTCAAAACTACACAAATCGACAGTCATTATCAGTAGGCAACTAAACAAACCGATTCCGGCTATCCTGGTTTCCGGTATCCGGTTCCGGAAGTACCGGAAATAGTGGTCATATATACCAAAATGGATCTCACTCACTTTTCTCAGCGATGGTTTGACCGATTTCCACAAGCCTAGATTCAAATTAAAGGTCTCGTAGTCCCATACGGAATTCCTGAATTTCATCCGGATCCGACTTCCGGTTCCGGAATTACAGGGTAAAGTATGTTCAATATTGTACACCGTCACTTAAACCGGCGAAGCAAAAAACGTGAAAATTTTTCTAAACTGGTCTCAAATCTACACAAATCGATAGTCATTATCAGTAGGCATATTCCGGCTATCCTGGTTCCCGGCTATAGTAGGCGATTCCGGCTATCCTGGTTCCCGGTATCCGGTTCCGGAAGTACCAGAAATAGTGGTCATATGTACCAAAATGGATCTCACTCACTTTTCTCAGCGATGGTTTGACCGATTTCCACAAACTTAAATTCAAATGAAAGGTCTCGTGGTCCCATACGGAATACCTGAATTTTATTTCTATCCGACTTCCGGTTCCGGAGTTATAGGGTAAAGTGTGTTCAATATTGTACACCGTCACTTAAACCGGCGAAACAAAAAACGTAAAAAAATTTCTAAACTGGTCTCAAAACTACACAAATCGACAGTCATTATCAGTAGGCAACTAAACAAACCGATTCCGGCTATCCTGGTTTCCGGTATCCGGTTCCGTAAGTACCGGAAATAGTGGTCATATATACCAAAATGGATCTCACTCACTTTTCTCAGCGATGGTTTGGCCGATTTCCACAAACTTAGATTCAAATGAAAGGTCTTTCGGTCCCATACGGAATTCCTGAATTTCATCCGGATCCGACATCCGGTTCCGGAATTATAGGGTAAAGTGTGTTCAATATTGTACACCGTCACTTGAACCGGCGAAACAAAAACCTGTTTTAATCCACCTAGTGGTGTGATGATGCCTTTCTGATGCACATATAATATTGTAGCATTTTATTCAAAAATTTTCTCTTCGATTTTTAAAGGAAACCAAGTGATTGTTTATGCATAACATACAGAATAAAACAGTACTTTGATTGCGTAAGCCATCCTTAAGAATGGGTTCACTATTATATGCACTTCCGGCACCGGAACCCAAGAACCGGTATAATCGAAGTCGGTTCGTATGGCCACCAACTAACATGACACACAAACTCTTCTAATACGCACCCTATAACTCCGGATTCGAGAGTCGGATCCGGATGAAATTCAGGAATTTCGTATGGGACCGGGAGACCTTTCATTTGAATCTAAGTTTGTGGAAATCGGTCAAACCATCGCTGACAAAAGTGAGTGAGATCCATTTTGGTATATATGACCACTATTTCCGGTACTTTCGGAACCGGATACCGGGAACCAGGATAACCAAAATCGATTTGTTTAGTTGCCTACTGATAATTACTATCGATTTGTGTAGTTTTGAGACCAGTTTAGAAAAATTTTCACGACTTTTGTTTCGCCAGTTTAAGTGACGGTGTACAATATTGAACACACTTTGCCCTATAATTCCGGAACCAGAAGTCGGATCCGGATGAAATTCAGGAATTCCGTATATGACTGGAAGACCTTTCATTTGAATATTAGTTTGTGGAAAGTGGTCAAACCATCGCTGACAAAAGTGAGTGAGATCCATTTTGGTATATAAGACCACTATTTCCGGTACTTTCGGAACCGGATACCGGGAACCAGGATAACCAAAATCGATTTGTTTAGTTGCCAACGGATAATGACTATCAATTTGTGTAGTTTTGAGATCAGTTTAGAAAAATTTTCACGTTTTTTGTTTCGCCGGTTTAAGTGACGGTGTACAATATTGAACACACTTTACCCTATAATTCCGGAACCGGAAGTCGGATCCGGATTAAATTCAGGAATTCCGTATGGGACTACGAGACCTTTCATTTGAATCTAAGCTTGTGGAAATCGGTCAAACCATCGCTGAGAAAAGTGAGTGAGATCCATTTTGGTACATGTGACCACTATTTCCGGTACTTCCGGAACCGGATACCGGGAACCAGGATAGCCGGAATTGGTTTATTTAGTTGCCTACTGATAATGACTATCGATTTTTGTATTTTTAGACCAGTTTAGAAAAATTTTCACGTTTCTTGCTTCGCCGGTTTAAGTGACGGTGTACAATATTGAACATACTTTACCCTATAACTCCGGAACCGGAAGTCGGATCCGGATGAAATTCAGGAATTTCGTATGGGAACGAAAGACCTTTCTTTTGAATTTAAGTTTGTGGAAATCGACCAAACCATCGCTGAGAAAAGTGAGTGAGATCCATTTTGGTACATATGACCACTATTTCCGGTACTTCCAGAACCGGATACCGGGAACCAGGATAGCCGAAATCGGATTGTATCGTTGCCTACTGATAATGACTATCGATTTGTGTAGTTTTGAGACCAGTTTAGAAATTTTTTTACGTTTTTTGTTTCGCCGGTTTAAGTGACGGTGTACAATATTGAACACACTTTACCTTATAACTCCGGAACCGGAAGTCGGATCCGGATTAAATTCAGGAATTTCGTATGAGACCGAAAGACCTTTCATTTGAATCTAAGTTTGTGGAAATCGGTCAAACCATCGCTGAGAAAAGTGAGTGAGATCCATTTTGGTACATATGACCACTATTTCCGGTACTTACGGAACCGGATACCGGGAACCAGGATAGCCGGAATCGGTTTGTTTAGTTGCCTACTGATAATGACTATCGATTTGTGTAGTTTTGAGACCAGTTTAGAAAATATTTTACGTTTTTTGTTTCGCCGGTTTAAGTGACGGTGTACAACATTGAACACACTTTACCCTATAATTCCGGAACCGGAAGTCGGATCCGAATGAAATTAAGGAATTCCGTATGGGACCACGAGACCTTTCATTTGAATCCTAGTTTGTCAAAATCGATTCAGCCATCTACGAGAAAACCTAGTGAGATTATTTGACACATACACACACACACATATACACACACACACACACACACACACACACACACACACAGACATTGCTCAGCTCGACGAACTGAGTCGAATGGTATATGACACTTGGTCGGTTTTTCAAGTGATTGCATAACCTTTCTTTATGAGAAAGGCAAAAACGTAAAAAAATTCGTAAACTGGTCTCAAAACTACACAAATCGATAGTCATTATCAGTAGGCAACTAAACAAACCGATTCCGGCTATCCTGGTTCCCGGTATCCGGTTCCGGAAGTACCGGAAATAGTGGTCATATGTACCAAAATGGATCTCACTCACTTTTCTCAGCGATGGTTTGGCCGATTTCCACAAACTTAGATCCAAATGAAAGGTCTCGTAGTCCCATACGGAATTCCTGAATTTCATCCGGATCCGACTTCCGGTTCCGGAATTATAGGGTAAAGTATGTTCAATATTGTACACCGTCACTTAAACCGGCGAAGCAAAAAACGTGAAATTTTTTCTAAACTGGTCTCAAAACTACACAAATCGATAATCATTATCAGTAGGCAACTAAACAAACTGATTCCGGCTATCCTGGTTCCCGGTATCCGGTTCCGGAAGTACCGGGAATAGTGGTCATATGTACCAAAATGGATCTCACTCACTTTTCTCAGCGATGGTTTGACCGATTTCCACAAACTTAGATTCAAATGAAAGGTCTCGTAGTTCCATACGGAATTCCTGAATTTCATCCGGATCCGACTTCCGGTTCCGTAATTATAGGGTAAAGTATGTTCAATATTGTACACCGTCACTTAAACCGGCGAAGCAAAAAACGTGAAAATTTTTCTAAACTGGTCTCAAATCTACACAAATCGATAGTCATTATCAGTAGGCATATTCCGGCTATCCTGGTTCCCGGCTATAGTAGGCGATTCCGGCTATCCTGGTTCCCGGTATCCGGTTCCGGAAGTACCAGAAATAGTGGTCATATGTACCAAAATGGATCTCACTCACTTTTCTCAGCGATGGTTTGACCGATTTCCACAAACTTAAATTCAAATGAAAGGTCTCGTGGTCCCATACGGAATACCTGAATTTCATTTCTATCCGACTTCCGGTTCCGGAGTTATAGGGTAAAGTGTGTTCAATATTGTACACCGTCACTTAAACCGGCGAAACAAAAAACGTAAAAAAATTTCTAAACTGGTCTCAAAACTACACAAATCGACAGTCATTATCAGTAGGCAACTAAACAAACCGATTCCGGCTATCCTGGTTTCCGGTATCCGGTTCCGTAAGTACCGGAAATAGTGGTCATATATACCAAAATGGATCTCACTCACTTTTCTCAGCGATGGTTTGGCCGATTTCCACAAACTTAGATTCAAATGAAAGGTCTTTCGGTCCCATACGGAATTCCTGAATTTCATCCGGATCCGACTTCCGGTTCCGGAATTATAGGGTAAAGTGTGTTCAATATTGTACACCGTCACTTGAACCGGCGAAACAAAAACCTGTTTTAATCCACCTAGTGGTGTGATGATGCCTTTCTGATGTACATATAATATTGTAGCATTCTATTCAAAAATTTTCTCTTCGATTTTTAAAGGAAACCAAGTGATTGTTTATGCATAACATACAGAATAAAACAGTACTTTGATTGCGTAAGCCATCCTTAAGAATGGGTTCACTATTATATGCACTTCCGGCACCGGAACCCAAGAACCGGTATAATCGAAGTCGGTTCGTATGGCCACCAACTAACATGACACACAAACTCTTCTAATACGCACCCTATAACTCCGGATTCGAGAGTCGGATCCGGATGAAATTCAGGAATTTCGTATGGGACCGGGAGACCTTTCATTTGAATCTAAGTTTGTGGAAATCGGTCAAACCATCGCTGACAAAAGTGAGTGAGATCCATTTTGGTATATATGACCACTATTTCCGGTACTTTCGGAACCGGATACCGGGAACCAGGATAACCAAAATCGATTTGTTTAGTTGCCTACTGATAATTACTATCGATTTGTGTAGTTTTGAGACCAGTTTAGAAAAATTTTCACGACTTTTGTTTCGCCAGTTTAAGTGACGGTGTACAATATTGAACACACTTTACCCTATAATTCCGGAACCAGAAGTCGGATCCGGATGAAATTCAGGAATTCCGTATATGACTGGAAGACCTTTCATTTGAATATTAGTTTGTGGAAAGTGGTCAAACCATCGCTGACAAAAGTGAGTGAGATCCATTTTGGTATATAAGACCACTATTTCCGGTACTTTCGGAACCGGATACCGGGAACCAGGATAACCAAAATCGATTTGTTTAGTTGCCAACGGATAATGACTATCAATTTGTGTAGTTTTGAGATCAGTTTAGAAAAATTTTCACGTTTTTTGTTTCGCCGGTTTAAGTGACGGTGTACAATATTGAACACACTTTACCCTATAATTCCGGAACCGGAAGTCGGATCCGGATTAAATTCAGGAATTCCGTATGGGACTACGAGACCTTTCATTTGAATCTAAGCTTGTGGAAATCGGTCAAACCATCGCTGAGAAAAGTGAGTGAGATCCATTTTGGTACATGTGACCACTATTTCCGGTACTTCCGGAACCGGATACCGGGAACCAGGATAGCCGGAATTGGTTTATTTAGTTGCCTACTGATAATGACTATCGATTTTTGTATTTTTAGACCAGTTTAGAAAAATTTTCACGTTTCTTGCTTCGCCGGTTTAAGTGACGGTGTACAATATTGAACATACTTTACCCTATAACTCCGGAACCGGAAGTCGGATCCGGATGAAATTCAGGAATTTCGTATGGGAACGAAAGACCTTTCTTTTGAATTTAAGTTTGTGGAAATCGACCAAACCATCGCTGAGAAAAGTGAGTGAGATCCATTTTGGTACATATGACCACTATTTCCGGTACTTCCAGAACCGGATACCGGGAACCAGGATAGCCGAAATCGGATTGTATCGTTGCCTACTGATAATGACTATCGATTTGTGTAGTTTTGAGACCAGTTTAGAAATTTTTTTACGTTTTTTGTTTCGCCGGTTTAAGTGACGGTGTACAATATTGAACACACTTTACCTTATAACTCCGGAACCGGAAGTCGGATCCGGATTAAATTCAGGAATTTCGTATGAGACCGAAAGACCTTTCATTTGAATCTAAGTTTGTGGAAATCGGTCAAACCATCGCTGAGAAAAGTGAGTGAGATCCATTTTGGTACATATGACCACTATTTCCGGTACTTACGGAACCGGATACCGGGAACCAGGATAGCCGGAATCGGTTTGTTTAGTTGCCTACTGATAATGACTATCGATTTGTGTAGTTTTGAGACCAGTTTAGAAAATATTTTACGTTTTTTGTTTCGCCGGTTTAAGTGACGGTGTACAACATTGAACACACTTTACCCTATAATTCCGGAACCGGAAGTCGGATCCGAATGAAATTAAGGAATTCCGTATGGGACCACGAGACCTTTCATTTGAATCCTAGTTTGTCAAAATCGATTCAGCCATCTACGAGAAAACCTAGTGAGATTATTTGACACATACACACACACATATACACACACACACACACACACACACACACACACACAGACATTGCTCAGCTCGACGAACTGAGTCGAATGGTATATGACACTTGGTCGGTTTTTCAAGTGATTGCATAACCTTTCTTTATGAGAAAGGCAAAAACGTAAAAAAATTCGTAAACTGGTCTCAAAACTACACAAATCGATAGTCATTATCAGTAGGCAACTAAACAAACCGATTCCGGCTATCCTGGTTCCCGGTATCCGGTTCCGGAAGTACCGGAAATAGTGGTCATATGTACCAAAATGGATCTCACTCACTTTTCTCAGCGATGGTTTGGCCGATTTCCACAAACTTAGATCCAAATGAAAGGTCTCGTAGTCCCATACGGAATTCCTGAATTTCATCCGGATCCGACTTCCGGTTCCGGAATTATAGGGTAAAGTATGTTCAATATTGTACACCGTCACTTAAACCGGCGAAGCAAAAAACGTGAAATTTTTTCTAAACTGGTCTCAAAACTACACAAATCGATAATCATTATCAGTAGGCAACTAAACAAACTGATTCCGGCTATCCTGGTTCCCGGTATCCGGTTCCGGAAGTACCGGGAATAGTGGTCATATGTACCAAAATGGATCTCACTCACTTTTCTCAGCGATGGTTTGACCGATTTCCACAAACTTAGATTCAAATGAAAGGTCTCGTAGTCCCATACGGAATTCCTGAATTTCATCCGGATCCGACTTCCGGTTCCGTAATTATAGGGTAAAGCATGTTCAATATTGTACACCGTCACTTAAACCGGCGAAGCAAAAAACGTGAAAATTTTTCTAAACTGGTCTCAAATCTACACAAATCGATAGTCATTATCAGTAGGCATATTCCGGCTATCCTGGTTCCCGGCTATAGTAGGCGATTCCGGCTATCCTGGTTCCCGGTATCCGGTTCCGGAAGTACCAGAAATAGTGGTCATATGTACCAAAATGGATCTCACTCACTTTTCTCAGCGATGGTTTGACCGATTTCCACAAACTTAAATTCAAATGAAAGGTCTCGTGGTCCCATACGGAATACCTGAATTTCATTTCTATCCGACTTCCGGTTCCGGAGTTATAGGGTAAAGTGTGTTCAATATTGTACACCGTCACTTAAACCGGCGAAACAAAAAACGTAAAAAAATTTCTAAACTGGTCTCAAAACTACACAAATCGACAGTCATTATCAGTAGGCAACTAAACAAACCGATTCCGGCTATCCTGGTTTCCGGTATCCGGTTCCGTAAGTACCGGAAATAGTGGTCATATATACCAAAATGGATCTCACTCACTTTTCTCAGCGATGGTTTGGCCGATTTCCACAAACTTAGATTCAAATGAAAGGTCTTTCGGTCCCATACGGAATTCCTGAATTTCATCCGGATCCGACTTCCGGTTCCGGAATTATAGGGTAAAGTGTGTTCAATATTGTACACCGTCACTTGAACCGGCGAAACAAAAACCTGTTTTAATCCACCTAGTGGTGTGATGATGCCTTTCTGATGTACATATAATATTGTAGCATTCTATTCAAAAATTTTCTCTTCGATTTTTAAAGGAAACCAAGTGATTGTTTATGCATAACATACAGAATAAAACAGTACTTTGATTGCGTAAGCCATCCTTAAGAATGGGTTCACTATTATATGCACTTCCGGCACCGGAACCCAAGAACCGGTATAATCGAAGTCGGTTCGTATGGCCACCAACTAACATGACACACAAACTCTTCTAATACGCACCCTATAACTCCGGATTCGAGAGTCGGATCCGGATGAAATTCAGGAATTTCGTATGGGACCGGGAGACCTTTCATTTGAATCTAAGTTTGTGGAAATCGGTCAAACCATCGCTGACAAAAGTGAGTGAGATCCATTTTGGTATATATGACCACTATTTCCGGTACTTTCGGAACCGGATACCGGGAACCAGGATAACCAAAATCGATTTGTTTAGTTGCCTACTGATAATTACTATCGATTTGTGTAGTTTTGAGACCAGTTTAGAAAAATTTTCACGACTTTTGTTTCGCCAGTTTAAGTGACGGTGTACAATATTGAACACACTTTACCCTATAATTCCGGAACCAGAAGTCGGATCCGGATGAAATTCAGGAATTCCGTATATGACTGGAAGACCTTTCATTTGAATATTAGTTTGTGGAAAGTGGTCAAACCATCGCTGACAAAAGTGAGTGAGATCCATTTTGGTATATAAGACCACTATTTCCGGTACTTTCGGAACCGGATACCGGGAACCAGGATAACCAAAATCGATTTGTTTAGTTGCCAACGGATAATGACTATCAATTTGTGTAGTTTTAAGATCAGTTTAGAAAAATTTTCACGTTTTTTGTTTCGCCGGTTTAAGTGACGGTGTACAATATTGAACACACTTTACCCTATAATTCCGGAACCGGAAGTCGCATCCGGATTAAATTCAGGAATTCCGTATGGGACTACGAGACCTTTCATTTGAATCTAAGCTTGTGGAAATCGGTCAAACCATCGCTGAGAAAAGTGAGTGAGATCCATTTTGGTACATGTGACCACTCTTTCCGGTACTTCCGGAACCGGATACCGGGAACCAGGATAGCCGGAATTGGTTTATTTAGTTGCCTACTGATAATGACTATCGATTTTTGTATTTTTAGACCAGTTTAGAAAAATTTTCACGTTTCTTGCTTCGCCGGTTTAAGTGACGGTGTACAATATTGAACATACTTTACTATATAATTCCGGAACCGGAAGTCGGATCCGGATGAAATTCAGGAATTCCGTATGGGACTACGAGACCTTTCATTTGAATCTAAGCTTGTGGAAATCGGTCAAACCATCGCTGAGAAAAGTGAGTGAGATCCATTTTGGTACATATGACCACTATTTCTGGTACTTCCGGAACCGGATACCAGAAACCAGGATAGCCGGAATCGGTTTGTTTAGTTGCCTACTGATAATGACTACCGATTTGTGTAGTTTTGAGACCAGTTTAGAAAAATTTTCACGTTTTTTGCTTCGCCGGTTTAAGTGACGGTGTACAATATTGAACATACTTTACTATATAATTCCGGAACCGGAAGTCGGATCCGGATGAAATTCAGGAATTCCGTATGGGACTACGAGACCTTTCATTTGAATCTAAGCTTGTGGAAATCGGTCAAACCATCGCTGAGAAAAGTGAGTGAGATCCACTTTGGTACATGTGACCACTATTTCCGGTACTTCCGGAACCGGATACCGGGAACCAGGATAGCCGGAATTGGTTTATTTAGTTGCCTACTGATAATGACTATCGATTTTTGTATTTTTAGACCAGTTTAGAAAAATTTTCACGTTTCTTGCTTCGCCGGTTTAAGTGACGGTGTGCAATATTGAACATACTTTACCCTATAACTCCGGAACCGGAAGTCGGATCCGGATGAAATTCAGGAATTTCGTATGGGAACGAAAGACCTTTCTGTTGAATTTAAGTTTGTGGAAATCGACCAAACCATCGCTGAGAAAAGTGAGTGAGATCCATTTTGGTACATATGACCACTATTTCCGGTACTTCCAGAACCGGATACCGGGAACCAGGATAGCCGAAATCGGATTGTATCGTTGCCTACTGATAATGACTATCGATTTGTGTAGTTTTGAGACCAGTTTAGAAATTTTTTTACGTTTTTTGTTTCGCCGGTTTAAGTGACGGTGTACAATATTGAACACACTTTACCCTATAACTCCGGAACCGGAAGTCGGATCCGGATTAAATTCAGGAATTTCGTATGAGACCGAAAGACCTTTCATTTGAATCTAAGTTTGTGGAAATCGGTCAAACCATCGCTGAGAAAAGTGAGTGAGATCCATTTTGGTACATATGACCACTATTTCCGGTACTTACGGAACCGGATACCGGGAACCAGGATAGCCGGAATCGGTTTGTTTAGTTGCCTACTGATAATGACTATCGATTTGTGTAGTTTTGAGACCAGTTTAGAAAATATTTTACGTTTTTTGTTTCGCCGGTTTAAGTGACGGTGTACAACATTGAACACACTTTACCCTATAATTCCGGAACCGGAAGTCGGATCCGAATGAAATTAAGGAATTCCGTATGGGACCACGAGACCTTTCATTTGAATCCTAGTTTGTCAAAATCGATTCAGCCATCTACGAGAAAACCTAGTGAGATTATTTGACACATACACACACACACATATACACACACACACACACACACACACACACACACACACAGACATTGCTAAGCTCGACGAACTGAGTCGAATGGTATATGACACTTGGTCGGTTTTTCAAGTGATTGCATAACCTTTCTTTATGAGAAAGGCAAAAACGTAAAAAATTTCGTAAACTGGTCTCAAAACTACACAAATCGATAGTCATTATCAGTAGGCAACTAAACAATCCGATTCCGGCTATCCTGGTTCCCGGTATCCAATTCCGGAAGTACCGGAAATAGTGGTCATATGTACCAAAATGGATCTCACTCACTTTTCTCAGCGATGGTTTGGCCGATTTCCACAAACTTAGATCCAAATGAAAGGTCTCGTAGTCCCATACGGAATTCCTGAATTTCATCCGGATCCGACTTCCGGTTCCGGAATTATAGGGTAAAGTATGTTCAATATTGTACACCGTCACTTAAACCGGCGAAGCAAAAAACGTGAAATTTTTTCTAAACTGGTCTCAAAACTACACAAATCGATAATCATTATCAGTAGGCAACTAAACAAACTGATTCCGGCTATCCTGGTTCCCGGTATCCGGTTCCGGAAGTACCGGGAATAGTGGTCAAATGTACCAAAATGGATCTCACTCACTTTTCTCAGCGATGGTTTGACCGATTTCCACAAACTTAGATTCAAATGAAAGGTCCCGTAGTCCCATACGGAATTCCTGAATTTCATCCGGATCCGACTACCGGTTCCGTAATTATAGGGTAAAGTATGTTCAATATTGTACACCGTCACTTAAACCGGCGAAACAAAAAACGTGAAAATTTTTCTAAACTGGTCTCAAAACTACACAAATCGATAGTCATTATTAGTAGGCAACTAAACAAACCGATTCCGGCTATCCTGGTTCCCGGTATCCGGTTCCGGAAGTACCAGAAATAGTGGTCATATGTACCAAAATGGATCTCACTCACTTTTCTCAGCGATGGTTTGACCGATTTCCACAAACTTAAA
The DNA here is from genome assembly GCF_030247185.1 of Malaya genurostris. Lineage (NCBI taxonomy): Eukaryota > Metazoa > Arthropoda > Insecta > Diptera > Culicidae > Malaya > Malaya genurostris. The sequence continues at coordinate 177,343,359 of NC_080571.1, forward strand.
TTCAAATGAAAGGTCTCGTGGTTCCGTACGGAATTCCTGAATTTTATCCGGATCCGACTTCCGGTTCCGGCATTATAGGGTAAAGTGTGTTCAATATTGTACACCGTCACTTAAACCGGCGAAGCAAAATACGTGAAAATTTTTCTAAACTGGTCTCAAAACTACACAAATCGATAGTCATCTTTTTTTTTGTTTCAATTATAGAGGCTTTTTTTTTAACATCTTAGGTCACTCGCCTCTTCGGACCAGAAAAACTTTCTGACCCTATGTGCGGGGTTGGGAATCGAACCCAGGCGGGCTGCGTGAAAGGCATCGACTATCCCATCACGCTATACCCGTCCCCCGATAGTCATTATCAGTAGGCAGCTAAATAAACTGATTCCGGCTATCCTGGTTCCCGGTATCCGGTTCCGGAAGTACCGGGAATAGTGGTCATATGTACCAAAATGGATCTCACTCACTTTTCTCAGCGATGGTTTGACCGATTTCCACAAACTTAGATTCAAATGAAAGGTCTCGTAGTCCCATACGGAATTCCTGAATTTCATCCGGATCCGACTTCCGGTTCCGTAATTATAGGGTAAAGTATGTTCAATATTGTACTCCGTCACTTAAACCGGCGAAGCAAAATACGTGAAAATTTTTCTAAACTGGTCTCAAAACTACACAAATCGATAGTCATTATGAGTAGGCAGCTAAATAAACTGATTTCGGCTATCCAGGTTCCCGGTATCCGGTTCCGGAAGTACCAGAAATTGTGGTCATATATACCAAAATGGATCTCACTCACTTTTCTCAGCGATGGTTTGACCGATTTCCACAAACTTAGATTCAAATAAAAGGTCTTTCGGTCCCATACGGAATTCCTGTCACTTAAACCGGCGAAGCAAAATATGTGAAAATTTTTCTAAACTGGTCTCAAAACTACACAAATCGATAGTCATTATCAGTAGGCAACTAAATAAACCGATTTTGGCTATCCTGGTTCCCGGTATCCGGTTCCGGAAGTACCAGAAATTGTGGTCATATATACCAAAATGGATCTCACTCACTTTTCTCAGCGATGGTTTGACCGATTTCCACCGATTCAAATGAAAGGTCTTCCGGTCCCATACGGAATTCCTTAATTTAATCCGGATCCGACTTCCGGTTCCGGAATTATAGGGTAAAGTGTGTTCAATATTGTACACCGTCACTTAAACCGGCAAAACAAAAAACGTGAAAATTTTTCTAAACTGGTCTCAAAACTACACAAATCGATAGTCATTATCAGTAGGCAACTAAACAAATCGATTTTGGTTATCCTGGTTCCCGGTATCCGGTTCCGAAAGTACCGGAAATAGTGGTCATATACACCAAAATGGATCTCACTCACTTTTGTCAGCGATGGTTTGACCAATTTCCACAAACTTAGATTCACATGAAAGGTCTCCCAGTCCCATACGAAATTCCTGAATTTCATCCGGATCCGACTTCCGAATCCGGAGTTATAGGGTGCGTATTAGAAGAGTTTGTGTGTCATGTTAGTTGGTGGTCGTATGAACCGACTTCGATTATACCGGTTCTTGGGTTCCGGTGCCGGAAGTGCATATAATAGTGAACCCATTCTTAAGGATGGCTTACGCTATCAAAGCACTGTTTTATTCTGTATGTTATGCATAAACAATCACTTGGTTTCCTTTAAAAATCGAAGATAAAATTTTTGAATAGAATGCCACAATATTATATGTACATGAGAAAGGAATCATCACACCACTAGGTGGATTAAAACAGGTTTTTTATGCTCAGATTACATCGTGCTGTGCGTTTTGCTGTCAACTTTCGTTTGTTTACTTGTTTGTACGGTTGAAATTCTGCGTTTTCAAAATGTCGCGCACCCGGTTAACGACCACGATAGGCTTAAGCCGGGTATAAATGAATGATATACAATACAATACAAAATGTCGCGTATTGAAAAGGAAGTGAAAATTAATGTTCTGGACACATGGCTAAGTGAGAAGGGTATTGCTATACGAAAATTGGCGAAGTGGATTGGAATTCATCATGCCAGTGTTAAAACAATCATTAATAAGTTTGGGGAACACTATTCTTTGGATGGGCTACCAGGAAGAGGCAGAAAACCCGGATCTTCCAACCCGCAACTGGACCAGAAAGTGGTATCTCTAATCATGAAGAATAAATCAATGTCAATACGATATTTGGCCAAAAAAGCAGGAACGAGTGTCGGAATGATCCAGCGTATCAAGAGGCGAAATCACCTGAAGACCTACAACAAGCAGAAAATCTCGAAACGAAGTGTAGAACAGAAGAAGCGAGCAACAACAAGGGCCCGGAAATTGTATTGCTGGGTTCGGATACATGCGTTTTGATGGACGACCAAAGTCAACCATTTTTTACACTACGGGAACTATAAATGCAGAAATCTATCAATCTGAGTGTCTCCAGACAAGATTACTACCTTTATATAAAAAGCTTAGGGGCTGTCCATAAAAGACGTCACACTTTTTTTGACGATTTTTTACTCCCCCTCCCCCCTTTGTCACAAATTGTCACAAAAGCAAAGACCCCCCACCCCCCCTATGTCACATGTCACGAATTCAAAATAAATAAAATTCATCTCAATACATTCTCAATATGTATGACAAACCATACAAATATGAGGGAAAAATCGATTTATTACATGCTGTTATTAGATTAAAAAATATCCCTAAAACTACAAAATCATCGGAATTATTTTATCAATATCAATTATATAAATTAACAAAAGTATTTGGTTGGAATTGATGAAACATTTAGATCATCTGTTTTATTCCTCCTAGGGGTACACAGATATATTATTGTTTTAGGTAAATAATAATATTTACTTAGTATAGCATACAGGGCTGAGAAAATAAAGACCAAAACCTCATCAAAACGAGATCACTGCCGGATAATCTTTTCATGATCAGTTGATCAGTGAACTTTAAATCACATCGATCAATATCGGTACTGATCTTCCGTCATATAATGGGTAGTGATTTTGAGCTAAAATGATTCTTGATTTGTGTAAGCTCGATCATTGGATTATTTGATAAGCTTAGATGTTGGTGGAGGAAAATCACATATGATCAAGAGAAGACATGACATGATCTACTCCTGAAATCGTTGATCTCCCGCCTTTTTTCAAATGAAGTACAATTGAATAAACTGCATCAGAATCAGATAAGATAAATTCTTATGATATACTATTATCAATGCTAGAAAATCAAATTACTGAAAAATTGTCAGTGCATAACTTAAGTTAAACCGTTTGAAGGTATTTTTTTCTTTTTTACTCATATTTGGCAAAATTGATTAATTTCGCTAATTTACTCGCTCCTCCGTGCACTTTTGCTGATCACAACAGAAATGATTTCCTGCATCACTCATTTCCGAATTTACAAGAAGAAGCTTTTACATCAACAAATACACGTTTTCCTATAGAATGTAAACGTTTATTGTGGAGATTTTTTCAGGAAATAGGGCAAAGCAGTAATATAATTAGGTATTTTAAAAATGCGCTCATTGAAAATATTGGACGTCGCATTCCAAAAACCTCCCCCCCTCCCCCCTGTCACAAAAGGTCACGTTTTATAAAACACCCCCCTCCCCCTTGCGGCGTGACGTCTTTTATGGACAGCCCCTTAGTACACCTCCACTGTTTGTACCGGATTTAGCGTCGGCTCACTATGCCAAAATCACTCTCAATTGGCATGCGAAAAAAAGCAAAGCCTTGGTGTTACATTCCTGTAGTGGAATTTAACCTTCTGTTTGAACAGATTTCGCAGCCGATTCAGACTGTACAGAACCAGTGCATGGCTGGTGCTACGATTTTACTGACACTACGAATCCTTCCAGGTCGGGGCTCGAACATACGACAACTGGTTTGTAAGACCAGCGCCCTATGCATTGAACCGCCAACCCGGGTTGGTTAGTTTATTAGTGATTGGTTAGTTTATTTTCGATACACTCCTTAATACTATATAATGAAAAACTGGTTCAAAAATTACTGAGAAAATAGTTCACGACGATATTCTCGCATGCTAGTTTACCACGATATTCTCGAAAAAAATTTCGCCCTGCTATTGTTTAGAACATCCCTGTATATGTCATGTAGATGAGTTATTTAAAAGATGATTAACATACCTGTAGTTCATTTATAGCCACCCATGAATTGGATGGAAACCCTTGCAACATAGGAACTAAAAATTGCAGACATCCGCTCCAGTGTCCAATCAGCAACATCATACATATAAGATTGAATATTCGCATGAAAACTGAGGCCATATTCAGGAACTGAAATGCACATAAAAAATGTACAGGAATATTAGAATACTAAGATTTAATCTTGGATTTTGAGAAATTTTTTGTAAGCAATAAATTGTTACCACCCGGAAAATCCTGCGAACTTAAAAATACTGCGGCCATTCTATCGAACTATTATGTACGAGTTTTAACCATTTTTTAGATAATCGGAACCGAAAAAAAAAATTTCGGTGTTCTTTTTAATTCCAACGATTTATGGGTGGATATTGTCAGAATAACTGGATGACGTGAATATGAATAAAACTAACATGTATCTTTACATATATACCTTAAATCGTTCTCGAAATTTTGTGTATTATTTAAATTGTGCAAAATTTATTTTCTTTACTTCCATAATTGTAACGGCGAACCTACACTAAAGTATGACGAGTTCAATGTACACTTATTATAACTCACAAATTAAAACGACAGGGTAATAGAAAGTAAAATATTATTCAATAGAAGATAATATCAAAAAGTACTTAAATAATAATTTTACTGATATTAAAAGTCTACTGTACAGGCCTGAAAGAATTAAATGTACCAATTAGCCCAATTCATACCTACCCGATTGGTAACCCGATTTGTCCCGGGTTGGCGGTTCAATGCATAGGGCACTGGTCTAACAAATCAGTTGTCATATGTTCGAGCTCCGACCTGGAAGGATTCGTAGTGTCAGTAGGATCGTAGCACCAGCCACGCAATGGTTCTGTACACTCTGAATCGGCTGCGAAGTCTGTTGAAACAGAAGGTCAAATTCCACTACACCGAAACCTCCATTTACGAACAAAACGGGGGTTCGTAAATGGAGGTTGTTGGTAAAAAAAGTTCACGTTATTTGGAATTTGGTTCGTAAAAAAAGTTTACTTTATTTATAATTTACTTCGTAAAAAAAGTTTTGTGCAATGAATGTGGAAACCCCCAATCACATGGCCATTTTCGGAACGGATGTGATAAGTGGGTGCAAGAGAATGATGTTTGGGGTCGTTTCAAAATCCAAGATGGCGACTTCCGGTTTGTCGATATTACTTAAAAACCCTGACAATGTGGGTATTTTCCAACCGGAATTGATGAGTAGTTGACAGAAAATGACGTTTGAAGTGATTTGTAAATCCAACATGGCGACTTCCAGTTTGTCGATATTACTTAAAAACCCTTACAATGGGGTATTTTCGAACCGGAATTGATGAGTAGTTGACAGAAAACAATGTTTGAAGTGATTTGTAAATCCAAGATGGCGACTTCCGGTTTGTCGATATTACTTAAAAACCCTTACAATGTGGGTATTTTCGAACCGGAATTGATGAGTAGTTGACGGAAAACAATGTTTGAAGTGATTTGTAAATCCAAGTTCGCGATTTGTCGATATTACTTAAAAACCCTGACAATGTGGGTATTTTCCAACCGGAATTGATGAGTGGTTGACGAAAAACGATGTTTGAAGTGATTCGTAAATCCAAGATGGCGACTTCCGATTTGTTGATATTGCTTAAAAACCCTGACAATGTGGGTATTTTCGAACCGGAATTGATGAGTAGTTGACGGAAAACGATGTTTGAAGTGGTTCAAAATCCAAGATCTCGGCTTCCGGTTTATCAATATTCCTAAAAACCCTGACAATGTGGGTATTTTCGAACCGGAATTGATGAGTAGTTGACGGAAAACGATGTTTGAAGTGGTTCAAAATCCAAGATGGCGGCTTCCGGTTTATCAATATTCCTAAAAACCCTTACAATGTGGGTATTTTCGAACCGGAATTAATGAGTAGTTGACGGAAAACGATGTTTGAAGTGGTTGGAAATCCAAGATGGCGGCTTCCGGTTTATCAATATTCCTAAAAACCCTTACAATGTGGGTATTTTCGAACCGGAATTGATGAGTAGTTGATGGAAAACGATGTTTGAAGTGATTTGTAAATCCAAGATGGCGACTTCCGGTTTGTCGATATTACTTAGAAACCCTGACAATGTGGGTATTTTCCAACCGAAATTGATGAGTAGTTGACGGAAAACAATGTTTGAAGTGATTTGTAAATCCAAGATCGCGACTTCCGGTTTGTCGATATTACTTAAAAACTCTGACAATGTGGGTATTTTCGAACCGGAATTGATGAGTAGTTGACGGAAAACGACGTTTGAAGTGATTTGTAAATCCAAGATGGCGACTTCCGGTTTGTCGATATTACTTAAAAATCCTTACAATGTGGGTATTTTCGAACCGGAATTGATGAGTAGTTGACGGAAAACGATGTTTGAAGTGGTTCAAAATCCAAGATGGCGGCTTCCGGTTTATCAATATTCCTAAAAACCCATACAATGTGGGTATTTTCGAACCGGAATTGATGTGTAGTTGACGGAAAACGATGTTTGAAGTGGTTGGAAATCCAAGATGGCGGCTTCCGGTTTATCAATATTTCTAAAAACCCTTACAATGTGGGTATTTACGAACCGGAATTGATGAGTAGTTGATGGAAAACGATGTTTGAAGTGATTTGTAAATCCAAGATGGCGACTTCCGGTTTGTCGATATTACTTAGAAACCCTGACAATGTGGGTATTTTCCAACCGAAATTGATGAGTAGTTGACGGAAAACGATGTTTGAAGTGATTTGTAAATATAAGATGGCGACTTCCGGTTTGTCGATATTACTTAAAAACCCTTACAATGTGGGTATTTTCGAACCGGAATTGATGAGTAGTTGACGGAAAACGATGTTTGAAGTGGTTTGAAATCCAATATGGCGGCTTCCGGTTCATCAATATTCCTAAAAACCCTGACAATGTGGGTGTTTTCGAACCGGAATTGATGAGTAGTTGACGGAAAACGATGTTTGAAGTGGTTGGAAATCCAAGATGGCGGCTTCCGGTTTATCAATATTCCTGAAAACCCTGACAATGTGGGTATTTTCGAACCGGAATTGATGAGTAGTTGACGGAAAACGATGTTTGAAGTGATTCGTAAATCCAAGATGGCGACTTCCGGTTTGTCGATATTACTTAAAAACCCTGACAATGTGGGTATTTTCGAACCGGAATTGATGAGTAGTGGACGAAAAACGATGTTTGAAGTGGTTGGAAATCCAAGATGGCGGCTTCTGGTTTATCAATATTCCTAAAAACCCTTACAATGTGGGTATTTTCGAACCGGAATTGATGAGTAATTGACGGAAAACGATGTTTGAAGTGATTCGTAAATCCAAGATGGCGACTTCCGGTTTGTCGATATTTCTTAAAAACCCTTATAATGTGGGTGTTTTCGGAACGGGATTGATGAGTAGATGATGGAAAACGATGTTTGATTTTTTAGTTACGGTTTTAAATTTCGACATTCTGAAAATTAATTGTGAGTCGAAAAGGTTCCTTTATCAGGAAGAAGAGATTGCCATACTGAAGAAGTGTACATAGTTTCAGCCGATTCGGAGAAAGTCGATCCTGCCAGTTGATCTGCTATTTATTTCTGGAATTGCTCATAAATGTTAGAAATTCAGTGTAATGTGGTTGTCTAACTGACTCTTACCACTTGAGCCAAATAATATCCCTTTATCTCAATGGCTTACAAAATATTAAATCATATTCCGACGGGCCAGTTGACATGAGATTTTGACAAGTTTAAACAAAAACAAATGTGTCGTGATGAGAGTAACAGTACATTTTTCGACTTTATAATTTCCACTAAAAAAACTGATATTATAAGTGTAACACAGGAAATAAAAAAATTGGAGAACACGGTCATTGATTTGAAACCTAATTTTAATGTTTGTGGTTGCTTCCAAATTTTAGATTGAGACTTCCAGTGGTTCAATAAAATATTGAAAGCATACAATATAACTATAACAATTTAAAATTATTATAGCTGTTCAGACGTTTACTTGTTATGATGATTTCGAAAATATAGTACAATATTCAAACAATAATGATTAGCAGGAAACACCTTTGTCAGAAGCATAACTTTTTTTTTAACGATATATAATCATATCGTAATGATCGCCAAAGAATACCGATATAACTGAACTCACCATTTTGATTTTTGAAGCGCTTTCAAACATAATTTCTCGGTATATACTCATCAACCCCGTCCCGAAAATACCCATATTGTAAATGTTTTTAAGCAATATCAAAGAACCGGAAGATGTCATCTTGGATTTCTTAACCACTTCAAACATCGTTTTCCGTCATCTACTCATCAATCCCGTTTTAAAAATACCCACATTGTAAAGGTTTTTAAGGAATATCGACAAACCGGAAGTCGCCATCTTGGATTTCCGAACCACTTCAAACATCGTTTTCCGTCATCTACTCATCAATCCCCTTCCGAAAATACCCATATTGTAATGGTGTTTAAGGATTATTCTCAAACCGGAAGTCGCCATCTTGGATTTCCGAACCACTTCAAACATCGTTTTCCGTCATCTACTCATCAATCCCGTTCCGAAAATACCCATTATGTAGTAATTTCCATGGACCCGGAAATTGTTAACATTAGATGCAAAAACCTCTTTTTACGAAGTTGGTTCGTAAAAAAAGTTTACGTTATTTGGGATTTGGTTCGTAAAAACAGATTACGTTATTTGGGATTTGGTTCGTAAATAGAGTTACGTAAAAAGAGGTAACGTAAAAAAAGTATTCGTAAACGGAGGTTTGGGTGTACAGGAATGTAATACCAAGGCTTTGCTTTGCGATTGGTAACCAAGCACAAAAAAGACAAACATGCGTCATGAGTTTTTCTCTTCAATACTCGTTGATACCAAATATTTCAGAAAACTTTAATTTTTAGTAATTTGTGGTTATTCCGTAGTAATGAAAAAATTATCAATCTATCTGATCATATTTCCGAAAAGACTCCTCATTGTAATGTTAGCTGGTATAACATACCATTACATGACATTAGCCTTTTCTGAACAAAATGTGTATAAAATATTATTTTTCTTATTGTTTTTACCTTTTTATTAAGAAAATTTCTGACATTAATTTATGCTCATTTTTGACACACATTTATTTAGATTACTTCGAGTAGCTCACAAAAGTATGCTTCAGCGTATATGTCATACTCGGCATTATTTCTCAAACCAAGCTCTTGACATTTGCGTAGCCTATTTAATCTAAAACACTTCTTGGTCCACTTAGTGGAATTTTCATCGATCTTGAAAAATCACAATAGGAGGGGGGAGGGGGGTACATGAAATTTCCAAAATCGAAAAAAAAGGTTCATGCCAACAGTCATAGAATTGCATGAAACGTCAAGATTTAGTGTCATTTCGAAAAAAAAAATATATATTTTCATCGACTTTCTGGGACAAACAAATTTTTTTGAGATGACATCAAATCTCGACGTTTCATGCAATTTTAAGATTTTTGGCATCAAATAAATTTTTGATTTCGGAAATTTCAATTTTAAGCACTAGCGCTTTACGAAATGAGTGGTGATCCCAAAATATTGGCACCCTTATACAGGTCCGCCATCTAACTTTTTTTTTTTAACTAGCGGTTATTTCGACATTGGTAACTTCTGATTTGACAGAAACTTAGTTTTATCCTTCTGCTGAACGAAAATGGTTGTGTATACGCTTGAGGAACGCGTTCTCGCTTCGCCAACTTGGCTTGCGATCAGCTTGAAGAAGATGCCGATTTTTGCCAAAAAATCATCTTCTCGGATGAGCCACATTTTCATCTCGGCGGGTATGTTAATATTCTGACAATTAGTGTTATGATACTATCATTCAAAAGTTACTCTTCACGAGTTTTACAAACGTATAATAAGCGAATTTCGGTTGCATGACAATGTTTAAGAAACGCGTTTGCATTTCAGCTAAAGGAATGGTTGCTTTGCTTTGTGCTGTTTTTGACATAAGACAGCATTAAAAACAACATATTTTTCAACTACTTCAATATGTGCAAATCAAATAGTAAATTGGTTGAATCAAGTAATTATTAGTTAAAACAATAACTGCAAAAATAAAAAAATTGCGAGATCACAATTTTTTGATTGGAGGGTTTTCCGTGCGCGATTAGACTAGGAGCAATCATTCCTAATGGTTGACAAGTCATCATTAATAAAGCCAATATTGTTAGACATGCATTGTACCATTTTTGTTTTGCCCTCCGGGTTGGTCTTTCATCAACAGGCTCGAAGGCATCTTTCTGTTCATTGTTTGTTTTTGATATTGAGACATCCACACTTCATCTTGAGTGTCGGCTTTCAATTTTGATCCACCAGATTTAACGTCTGGTAATCTATAATTTCACAGCAGGTTTTTCTACTGCTCCGTTTTTGCGTTTTCACGACTGCGGACCTCACCATCCCGAAATTGATACACCGCGCTTCTACTAGAGACTTTTTATCAATTATCCTTTTCTGTCTTAATCTGGACAAATCACTATATTTCCCAAATGAATAGAGGTCATTGCTTCCTAGCGAGATTTTGTAGATGTTCGTTCACCCATCGATGCCAGTATGTCTTAGTGATCTGTTGTACTCTTTCCCGTTTTGCCTTTCACATAATAAAAGGCAATACAATCAATGTGAAAATCAACTTTTGAACCGAGCAAATGTCTGTGTATTTGTATGTGTGAGACAAATATTGTTGCTCACTTTTCTCGAACACAACTTAACCGATATTCACAATTGAAAGATTGATTGATTGAAATGTAAGCTCTTATGGTCTTATACAAAATTCGTAATTTTTTTTGGATCCGACTTCCGGTTCCGGAATTATTGGGTAAAGTGTGTAAAAACTTTTAAACCATCGCTTAGAGGGCAAAGCAAAAAGTTAAGAAAAACTTATCAACTGATCCCAAAACTACTTAATTCGATAGTCATTATCGGTAGACGGTAAACAAACCGATTTCGGCTATGCTGGTTCCCAGATTCAGATTCCGGAGGCACAGAAACTAGTGGTCATATTTTCCCAAACGGAACTCATACACTTTTCTCAGTGATGGTTTGACAAATTTTCACAAACTTAGAGCCTAATGAAAGGTCCTGTGGTCTATATAGAGTAAAGTGTGTTTTAAATTGTATACTGTATACTTTAAGGTAGCGCTTCGCCGTGGTCACGGGAGTTCGCTGCCTATCCCGGGGTTTCACGCACTTTACCCAAAATTGTGAGAAAACGGTAAAGAAAACGGAAATTCCAAGAACATACGATTCTAGATAATTAATTTTTCTATCGATTCGTATATAAACTGTGCCTGATAAACGTTTTTATCGAAAGATTTCGTGCGAGTTTTAAAAATAAATGAGTTTTTCCTTATTCTTTCGCACGCACACAATGTAGACGCTAACAACATTTCTTTTGTTTTCGTTGTCCGTTCTCTCTGTGTAAACGTTGAATAAAGATGAGTAGAAAATGTAAGTAAGTGTTACTACTTTGTAAAATAATTTCTATTCATGTTTCAGTAGAACCAGAAATCAGTAATGGTTTTCATCGCTACTAGCTTTGAAGCTTTGTTGAAAACGTAGCACATCCCTACATATGCGAGTTGTTTATAGCGAGAAATGGAAAAAAGAAAACAAAAGGTTTAACAAAACTCGCACGAAATCTCGCGAAAGAAAAGCTTTCTAACTAATATTTTTCGCCAAATGCATAGTAAAATCATTTACCTACAATCGTATGTTTTTGATTTTTCGTGAATCGGGTTAGTATTGGAGAAATTTACAATTTAGAGTGAAATTTCGGCGACAAAGCAAGAGGAAGCAGTGAGTTGTCTCGCTTCGACTTGACCACGGCGAAGCGCTACCTTAAGGGGCGAAAATTCTAAATCGGCCAAAAAACTACTCCAATCGCTAGTCATTATTGGTAAACGGTCAATTAAACCGATTCCGGTTAATCTTTCAAGAATAAAAAAACTATTTTGAAGAACACCACAGTATTATATATGATGTCATGTTTGATATGAGAAAGGCGTCATTACACCACTAGGTGGATTAAATCAGGTTTTCTTGTTTTTTTTTTAATTGGCTCAAATTTCGTATATACATTCATTATGATCAAAAGAAACAATTTGCATCATAAGTTTGGCACTTTTACTCTAACCTTACTTTTGAGAAAGGTTTAAGCAAAACTCTCTTGAAAATTTTCAATAATATATGTTTCAGAAACGGTGGGTCCGATCGATTTGGTTTAGGTAATAATAACGGGTATGTAAAAAGGCGGGTGGGTAATGTCAGACACATAACTGGATGTCGTGAATACGAAAACAACTGACATGTTCCTTAACACTTCCGAATATCTATTAGTTTATCAATTGTATGAATTATGACAGCATGCCCCTTTTTCACTACTAGAATTTGAAACGATGCTCCTAAACTAAAATTCAGATTAGTTACATTAAACATTCTGAAACACAAATATGAAATATCCAGAATAGTTATTTACAATAAAATAATAGTGGCTCTGAAAAGAACCTTTTATGAAAGCGTTTGTGATGGAGAGTTATGAGTTGAATTCGAGCTGGCTGAACTGTTGTCCGTGGGTGCGATACTGATATGGTTGGTGTAGGTGTAGCATTCACAACCGATTATAATCTTCTAATGAAGGAAATATTCATTCGCTGGATTGATCAATGATACAATAGGCCTGTGATATGAAAAGTATGATATATATCTACGGCTTTCTATATTGATGTTCCTAGTAAATACGAGATCAATACATGTGCCTCCAAGGATAGTACAATTAGAATGTTTATATTCGGCGATGCAATTGTAACCTGTTATATTCACTGCAGAACAATTGTCTTGTTTTGTTTCGCTAAATGCTATAATATTATTTAGTTAGTATATTGTCAGTTGAAATATCTGAAGCATGAGCATTTAAGCTTTGAACATTGAAACTGATTAAGCTAAAACCATGATTCGTCATATCGATAAAATCCAATAGTGTATCACTGATTGTGGATAGTTTATGACTGGATAGTCGGTTAAATTCTATTCTCAGTTCCATCATTCTGGGCGAATCACTGCCCTTTGAGTGCCAAAATTTAAATATGTTCTTCAAAGCCCATCCAATGTTGTCACCCGTGACAATCCAACATATACTAGTTGTTAAAAAGATTTATCGTAGTCAAGTACAATTTCAGAAAATGTACCTCCCTGCGATTTATGGACCGTGAGTGCACATGCACTAACTATCGGAAATTGAATTCTTTTACAGTTGATGCTGTTAAGCTTAATATCGGCTGATCGTTTTAATATAGGTACCCAATGATATTGCAGTTGACCTGGATTAGAATACACCAAAGGTCTAGTCTTTAAGCTGGCACCGATAATATTACTCTCAAATTTTAGCCATAATCGAAGAATGCGCTCATCAGGATTATCATCATCATGTTCGATAAATTTAAGCTCTCCTATGGCCCCGTTAACTAGCCCATCTTCGACATCAATGTTAGTTGAGATCATATAGGGCATTCCAAGCGTCAACCGTAATAGATAAGGTAGACCGCCTGTTTCCACTACGCTCATCTTATGCATCTTTAATCTAGCACTAGCTAGTTGTTCCGCATTTCGATAACCTGTGAAAACATCGTTGACAATAAAATCATAGCCCTCTAGTTCACGCAATGCTTCCGTATTATATCTTTCAACATCCATATTGCGATGGAAGAGACGTATAGCATTCGGAACATTTTGTTTACACCACTCAGCTGTTCGAAAGCGGCTTTCAATACGCTTGCAGTAAGTGGCATACCATTACCCATTTTAGTAAGTATGGAAGAAAATTCAATATCAGTTTGTCGCATAACTTGAACTAATGGGAAGAAATTAAGTGATTGCCAAAGTACAGGTCCGAGAATAGAGTTTTTACATGGCTTGAAAACTGGCCGTGCAGTTGGCGAAGATCACCACAGAATATTATATGAATTCCGCCAAAAGGATCATCGTAGTTCCCAGTGATGTCTTGCAACCGTGTGTGAATAATATTAAGCATATCTGCCCATATCATGCTTACTTCGTCGATAATAATCGCTTTAACGCCTGCAAAAGCACTGCGATACGGTTGAAGTACTTCAAACAAGTTTTGAATTACTTCTACGTGCCACTGACATTCGAAAAGCAGAATGAACTGTAGTGCCTCCAATAGCTACCGCTGCTTTCCCTGTTGATGCACAGGCAACATATGCGTTTTTAAGCAAATTGTGCCCTTGACTAAAACGATTATAAGTCTCCATCAATATTCTCAGAGTAAACGTTTTACCACATCCTGCGGGACCAGTGAAAAATATTTGCAAAGGCGTGTTCTTTCCGTCAGTAGGCGTGCAAAATATCAATCAAATGTAAAATCAATTTTCTTTGATCTACATTTGTGGTCTTGATCATAGCACAATAATCCTGTTTGCTCATGACATTGGTACGTTTTTTGATGATAGCTGTCAGAGCTGTCAGCATTTGGTCGAAGAGAAGAATGCAGCAAGGGCGAGGATGCTGCAACACCGCACTATAGCGAACGAGGAACGATACAGATAGGCGCGGAACAGACAGAACACGGTTTGCCGGAAGAAAAAGCGCCACCAGGAAGACTAAGATCGCGAAGCGATGGAACAGCTGTACCGCGCAAATGACACACGGAAGTTCTATGAGAAGGTAAACCGTTCACGTAGAGGCTACACGCCACAGGCCGAAATGTGCAGAGATACCAGTGGTTACCTTCTCACGTAGGAACGTGAGGCTACACGCCACAGGCCGAAATGTGCAGAGATACCAGTGGTAACCTTCTCACGAACGAACGTGAGGTGATCGACAGGTGGAAGCAGTACTATGACGAGCATATGAATGGCGAAGCACAAGATACAGAGAACGGTACAGGAATCAATCTGAGTGCACGATCAGCCGACGACAGATTCCCAGCCCCTGATCTGTCGGAGATAAGTGAGGAGATCGGCAAGCTGAGGAACAACAAAGCCGCGGGCAATGACCAGTTACCAGGTGAGCTGCTCAAACATGGAGGAGAGGCACTGGCAAGAGCGGTACTCTGTCACCAATAGCTAAGAAATTCGTAGGGCCGTATCAAGCGGGATTTACTGGAGCCCGCGCCACTACGGATCACATATTCGCGATAAGACAAGTACTCCAGAAGTGTCGTGAATACAACGTACCCACGCATCACCTATTCATTGACTTCAGAACAGCTATGGCAGATAATGCACGAATACTGTTTCCCGGATAAACTGACGCGATTGGTCAAACAACGATGGATAGAGTGATGTGCTACGTCCAAGTGTCTGGGACGCTCTCGAGACCCTTCGAATCTCGGAGAGGGCTACGTCAAGGTGATGGACTTTCTTGTATTTTGTTCAATATTGCCCTGGAAGGTGTGATTCGATAGGGGGGGTCGACACGAGTGGGACGATCTTCCGAAAGTCAGTATAACTTTTTGGCTTCACTGACGATATTGATATTGTGACACGTAACCTCGAGAAGATGACAGAAACCTACATCGGACTGAAAGCTGAAGCTAGGCGTATTGAACTGGTCATAAATGCGTCAAAAACAAAATACATGAGAAGAAGAGGCTCTAGAGAAGAAACACTACGCCTCCCATCACGAATATTGATAGACGGTGACGATATCAAGGTGGTTGACGAGTTCGTGTATTTGGGCTCACTAGTGACCGCCTATAAAGACACCAGCAGAGAATACATAGACGTATTTTGGCAGGGAATCGTGCGTACTTTGGACTTAGAAAAACCCTCCGATCGAGAAAAGTACGCCAAGGCACGAAATTGACCATCTACAAAACGCTCATTAGACCGGTTGTTCTCTATGGCCACGAGACCTGGACTATGTTGGCAGAGGACTAACGCGCCCTCAGTGTTTTCGAAAGAAAGGTACTGAGGACCATCTTTGTCGGAGTGCAGATGGAAGACAGAACGTGGAGACCGCGTATGAATCACGAATTGCAACAGCTGCTAGGAGAACCACGTATCGTACGGACAGCTAAAACCGGACGTCTACGATGGGCTGGGCATGTCATAAGGATGTTGGACGACAGCCCAGTGAAAATGGTGCTTGAATCTAATCCGACTGGTACAAGAAGAAGAGGAGCGCAGCGAGCAAGATGGATCGATCAAGTTGAGGGTGATCTCAGAAGCATCCGTGCTTTGAGTGGCTGGCGACGAGCAGCCATGGACCGAGGTTTTTTTATTCAATAATATAATGTTAAAGGCACACTGCATAAGCTCTAATATGCCAAGGGCTTTTACTAATTTCAATTAACGTCTAACTTAAAACTAGGGTAGTATCATTGGGTAATGTCATATTTGGGTCGCAGTGGTCGACTTTGGCAGATCCAGCCTTCAGCTGGCGATCGGCGGTGGCCGGTGAATTGAATATTGCATGAGAGTCTCTATATGGCGTTGGTATCCATGTTGGCCGCATTCTTCGGTTCGTGTGGGTCCGTGGGAAACACCTCCAGGTTACGAATACCCGGCGGGTGGCCCGCATGCTGCTGATAAACTATAGCGGCCTTCCGTGGGCGATGATGGTGTTGTTACGGAAGAAAATGAAAAAAAATATAGCGAAGTAAATATAGCGGAAAACGGAGTAAAAAGGGAATATGGGAATGAAATTACTAAGAACGAGAGAGATCTAATTAGTTGACATCGAGATGATGAAGAGACGGAGAGGGGGGAAGCGAAAAGGTTAGTTCTGATGAAGATGGTGGACAGATGAGGATTCGGGATAATCGGCGGAAGTTAGTGTCGAACCTGCAGGTGAAAATTATTCTTAGCCACAGTTGAAACAACTTCGATAAATAGGAGGAACTTTGTAAGCAAGATGTAACAGATTACACTTGTATATTAATGTATTTAAGGTAATGATATATGAGAAGCATATATTAACTATCCCGACTCGTCAACAAACCCCGAACCGGAACCTCAGGCGGTCTTCCTCGGGCCCTGAGGAATTCCAGTAGCTTCGACTTGGCGTCGCGATACTCTACGCACGACCACACGACATTCAAGCTCGTCGTCAGGATCAAGTATTACTGACGAGGAGTCACCAAACTGGTTTAATTGATCTTTACTGATTACTATATTGTAACGACGGTATAATGGAGTATCAACAAGGTACATAAGCCACTTTTTCACAGTAGCTTTTTAAACGAATCCATTCAAATAAGATGATTTTTTTTTTTCCAATAGTATAATATATATTTTCAGGCACACTGCTTAAGCTCTAAGATGCCAAGGGTATTTCCTAATCTTAATTAACGACTAACTTAAAACTAGAATAGTATCATTAGATTATGTCGTCTAGAATTTTTGAAAAAAGCTTTTAGCTGGTATTCGGCAGGTGTCGGTGAATTGAATATTGCATGAATTCCAAATGGTGCTATATATGGCCGCTTCCTTTCGGTTCGTGTGGGTCCGCGGGAAACACCCCCAGGCTACGAAGGCCCGGCGGGTGGCCCGCATGCTGGTCATCGTCTGGAGCGTAGGACCGTAGGCGGTGATGGTGATGTTACGAAGAGATGAGAAAATAAAAAAAGTAAATATTGTGAAAACCGAGGTAAATAGGGGATATGGAAACAAAATGTCTGAAAACTACAGAGATCTAATTAGTTGCCATCGAGATGGTGAAGAGACATGGAAGGGGGGAACGAAAAGTTAGTGACAAAAAAAGATCTTGTTAGTTCCAATGATGATGGTGGACAGGGACGGTAATCGAGAGAATCGAGCGGATGTTAGTGTCGAACCTGTAGGTGGAGATTATACTTTCTGAGCGAGGTATAACAGATTACACTTGGATATTAATGTGTTTGAGGTACTGGTATATAAGAAGCATATAAGAGATATCCCGACTAGCCAACACATCTCGGACCGGAACTTCAGGTGGTCTACCTCGGGCCCTTAGGGAGTCCTTTAATAAAGACCTGGCGTCACGATACTCCGTACACGTCCATACGACATGCTCGATGTCCTGATAACCGTCACCACAAGCGCAGAGACCGCTCTCCACGATTCCAATACGCCGGAGATGCGCGTTGAAGGTGTAATGGTTTGACATGAGCCGAGACATCACACGAATGAAGTCACGACTCACGTTCATCCCCCTGAACCAAGGTTTCGTCGATACCCTAGGGATAATGGAATGCAGCCATCGTCCCAGTTCGCCATTGCTTCATGAAGTTTGCCAACTTTCGAGAGTTTTGTGACGAGAGATACTGAAAAATTCATTGAAGCAGATTGGTCTTTCATAAATATCACCTTCTAATGCGCCCACCTTAGCCAATGAGTCTGCCTTTTCATTGCCCGGAATGGAACAATGCGAGGGGACCCAGACTAACGATATTAAATAAGACCGTTCAGATAAAGTTCTCAAATGTTCCCGTATTTTCCCCAGGAAATATGGGGGATACTTTCCTGGCTTCATTGCCCGGAGAGCTTCTATTGAGCTTAGACTGTCCGTGACTATGAAGTAATGGTCTTTGGGCAAGGTTTCAATGATCTCGAGGGTGTACTGAATAGCAGCTAATTCTGCGACGTAGACTGAAGCCGGATCACTGAGTTTGTACGAAGCGGTGATGTTCTGATTGAAGATTCCGAAGCCTGTGGACCTGTTGATGTTTGATCCGTCAGTGTAAAACATCTTTTCACAGTTGACTGTTCTAAATTTATTATAAAAAATATTTGGGGCCACTTGAGGGCGCACGTGATCCGGAATTCCACGAATTTCTTTTCTCATGGATGTGTCGAAAAACACAGTAGAATTAGTAGTATCCAAGAAATGAGCACGGTTGGAAACAAACGAAGAAGGATTAATATTCTGAGCCATGTAATCAAAATATAAGGACATAAAACGGGTCTGAGAATTGAGTTCGACAAGCCTATCGAAGTTTTCAATCACCATCGGATTCAAGATATCGCATCGGATTAGCAATCGATATGAGAGATCCCAGAATCGGTTTTTCAACGGTAAGACGCCCGCGAGCACTTCGAGACTCATCGTATGAGTCGACTGCATGCAACCTAAGGCAATACGCAAACAACGATACTGAATTCTTTCCAGTTTAATGAAATGGGTGTTCGCGGCGGATCGGAAGCAGAAGCATCCATATTCCATTACAGACAATATCGTTGTTTGGTACAGCCTGATCAGGTCTCCTGGGTTTGCACCCCACCAAGTTCCGGTTATTGTGCGAAGAAAATTGATTCTCTGCTGGCATTTTTGTTTCAGATATCTAATGTGACATCCCCAGGTGCCTTTGGAGTCGAACCAGACCCCGAGATATTTAAATGTGAAGACCTGAGCTATGGTTTCACCCCCTAGTTGAAGCTGTAATTGTGCTGGTTATCGCTTTCTTGAAAATACGACCAGCTCAGTTTTCTCCGTAGAGAACTCGATACCCATTTGAAGAGCCCATGTCGACAAGTTGTCGAGGGTATCTTATAATGGTCCTTGGACATCGGCAGCTTTGGGTCCTATAATGGACACAACGCTGTCGTCGGCAAGTTGTCTTAGCGTGCAAGATGTGTTGATACATTCATCAATGTTGTTTACGTAAAAGTTGTATTAAAGGGGGCTTAAGCATGAGTTCTGAGGAAGACCCATGTAACTGAATCGTATTGTCGACAAATCACCATGTGCAAAATACATGTGTTTCTCGGACAATAGATTATGTAAAAAGGTGTTCAAAACCGGCGAAAGACCATGCTGGTGCAGCTTCTTAGATAGGATATTTATAGAAACTGAATCAAAAGCCCCCTTGATATCTAGAAATACTGATGCCATTTGTTCTTTACGAGCAAATGCCATTTGAATTTCGGTTGAGAGCAACGCAAGACTCCTTTAATGTTTTCCGCTGCGACCGCAGCTCAGCGAATAGCGACAAAGTATCGTTTGGTGGAGTATTGATTGCTATTTCTCGAAAATATGCCAGCTCTATTATTGAAACGGTAAATGGAAACTGTCTTGAACAAGTGTGTGCGAGTACTACAGTACGGGGTAAAAAGTTACTTCTATGCGGTGTGTACATTCCCCCTGATAAAAGCCAAAACGTTGATGTGATCGATGCGCACATTTCAACTGTTTCGGAATTGTGCAGTAAAAGTTCTGCTAATGATATTGTTCTGGTGTGCGGTGATTTCAACCAGCCCCGCATTGTATGGAATCAACGGAATGAGGAAACACTCTCCTCTTGTTCTTCGTTGCTACCCGCTGCTGGCACGGCGTTGATTGACGGCATGGATTACCTAAATCTTTGTCAAGCTAACCAACACAGAAATCATCTCGGACGATTGCTTGATTTGGTTTTTTGTTCTTTGGAGCATCAATTAGTTGTTGATTGTAGTGTTGCTCCAATACTACCCGTCGACCCGCACCATCCGCCTTTAGTTATCACGTGGCCTACTAACGGCGAAGGCAACTCCTGTCACATGGAGTCCGTGAATGAATCCAGAACATTAAATTATAGGAAAATAGATTTTGCTGCTTTACTTGAATTCTTACAAAATGTTAACTGGAGAACACTGCAAGAAATCGGTAACGTAAATGAAATGGCATCCTTTTTCTGTGACACATTGATTCAATGGCTGAGTTCAAATTTACCTTTCGTTAAACGGCCAATGAGCCCACCTTGGACCACTGTACGGCTTCGTAGATTAAAACGTACCCGCAATATTTGGCAGCGCAGACATCGTCGCTGGCATAGCTCTGAAACAAAGCGAATGTTTAAAAGTTCCAGTGAAAATTATCGTAAATTAAACGCGGGGTTGTACAAAGCCTACGTTATGCGGATTCAAACTAATCTTCGTCGGAATCCTAAATATTTCTGGACTTTTGTAAACTCGAAACGCAAGTGCTCATCGATTCCTTCAAAAGTTTGTCTCGATGGTGTTGAATCCATGTCAACCTTGGACTCATGCGATCTGTTCGCAAAGTTCTTTGCTTCTGTGTTTGCTGAAAATACTGCCTCCGGTATCGAAGCGGAGACCGCCGCGGTGGATGTTCCTGAGAATATAGCGCACATTGACACATTTTTGATTACTCCCGTTATGATTGTTGCCGCAGCGAAAAAGTTAAAACGATCGTTTTCGCCCGGACCAGATGGTATTCCTTCTGTGGTGTATAGTCATTGTGCTCCTGTTTTAGCTGATCCTTTGTGCACTATATTTAACAAATCATTTGAGCAAGGAATTTTTCCAGTGACTTGGAAGCAGTCTTTTATGTTTCCTGTATACAAGAGCGGTGATCGTATTGACGTAAGGAATTACAGAGGCATAACGAATTTATCTGCTGCATCTAAGCTATTTGAAATAATTGTGAGCACTGAGGTACTTCTTCGTACAAAAAATTACATCTCTTCTGATCAGCATGGATTTATGCCAGGTCGTTCGGTCAGCACGAATCTCTTAGATTTCACTTCCACTTGTATCTCGAGTTTGGAAAAGAGAGTACAAGTTGATGCAGTATACACTGACCTTAAAGCAGCTTTCGATCGAATTGACCACCGAATACTTTTGTGCAAGATTTCGCGGCTGGGTGCAACACAAAAGTTTATTGAATGGCTTTGCTCTTACTTATGTGGTAGAGTTTTGCGAATAAAGCTAGGCTCCTGTGTATCATCTCCGTTTTCAAATCTATCTGGAGTTCCTCAAGGCAGTAATATGGGTCCACTTTTGTTTTTGCTGTTCTTCAATGATGCTGTTTCGCTGCTCGGTGTTGGTTGCAGATTAGTATATGCCGATGATTTGAAATTGTATCTTGAAGTTCGTTCTATCGACGACTGCATCCGGCTTCAAAATCTTCTTGATACATTCGTCGCCTGGTGTCATAGAAACTGGCTTATTGTCAGCATTGCAAAATGCCAGGTCATAACGTTCCACCGAATACTGAATCCAATTCGATTCGACTATGAAATTGATGGACTAAAACTCCAGAGAGTTGATCATGTTAATGATCTTGGTGTTTTGTTAGATGCTAAGCTTACCTTCAATCTACATCGTTCAACTATAATTTCAAAGGCAACACGGCAATTAGGTTTCATTGCGAAGATCGGGCGGGACTTCAAAGATCCGCATTGTTTGAAAGCGTTATATTGCTCCTTGGTTCGTCCTATACTGGAAAATGCTAGCCTAATTTGGAATCCGTATCAGCTGGTTTGGAATTTACGGATTGAACGCGTACAGAAAAGATTTGTTCGTCTTGCTCTAAGAAACCTCCCTTGGAGGAATCCGCTTGAGCTTCCACCGTATCCTGATCGCTGTCGACTGATCGGACTCGACTCATTAGAAAGACGCAGAAAAATTCAGCAAGCTGTTTTCGTGGCAAAACTGATGAACGGTGATATCGACTCTTCGAAGATTCTGTCTCAACTTGATTTCCGTGCTTCACAACGATCGCTGCGCTCCACCAGTTTACTGCAGCCGAGATTTCATCGAACGACGTTCGGGTATTACGAACCGATAACATCTTGTTTGAGGACGTTTGGCACTGTTGAACATCTCTTCGATTTTTGTGAACCAACTCACAAATTTTCGCAGAAAATACTACGTTCTACAATTTTATGACTTGACTGATACATATTCATTAAGACCATTTTATTGTCAGATGAATTTCATAATTATAAATAAATAAATAAATAAATAAATAAAAGACAATCGTTCGTTCCTTTACCCCTGCGGAAGCCGAATTGTGTATCTGAAAGTAAACCATTAGTCTCGACCCAATTGTCTAGACGGAAGAGAATCATTTTTTCGAACAACTTCCGGATACAGGAAAGCATAGCAATCGGCCGATACGAATTGTGATCGGAGGCTGGTTTCCCAGGTTTTTGAATGGCGATAACTCTCACTTGTCTCCAGTCGTGTGGAGCAATATAAGATGATTTATGAATCGAATACCTCTTAATGCTTACATTGAATGCATAATCATCATCAATGTTTCTAGGAAGCACGCGAACCATATAAGAAACATCTACTGGGACATTAATAATTTGTCCCATAATTGAATGACTACCTGCTGCGTGACTCAAACGGCGAATTTGCATAAAAGGTATCCTTGGTGAGATGAGTCTCTCACTTTTGGGATCAAGTGGAGGTAGATCTTGCGGACGAATGGGAAATACAAAACCATTCGTTTTCGCTAGGTTTGGTATAACCCCACGTTTCAAACTGCTTCGCCAATGTGATAAGCAAATTTCCCTCATCTCTGTTAATAGTTTTCATTTGATTTCGAAACCATAATTGACCGCAAACGCTACACACTACACCAAACTCATTATCAGTAAATCGCTTTTTGAACTCACGATTAGCTCTTTCATAAATACACATCATATCTATAAAGAAATATAAAATCTGTTTTAATCCACCTAGTGGTGTAATGATGCCTTTCTCATATCATTCATACTATCATATATAGGGTAACAGAGGTATTTTGGCCCACTTTAGGATTGATTTTATTTTGGCCCACTTTATAAAAATATCCACCAAATATTGTAATATCTTTTAAAACCCCTTCCGCAAGAGGTAATTTAATGAGATTAGCTTCAAATTGATGCAAAGTGAGTTACTTAACATCGATAAAATCCGATGAAATCGATAAAGTTTGTTAGGTGGGCCAAAATATATGAAGTGGCCAAAATACCTCTGTTACCCTAATACTGTGGTATTCTTAAAAATAATTTTCTTCGATTCTTCAAAAACTAACCGAAATCGGTTTGTTTGACCGGCTACTGATAAAAACTATCAATTGGAGAAGTTTTGAGGTCGATTTAGAAAACTTTTTTACGGTTTTTCGCCCTTTTCAGTGATTTTTAACACACTTTACCCTATATTTCCAGATCCAGATGAAATTCAGGAATTAAGTATGGGACCACAAGACCTAAGTTTGTGAAAATCGGTTCAGATATCTCCGAGAAAAGTTAGTGCAGAAAAACGTTACATGCACACATACTTTCACACACACATACATACAATTGAATCGAATGGTATATTATAAATTATTGGAATGTATCAAGCACTTTAACTCATCTATCCGTAATATTATCACTAGCACTTCATAATTAGTATTGAAAAATCTGGCACGAATACAAAATAGAGAGAAACTAACAATAATTAAAAACAAAACATCAGGAGTATGTTCAAGATAAGTAAACAAACCGTTCATTCAGTAAAAACCATTCAAGCGAAGAGGTTGTGTTTCGATTGTACTGGTTCGTGAGTTAATGGCTGCTACCGAGACAATTCTAAGCTTCAGGTAGTTAAAGTGCTCATAGTTTCCCGACTGGAAAGCTAGCAACGAAGGCCATCCCGTTCATACGCACAGAGGTGTAGAGACACAGAGGTGCGAGAGCATAAAGGTGCGAAGACGAAGCGGTGCAAAGGCAAAGAGGTACTAAAGCAACCCAGGTACCAGAATTTGTACGCTGCGTAGGATCGAAAGAGACGACATATATCGCGAGGTGCAGCACTGCAAGCATCACATTTGATCGCCACCAAGAGCAAAAGCACTGTACCTGGGGTCAGATACAGGCAGCACACCAAGTTCAGTGATATCCACAACGACTGCAGAGCAATTGAGATAGCAGAAAACGACACAAGACTGCCAATTGGAAATCGTTGGATGAGCTTCACGTCGTTCTTTACGATAAAGGAAAAGAGACATCAGCTACAAGGTAGATTTAATTTATTTTTTTTTATTTCTCTTATCTCTGAAATTTTACTAAACATAAGTTTTCATTTTGGTGTTATTAATTTACTAAAAAAAAATTAATGTGATGGATGATCTCATGGAAGACCTTCCGAATCCGATTCCGGATACTAAAAAGAGCTTAAATATCCCGAGAGCTAAACATTATCCTCAGGGCACCACTGGAGTTGGTCGTTTTAAAAAGTCCATGTTTGAGGGAGTTAAGATACTCGAGTGCAAGCAATTGTCCTCAGCATCTATTGTTCTATCATCCCTCAGATTAGTTTCGAGTGACATTTGCCGGATCTGCGTTGCCAAGCAATGTCTATATCGATAAAATTCGTCTTCCTGTTCGGTTTTTCGTACCGCATGTTAGGAATTGCACGAACTGTGAAAAATTCGGGCATAAAGCTACTTACTGTAGTAATAAGTCCAAATGTATCAAATGTCAAGGACCTCATAAGGATAGTCTTTGCGATAAAGATGTTGAAAAATGTATTTATTGTGGGGAGAGTCCTCATGATGATCTGTCAGTATGCGCTGCATTTAAGTTTTTTCAAATCTTGCGGAGCCAGAGGAATCTGACTTTGACGGAAATAGTGAAGATACCTCGTTTGTCACTCCTCAAGGGTCGGTTAAGAGGAGATTATCAAACCACAAAATACCAAAAAAAGACACCTAAAATTACACCTTCAAAAAAGATCCCCGAGTTAAATCTTAAAAGCCAAATTTAAAACCAAAAACTGAGCCTCCTTGTTTGTCAAATTCACAAATTAATCCAGGAACTAACACAAAAAAAGACAATAATTCAGTGGGCTCCGTTTCACAGCCACCATCAGGATTACTGAAGTTTTCGGAAATTGTAGAATGGATTTTCGCAGCATTCAATATTTCTGAACTTCTAGAGACTATCATAACGGCATTCCTTCCCATAGCTAGAACTTTTTTGAAACAGTTATCAGCTCAATGGCTAGTTCTCTCAGGTTTTGTATCATTTTATGGATAATTTATCATCCGCCGCAAATGATTCAGTCACTGTCACTTCGGTATATATTCCTTCAAGAGCTCAATTTGGACAACGACAGCTTAATGAAATTGTCGAAGCCCTTCCTGCTCTACGTTTGATTTTAGGAGATTTCAATTCGCACGGAATGGTGTGGGGTTCCGTTTACAATGATAGCAGATCCTCTCTAATACATAATATTTGCGACAATTTTAGCATGACGGTACTAAATATGGGTAGCATGACACGGATTTAAAGACCTCCTGCACGTCCAAGTGCATTAGATCTATCTCTTTGCTCGACTTCAATTCGACTAGATTGCACCTGGAAAATATTTCCTGATTTACACGGTAGCGATCATTTACCAATCATCATTTCAATTAGCAGTAACAAAGGCATTGCTAATTCAGTTAATATTCCATATGATTTGACAAAAATATTGACTGGATTAAATACCAAAGTAATATTTCAAGTCCTTGGCGGGACAAAGAGTGCTCAGATCCTAAGCACGCGAAACAAAATGCTTTCAATACGTTTTTAAAACGGGCCAAGAAATGTAGCTATTGGATACATTTTGTCGAAGGTTTGCCAAGAGAAACCTCAATGAGCACTCTTTGGAATACAGCCAGACGAATGAGGAATCGTAACGTAGAAAATGAGAGTGAGGTATACTCGAACCGATGGATATTTAATTTTGCGAGGAAAGTTTGTCCAGATTTTGTTCCTACGCAGAGCGTTATTAGGAAATCTTTTGAAAATAATGGTTCCATTGATAGCCCGTTTTCAATGATGGAATTTTCCATAGCACTTATGTCTTGTAACAATAACGCTCCTGGGTTTTAACAGAATTAAATTGAACTTGGTGAAGAATCTGCCCGACCTCGCAAAAAGACGTTTGTTGGAATTGTTCAACAAGTTTCTTGAGCAAAATATTATTCCACCTGACTGGGAGGCAAGTGAAAGTTATCGCCATTCAAAAACCCGGGAAACCAGCTTATAATCACAACTCATATAGACCCATTGCGATGTTGTCCTACATCAGAAAATTGTTCGAAAAAATTATTCTACGACGTCTCGACACTTGGGTCGAGACGAACGGTTGGTTGTCAGATACTCAGTTTGGCTTCCGTAGAAATAAAGGGACGAATGATTGCCTTGCATTACTTTCGTCTGACATCCAAATGGCCTTCGCTCAAAAGCAACAAATGGCATCTGTATTTTTAGACATTAAAGGAGCATTTGATTCAGTTTCTATTGATGTGCTCTCAGACAAGCTCCACCAACATGGACTCCCAGCGGTTATAAATAATTATTTGCACAACCTTTTGTCAGAGAAACGCATGCATTTTTCACATGGCGATTCGGCAACATTCAGAATAAGCTACATGGGTCTACCGCAAGGCTCATGCCTCAGTCCGATTCTTTATAATTTTTACGTGAATGACATTGACAGCGGTCTAGTAACCCCATGTACACTAAGACAATTGGCAGATGATGGGGTAGTTTCAGTTACTGGACCCAAAGCTGTTCCATTGCAAGATACCTGGTCCCAAAGCTGTTCCATTGCAAGCAAAAACCATTGCAAGATCCCTTAGATAACTTGTTCGTTTGGGCTGTTCATCTGGGTATCGAATTCTCTGCGGAGAAAACAGAGCTGGTCGTCTTTTCAACAAAGCATGATCCCGCGCAGCTGCAGCTTCATATGATGGGAAGAATGATAGAAAAGGTTCTGTCTTTCAAATACCTTGGGATTTGGTTCGATTCCAAATGCACGTGTGGAGGACAAAATAGGTATCTGATAACAAAATGCCAACATAGAGTAAATTTTCTTCGAAGAATAACAGGATTTTGGTGGGGTGCTCATCCGGAAGATCTAATAAAATTGTATCAGACATCGATACTCTCAGTGATGGAATATGGATGCGTTTGCTTTCGTTCCGCTGCAAACTTTCATACTATCAAATTAGAGCAAATTCAGTACCGTTGTTTGCGAATTGCTTTAGGCTGCATGCATTCGACACATACAATGAGTCTTGAAGTTCTGGCGGGAGTTCTTCCATTGAAAAATCGTTTTTGGGAGCTTTCATCACGACTGCTAATAAGATGTGAGGTACTGAATCCACTGGTTATTAACAACCTCGAAAGGCTACTTGAGCTTCAATTTAAAACAAGATTCATGACAGTATATTTTAACCATATGTCACAGGAAATCAACCCTTCAAGATATATTCCTATCCGTGTCAGCCTCCTAAATTTCCCTGACTCAACTTTATTTTTCGACACATCCATGCAGCGCGAAGTGCGTGGAATCCCGGAACACTTACGCTCGTTGGAAATCCAAAAAATATTTATAAGTAAGTTCAGGCATATTGACTCTGAGAAAATATATTTCACGAATTGAAGAGGCTACTGGGTTTGGTATTTTCAACAATAATGTTTCGGTCTCATTTAGGCTAACCTACATCTGTTTATATAGCAGAGTTAGCAGCAGTTCATTCTAGTTTGAGTGTAATCGTCACATTATCTCCGAACCATTATTTTCTTTTCACAGATAGTCTGAGTGCAATTGAAGCCATTCGCTCAAACGCTGTTGGCAGAAATGAACCTTTTTTCTTTGGTAAAATAAAACAGTGCCTGAACGTCATATTGATATAAATTATCAAATCACAATAGTTTGGGTCCCGGCTCATTGTTCCATTCCAGGCAATGAAAGAGCCGATATTTTAGCCACACGTGGTGCTATTGAGGGTGAAATTTATGAGAGACCGATTGCTTTCAACGAATTCTATAGCGCGTCTTGCCAAAGAACGCTTGCCAGCTGGCAAGCTCCTTGGGATAAAGATGATCTGGGTCGGTGGATGCACTCAATTATTCCGAAAATATCGACAAAGGCATGGTTCATAGGACTGGGTGTGTGTAGGGATTTCATTCGTATGATGTCCAGACTCATGTCCAATCACTACAAGTTAGACGCACATCTCCTTCGAATTGGACTCTCCGAGACTAATCATTGTGCTTGTGGTGAAAGTTATCCGGATATTGATTATGTCGTTTAGACATGCGTGGAGTATCGTGATGTCAGATCTCGACTAATAAATTCTTTGCGTACCCAAGGTAGACTATCCAATGTCCCAGTTCGAGACATTCTTGCTTGTCGTGACATTCCTTACATGAAACTTTTTTATCATTTCATTAAGTCCATTGGAGTTCCAATTTAAATTTTTTTTATGTTAGACTGTTTTCTCTTCCATGAGTTCAACCAATAGCCAGCTATCTTATATTAGATAAAAGAGATGAACTTATACAAACAAACCTGAAATAGTTATAAGATCATGTGCAAAATAAATGTATTTCATTTAATGTAATTTATAATAGCAACTCGCTTGATAAAAACAGTGTTTAGATTAACCAATGAATACCAACATACTAATATGGTATTCGAAATGTATTAGGTTTATAGTTTTATTTTTCTAACCATCGCAAGAGGAAGCGTCAGGTGCCTCCATCGGAACCTACTGAAGAAGAACCGAGTCGTCTTTTGAGACGAGTGCGGCAGGAAAGAGCAGTGTCCAGCGAAACATTCCAGATCGGCTTCCAATCAAAATCGGATTTTGAATCCCGCTCACTCCAGCACTCAACGATTCGATTGGCGCTTCCAGGCCATCGCTGGACACTGCTCTTTCCTGCCGCACTCATCTCAAAAGACGACTCGGTTCTTCTTCAGTAGGTTCCGATGGAGGCACCTGACGCTTCCTCTTGCGATGGTTAGAAAAATATTTTGCCTGAATATGATCGCCTAAACCGTGATCGCGCCATAACAAGAACTTTCAATGAAAGCTGTCTCAACAATTAAGAATCGCTATTTTAGGAAAATTTGCCTTCAGTTGAGGAGTTCAGCACTATGTATTTATTACTCAAGTTAAAAACTTATCTCTCTTTCTCTCATTAGGGAACATCACGGTGTTAAGAAATTTTTTTCTTTCGCAACATTTAAGTCTGTATTGTTCAGGAGAAGTAAAATACAGATTCATCTGTGTATATGGCAACCTTGTTTTGCACGGAATATTTCGAGACGACACCCATACTAGTATAAAGATGTTTTCTAAATCAAAATTTTCTTTTTCATATTGCGAGACAGCGTTACTGTCGTAAATGAATGTGATAGATATCACGACAAAAATACATATTCATCTGTATACGTGACAACTCTGCTTCGCACGGCATATTTGTATACTAGTATAGAGATGTGTTCAACATCACTTCCACTTTCGCATTGCCGTTCGTAATTGAATGTGTTAGTGGCGGTGCAAATTATTTGAACTTCTCGTGTGTGTCTTGTTTCGGCAACAGTTGCTCGGAAAATGGTAGGAAAGCGAGAAAATTCAAGTAGGTTTTTATGATTATCTTTAGCACTGAAAAGTGCTTTGATTGGGCCTTGCTGGACTTTTTGGCTTCCTTTCTACCGGTTTTCGGTGCCATCGTGCTGACGGTGTCTCTTACGTTCAAAGTAACTGCTTTAACATAAATGACTGGCAAAGTCCCGCTCAAACCGTGCTGGTCTGCAGTTCCCAGTTGGCAGCAGAATTAATCGTTTGCTCCGGAAGGGGAACTACGCACAGCGTGTCGGTGCAGGTGCATCGGTCTTTCTGGCGGCAGTGATGGAGTACTTGGCTGCCGAAGTGTTGGAATTAGCCGGTAAAGCTGCCCGTAACAACAAGAAAACGAAAATCATCCCTCGCCATCTGCAGCTGGCCATCCGTAACGACGAGGAATTGAAAAACAAATCACTGTGATAAAGAAATATTTGAGATTGCTTTAAGTTTAGCCATTTCTGATACGCCTGGAAAGTAGAATGCGCAAATCAAGTGGAAGCCTTCGTTCTAACAAATTGTTCATTTTTGTTTTCGGCCGCATACTAAAGAATTCACGACAAAATACATATTGATCTGTATACGTGAGAACTCTGTTTCGCACGGCATATTTGTATACTAGTGTAAAGATGTGTTTAACATCATTACTTCCACTTTCGCATTGCCGTTCGTAATTGAATGTGTTAGTGACGGTGCAAATTATTTGAACTTCTCGTGTGTGTCTTCTTTCGGCAACAGTTGCTCGGAAAATCGTAGGAAAGCGACAAAATTCAACTAGTTCTTTATGATTATCATTAGCACTGAAAAGTGCTTTGAACGGGGTCTTGCTGGACTTTTTGGTTTCCTTTCTACCGGTTTTCGGTGCCATCGTGCTGATAGTGTCTCGTACGTTCAGAGTAGATGCTTTACCTCCGAGTTCAGAGTAGCTACTTTAACTTAAATGACGCTATTTCTCACATCACATTTCAGCCCCTTTGCCAATATTCCTTTTTTTGTTCGCATAACGGGAAACAGTGAGACGACAGGTCCTCGATGTTGCTCTCGTTTGTCTTGTTTCGGGAACAGTTGCTCAGCAAATGGTAGGAAAAATGAACCACTCAACTTTTATATGGATGCTCTTGTATAGATGCAGACATCCCGAGTTCTGATTGGCTGGTGCTGTCATGGGTTGAATCAAACAGGTTTTTCAATAGTGTACTATTGAAAAATTTCAATGTTGTTGCAATACACGTTCAAGTTGAAAATTTTCGATTCTATTGGTAGTTAAATTATATAAAAACTTCTACAGATCACTGATCTATGAGCTTTCAAAATACGAGAAAGGCAAACGCGCCTTACGAATTATCCTTTCTATATGAGAAAGGTGATAAAAAAAGGCGGGTGGGTAATGTCAGAGACATAACTGGATGTCGTGAATACGAAAACAACTGACATGTTTCTTAACACTTCCGAATATCAATTAGTTGATCAATTGTATGAAATTGTATGTAGAATTTGAAACGATGCACCTAAACTCAAGTACAGATTAGTTACATTCAACATTCTGAAACACAAATATTATGAAATAACCAGTATAGTTCTTTATACTAAAATAATGGTGGCTCTGAAAAGAACCTTTTATGAAAGCGTTTGTGATGGAGAGTGATGAGTTGAATTCGAATTCCGATGGATGCCGCTGACTTCCGTCATCTAATTCCAGGCTGAACTGTTGTACGTGGATCCGATACTGATATGGTTGGTGTAGGTGTAGCGTTTACAACCGATTATAATCTTCCAATAAAGAAAACATTAATTCGCTGGGTTGATCAATGATACAATAGGTCTAATTTATTGAACGAAACTATCAATATGCTGTAGGGATTCGTTTCTAGCATTCAGAAGGACCAAATTGAGGAACTCACTACGATATTCAACACTTTTCGGAACATTTTTCTCTAACGATTTGTTGTACAGCAGCAGATATTTCGTTCTCTTCCTCAGAACGCGTTCTGATTGGCTGGTGTTGACATGGGGCAAATGAGACAGGTTTTTCAATAGTGTGCTCTTGAAATACTTCAATGCTTTTACTATACACGTTTGAGTTGAAAAATTTCGATTCTATTGGTAGTTAGATTATATAAATCCTTCACAAATCATTGAGCTATGAGCTTTAAAAATACGAGCAAGGCAAACACGCCTTATGAATTATCCCCTTTGATTCTCGTTTATTTTATTTTGAATTATTTGAGATTATGTCACACAATTGAATATTTTATCATAAAATTGTGATCATATTTCCGATGGCGTGTAGCAAAAATTATGTTGATTCGTTAGATACAACAAGAGATATTCACGATCAAAAACCTATCACTCTCTCAGAGGGTAAATTTTGAAGAGGCACCCCATAGTAAAGTAGGTTGTATTCACGACAAAATTCTAAACTTTCATCCATTATAAAAATCGCCACACGAAAATTTTTCAACTTCTTTGTATAGACGCCAAACAAAAACTAATCGTACGATATGCGTCAAAATTTGACAGAATGTGTATAAAAGTGTTGCTAACGTTGAGAGAATAAAAGCTTACCGATTCTACAATTAAAATGAAAATTCCGGTTCTTTTTTGATCATAAGGTACACGAGAGTAACATCGAGGACCTGTCGTGTCACTGTTTCCCGTTCTGCGAACAGGAAAAGAAATTTTGGCAAAGGGGCTGTCCGTACACCGCTGCCAGTAGCAGGTATAAAATGAAATGTGATGTGAGATATAGCGTCATTTAAGTTAATGCAGCTACTCTGCACGTACGAGATACCGTCAGCACGATGGCACCGAAAACCGGTAGAATGGCAACCAAAAAGTCCAGCCAGGCCCATTCAAAGCATTTTTCAGTGCTAAAGATTATCATAAAGAACTAGTTGAATTTTTCGCTTTTCTACCATTTTCTAAGCAACTGTTGCCGAATAAGACACACACGAGAACCACCTTAGATCTAAATGCAGATCTTGTTGATTGTGACAATTCCAGGCACTTTTTAGTGCCACAGGTAATCATTAAGAGTTAACTAAACTTTCAATATTTCCTGCCAAAAGATTCATCAAGATGGAAGTTAAAATAATTTGCACCATCACTAACACATTCAATTACGAACGACAATGCGAAAGTGGAAGTGATGATGTTGAACACATCTTTATACTAGTATACAAATATGCCGTGCGAAACAGAGTTGACACGTATACAAATCAATATGTATTTTTGTCGGGAATTCTTTAGTATGCGGCCGAAAACAAAAATGAACAACAAAAAAACAATGGGGACGGGTATAGCGTGATGGGATAGTCGATGCCTTTCACGCAGCCCGCCTGGGTTCGATTCCCAACCCCGCACATAGGGTCAGAAAGATTTTCTGGTCCGAAGAGGCGAATGACCTAAGATGTTAAAGCCTCTATAATTAAAACAAAAAAAAAACAAATTGTTAGAACAAAGGTCTCCACTTGATTTGTGCATTCTACTTTCCAGGCGTATCAGAACTGGCTAAACTTAAAGCAATCTTAAATATTTCTTTATCACAGCGATGTGGTCGTCCTGGAATGGACGGTTTTTTGTTCAACTCCTCGTCATTACGGATGGCCAGCTGAAGGTGGCGAGAGATGTTTTTCGTTTTCTTGTCACGGGCAACGTTACCGGCTAATTCCAACACTTCGGCAGCCAAGTACTCCATCACTACCGGCAGATAGACCGATGCACCGGCAGCGACACGCTTGGGATAGTTTCCCTTCCGGAGTAGACGATGGATTTTGCCACCTGGGAACTGCAGACCAGCACTGTTCGAGCGGGACTTTACCTTACCCTTAACTGTTCCTCCTGTGTGCGTGTTTCTGTGTAAAAATTCCATGAGGTGCTGTTCACAGCTAGACAGTCAATTCAGTATTACTGGCTGCTGCTCTACTAACTCTCTCTTTTATGTCGTCTCACTGTTGAAGAATAGTAGCTGTTTAATGTAACTAATCTGTATTTTAATGTTGCTGCATAGCTTCAAACTCTATTAGTGAAAAAAGGGAAAGCTTGCACAATTCATACAATCAATCAACTAACTGATATTCGGAAAAGTGATGGGAACGTGCCAGTTTTTTCATATTCACGACATCCAGTTATGTCTCTGACATTACTCACTCGCCTTTTTGATTTTGGAAGCACCGAAAATAAAAAGTACAATAATTTCTAAATTTGCCTCGAAACTATTCCAATCGGTGGTCATTGTCATTCTTGTTCTTGGGTTTTTAATAAACGACCGAAGAGTGTAGTCATAGACTCAAAAATGGATCATAATCACTTTTCTCGATTACACCGGTTCCCAGATTCCGGTTTCCGAAGTACTTCTTTTCGTTTCCTCAGAGATGGCCTAACCGACCTGAGTACTGTTTCACTCTGTAGGTTATACTAGTTTATGGACAAGCATTTTTGTTTTTTTTTAAGAATCATAGAAAATTATTTTTATGAATACCACTCATTTATATATGAGAATATGAGAGATATATGAGAAAGGCATCATCACACCACTAGTGCAACAGCCCTAATTTTATCATAGATCAAGATCAGGCCGAAATCTTATAAAGATCTTACAAAAACCATATTTCACTATACCTTAGCTAGTACAAATAGTATATCAGTAAAGTTATTGCAGTGCTCACGGCTGCCTATTTTCACATATTGAATCAGTCAGTAAAAAAACTGTACCACCGAGCGAGTTAATTGATTATGTACACAAGCGACGCGATAGCACTGCAATCGCGTATATCCATAGCAATGAAAATATGTATATTGATTATATGTGGTAGTTAGTCAACCCAAGAATGCCCAGTATGGATTATTTAGGGCAGCCTTTCGTAAATACGCCGGAAAAGAACATTTCGCATTTAAGAGTTAGTAGTGAATTACAGATATATGTAAAGATGGAATGTATGTATAATTTTGGTTAGGTAGCAATATTTTTAGTATAAAAAGGGCGGTTTAGGAATTTATCGGGGCTGCGTAGTTCAACTGTTGGTCCCAAGATACCGAAGCTCTTCGGTGGTTTTTCCACTTTGCGGTGGTTTTTCCACTTTGGTCGTTCTACTTCCTTGTTTGTAACGCAGGCGGGGAATCAGATTAACCATACGCCCAGACTTAGTATCGGCTTGTAACGCAGGACGGTACTAACTGGACGAAAGACTCCACCCCAAAGTCTATAGCGTGTAGCATTTGTTACGCAGGTGCTGCAAACTATAGATTCCATCTAGACTTAGTGGTGGCTTGTACCGCAGGACATCTCTAACTAGAACCTTGCTGGAACGTCGGTCAACCGGTGGGATATTTATGGTGTTTGATAGGCCAGGCACGGAAAATAAGTGCTTTAGATAGGACAGGCACAGAATTATGTGCTGTAGGGAAGTTAGTGCGTTGTATTGTAAAAGCTATTAAAAGAAGTAAATATAAGTGCGGTTTACGGGTTGGAAGAAAACGTCTCGACACTTTGTTCATTGAAAGAAATATCCCTCTCGCCGCTCGGGTACGTCGTACATGTGTTGTGACAGCGGAAAAAAGAGAACATTTGAAGAAAAAAAAAGGCGGGTGGGTAATGTCAGCGACATAACTGGATATCGTGAATACGAAAACAACTGACATGTTCCTTAACACTTCCGAATATCAATTGTATAAATTATGCAAGCATTCCCCTATCTCACATTGTTCGCAAAAACAAAGAAGGCTTAGCTTGATCTCGATTACTGTGAATTTCTAACCAAACTGTTCTTGATTTGCACTAAACTGAGTATAATTACCTTCGATTTGCGAACAACAAATCCTAATAGTTCTTTAGAAAACTTTTAGAGCCATTAGAACGGATGATATTGATCTCTCCACCGTTGTTTTTTCACCAATGCTAATGACTGGCAGCTGTGACGTAATCACTCTTGTCGAAAGCGAAACTAGCTGTGCAGACGACACAAAACACATCTGCTCGCAGTGGCGATAGAATCCAAACTGATTCAATTTTTGTTAAGAGATTTCCTTTTATGTGATTTCGTTTGTAGCTTTTTCACTAATGGGCGGTCCTAACAGCTATAAAAATAGCCGCATATAGAATTTTAATGTCGATTATTTCATTTCGGATTTGCATAATTTATTGAAAGAAACTATCAATATGCTGTAGGGATTCGTTTCTGGCATTCAGAAGGACCAAAATGTGGAACTCACTACGATATTCACCACTTTTCGGAACATTTTTCTTGAACGATTTGTTGTACAGCAGCAGCTATTTTGTTCTCTTTCTCAGAACGCGTTCTGATTGGCTGGTGTTGACATGGGGCAAATGAGATAGGTTTTTCAATAGTGTACTATTGAAATACTTCAATGCTTTTGCTATACACGTTTAAGTTGAAAAATTTCGATTCTATTGGTAGTTAGTTTATATAAATCCTTCCACAGATCACTGAGCTATGAGCTTTCAAAATACGAGAAAGGCAAACGCGCCATATGAATTATCCTCTTTGATACTCGTTTATACCAAACATTTCAGAAAAGTTGAATTTTGAACTATTTGAGATTATGCCACACAACTGAAAATTTTATCATAAAATTGTGATCATATTTTCGATGGCATGTAGCAAAAATTATGTTGATTCGTTAGATACAACAAAAGATATTCACGATCAAAAACTTATCACTCTCTCAGAGGGTAAATTTTGAAAAGGCACCCCATAGTAAAGTAAATCGTATTCACGACAAAATACGGAACGCTATTCGAGAGAAGTATTGTACCGCGAGTGAATTTAAAATGAAGAAAATTATAATCAGGTGAGTCTGCATTTAATTTTTTTATATATAGAGTGGACAAATAAACGCACGACAAGGCAGGTTTAGGAATTCAGCGATTTGTACATTGAGGATACCAGTAATACCCGCGGTCATGCTGAAAATTTAAGTTTCTTTTTCTTCACTTCGGTCAGGTTTGCGGGCGCTAGAGTGAAAAAAAAAGTAAGGAAATATTGCGCACGCAGACAGTTAGAATAACTGCGGTCAGGTACATAATTGACTGAATGCATACGAAGTTCTGATCGCACTAATTTTACTAACTTCCACGCTGGTTTTTCTGTGCTAATGAAAGCACATAATAGATATACTGACAAAAAGCGCAAACGCAGCAGATGGTACATGTCAGCAATAATATCATTGGGTAGCTATTGCACATGACGCGCGCGCGTATGAAATTAAATAAAACAGACATATATCTGCCTCCTATGTTCGACAACCGCTTGCTTCATATTCTGCAACCAACTATAACATAAGAAAAATAACGGAACAATTAGTTTTGCATTTTAAATTCAAAGTATAGTAAATGAACAAATAAATCTCAAATGAAACGGTAGAACGTTTTCGCGTACTAATCAAATATATTGAAACCCATTGACGATGACGACATGTCATCCACGATTCAAAGTATCAACCTATGCACATATCCGGAATAGTGACAAAAAGCGAAAACAATGCATTTTAAGCCACGCGCATAGCAGCGGTATGAATAATAATAATTTGCAATAAAAGTTACAGTAGAAGAGATTCTCATCAGGATCGAAACTCTCGAACAAAAATATGGAGAATCTTTTGAAGAGTACGCTGAAAGAGCGCTACAAATAATGGAATTTATTGACGCTCAACAAGAGAATCAAGGCACGGAGGAAGTACAAAAATCCTTTGCAGAAAGAGCATTAACG
Source organism: Malaya genurostris (assembly GCF_030247185.1). NCBI lineage: Eukaryota > Metazoa > Arthropoda > Insecta > Diptera > Culicidae > Malaya > Malaya genurostris. The sequence goes on from NC_080571.1 coordinate 177,381,407, forward strand.
ATTCATTTTATAGCAGGATTATCGAATAAAAACTTAAAGCAAATAGCAAAAAATCACAGGCACCTTAAGTTTCAAGAATTAATAAGATTCCTAAAAGAGGAGGCGAAAATCAGCTATATATTAACAAACATTGAAAATCGGCTGCTATCCTACCATGCAATTGATACACCAAAACTCTGTCCAAACAACAAATATAAATGTTATCCAGGGGGACAAATTGAAAATTCCCATATATACAACCGAAATTTACACAACGAATCTTACCGTAACGACAGGTGCTTGATCGAAGATAGCAATTTTGATAGTAAACACTTAAAATATAATGCAAAACAAATGTGGGTAAACAGCATGACATACAGTAATAGAAACATATTGCGAAGATATGATCATAATATCAGAACCAGAAATGTGCCTGATCGAAGGAGATATGGAGCATCTAGATATTCGAACGCTAATAATTTCAAAGAAAAACGTCCAGAAGGGATATGGGTTAAATTACATAACAGAAAAGACTACGAATTTATGATGTTATTGAGATCGGCAACCAGACCTAATAACGAAATGAGTTTCAGGAGCAAGTGGCAACATGATAAGTAGACGAAACGCAGAGTACATGGGAGCATATACAATTAATGGAAACGAAGTCATAGAATATTCTGGGGTAACAGGTACTGTTAGAAAAACATTAGGTACCGTAGAACTAATTTTTATCATCGCAGGAAGAATTTTCCAAACGAAGTTCGACGTAGTGGAAAATTTGACTCCAGGTGGTATTTTGGGAATGAGGTTTATGAATAAGTATGCTTACGGAAAATACCTCTCACATTCGAACCAAAAACGGAATCGTATGAAACTCATCAGAAACAGGAAAACCGAGTCTCAAAACACGAGGCAGGCAACAATGTCAAGGTACAGGAAATATACCAAGCGGATGACCAAACCAAGCTTAGTTTACAGTGTACAGAAACGACAAAAAATTACACGGGGCAATTGCAAGAAAGTATACAACCACATGAATTGTTGAAAATAAATTGTACTAAAAACAATCAATTGTTAGTGAGAATTGCTTCAGTAAATAGACCGAATGAAAAAATTAAATATATGCTCGATACTGGAGCCTTTTATAACGTGATGAAATGCGAAAATAGGAGCAGAGGAAATAAACTATAAAGATAATTAATACGTTGCAGGCTTTGATGGAACTCAATCACAGACTATTGGATTAGTGAAAATCATGTTGATTATTGGAAAAACTCAATACAGAGCTAGGTTTTACATAGTAAAAGATTTATGTGTTCCTGGAATCATTGGAGCAGAGTTTTTAAAGATATATACAATTTATGTCACTCAGTATTTCGAGTACATATGCTTAAGGGTACCAAATGAGTACATTAAAACAGAATATATTCCAATATCGGAAAAAGAAAATTTCAACAGAGCTGAGAATTATGGAACGCGTGCTGCAAATAAAGATGAGGTCAACATTGATATATCAAACCGCATGAATAATGAAACAAACAAAGTAGTTTGTGATAATAAACAGAAGCCAAAAAAGTTGTCAAAAAGCGCTAAATCCGACAACAATTTTTACATAAATAAATCAACAAGTAGCGAGAGTTCTATTAAGAAAAATATTAAAAATTATGTGGAGAATAACAAAAATGAATTAATCATCGTAAATGCAGAAGTCTTCGAGCGCGGTATATCAAAGCATGATAAACATGAAGTAAACCAAAAAGTGAACAAAAAATGAAAACATTAATGTTGTGCCTCAGAACAACAATGAAATATACAACAACGACGATCGTTCAGATAGTATGGAACTTTTGTGGAACTAACATAACTAATGAAAAAGAACAAGATTTGTTACAGGGTCCTGCACTCGAAATGTAACCAACTTCAGACCTTCGAGCCTGGCGTCAAGGTAAATGCGACATATTATCGGGAAAGTATTCTGGAGGTTGCTTTGAAGCCGTGGGCAGACAAACATTTCGGTGGCAGACCATGGACGTTTGAGCAGGACTTGGCACCGTCTCATAAAGCTCGAGTGAACCAAGAATGGCTGAAAAACAACGTTCCGAACTTCATCACGTCCACACAATGGCTCTCGAATTCACCAGATGCGAATCCAATGGATTATTCTCTTTGGGCCATTTTGGAGAGCAAAGTCCGAACTAAAAGATACACCAGTCTCGAGGCGCTGTTAAAAGTTATTGTCCTCGAGTGGGCCAAAATACCTGCAAGTCACATTCGGCCAAACGAAGCAACTCCTTCGCTCTCTCAAGTCATCAAGTCAAGGCAAAAGGTGGTCATATCGAGCAAAAATGAATTGATTCTGAATTTTGTATTATTTTTACACATTTTGTACTTTGAATTAAGTAAAAGTAATTTTCCAAACTGAATTTATGGCCTTTTTAATTGGTTGCACTTCGAGTGCCGGACCCTGTAGATAGATATTGCGACGAGGAAGACACATATTTACTTGATTTAGAATCAAATCAAGACCTGAGTTTAACGGAAAATAAAAGAAACGGTCAAACAACTGGTCAGAACCTGACGGATAATGTACGGGAAACATGGAATACAGATCACTTGAAAAGAAAAAAAATTGTAGACCTAGAGAGAATTATGGCAACGTATAGCGATGTCTTCTATTTGAAGGGGGATAAATTAACTATCATCGATGCAGCGGTACATGAAATTGAAACTACTTCAAACGTGCCTATCAATAAACGGCAATACAGATTTCCAGAAGCCACTAAAAACATATTAATGAAGAAATTGAAGAAATGCGTAGGCAAGGTATCATAAGGCCTAGTAAGAGTCTGTGGAATGCATAAGTCTTATGTGTTCCTAAAAAGGACGATGAATTTGGCAACAAGAAATACAGAATTGTGGTTGATTTCAGGACTCTAAATTTAGTAACAAAGTCATTTGTATACCCAATTCCACTAATCGACGAGATTTTAGATAATCTCGGAAACAGTAAATATTTTTCTACTTTGGATTTAAAATCGGGATTTTACCAAGTACCCATTAACCCAAAAGATTCAGCCAAGATAGCGTTTTCAACTCCAAAAGTCCACTTTGAATTCACAAGAATGCCTATGGGTTTACGAAATAGTCCATCCACTTTTCAGCGATTAATGAACACAGTTTTGTATGAAAAAAAAAAGATGTGAAAGCTATAGTCTACTTGGACGATATAATTGTTTTAGGTTCAACTATTGAAGAACATAATGATAACTTATGCAAAGTTTTAAGGGCATTGCGCCGACATAATTTGAAAGTCGAGCCAGGAAAATGTCAAAATTTGAAAACAGAAATAAAATACTTAGGTCTTGCAATTGACAAGGAAGGCATCCGGCCTACTGAAGAAAACATTAAGGCAATTAAAGAAATGGTAGCGCCCAGGACGGTTAAAGGAGTCCACTCCTTTTTAGGGACAGTAAATTTTTATGGAAAATTTATACCACATATAGCAGAGAAACGTAAACCACTGAACGATCTCTTGCGAAAGAATGTGAAGTTTGTTTGGACAAACGAGTGTCAAAAAGCCTTTGAGGAACTAAGAAACTTTTTAACTTCAGATACACTGTTGGTAAGACCAAATCACAAAGACAAGTTCTTAATCAAAACAGACGCTAGTGAGTACGCCCTTGGAGCAGTAGTTTCTAATGAAAAATCGGTTGAGAGACCAATAGCCTACGCAAGCAGGGGTCTGGCCGAAAGAAGGTGCCACACTATCGAAAAGGAGCTGTTGGCGATTGTATGGGCAGTAAACCGCTTAAGACATTATATTTACAATCAAAAATTCATTGTCTATGCTGATAATAGACCTCTCATTTCAATATGGCACTTAAAAGAAACTTCGCCAACCCTTACGCGATTACGTTTGAAATTACAGGGACTCGAAATAGATATTCGCTACAAACAAGGTAAAGACAATGTAGTGGCAGATTTTTTGTCGAGACTACCCGAGCAGGCCGAGTCCTTACACCTTATATCAGTAGTCACTAGACAACAGAAACTTCAACAGCAGCAAACGGAGAACAGTAAAGCGGAAAGAAAAATAGAACAACTCCCTCAAAACAACTTAAAGGCGAATCAGGCAGGTTTACGTTATTTAAAAATAAACAAAAAACAGAATGGAATTCGCACATGGACGGATTAGAAAACATCGATTTTGGATGGAACGAAAAGAAGACTTAGGAACATCTTCTTATTTCGACGAATATGAAATATGCATAAATAGCAATGATATTTGATCTGTTAAAATTTTCAAAACATAAAACTAAAGAAAGCGATTTTGATGGTACTTTTGTAATAGTAAACAGTAGATCAGCATATAAAGAACTAGCCAAACTGGTAGATTTACCACACGGTTGAAAGGACTATTTAAATGGAAGAATAGTCGCAATTCCAGAACACAAAATATGGGGATTAGTTTTAAATGGACAAGTAAATCACTAACCGACACAAAAATTCTATTAGATGGGTTAGTAGATGGTTTCAGTAATTGTCCCGAAGACATGAGAGGGGCGAAAAACATTCAGATAATTTCCTACCGAAATATGCAGAAAATTCCCGAATAAATGTACTGAGGTTCATGGCAGAAAAATTTGATAAAATTTTCACACTATACGCACCGGAAAGAGACAGAATGTGGGTGCCAGAAAAAGATCGCGAAACTTTATTGAAAGAGTTCCACGATGCTCCTTTAGGTGGACATGTTGGAAGTAAACGAATGGCAGAGCGTATGAGTCCACTTTCCAAAGGACTAATATGCGCAAAGATATCGAAAATTAGGCCAAACAATGTGATTCTTGTCAGAAGAATAAAATTGGCCGTACAAATAAAATTTCAATGAAAATTACTACGACATCATTGGAACCATTCGAGAAGCTGTACATGGATATAGTAGTACTCCCAGAGTCTGACTGGGGTAACAAATACGGCCTTGTTATTCAAGACAATCTGACTAGATATTTAGTAGTAGCACCGATGGAAAATCAAGAGAGTTCCACGGTTGCTCAAACTTTTATAAATAACTATATATGTAGATTTGGGACACCCGCTGAATTAGTAACGGATAATGGATCCAATTTTGTGAGTTCATTAATGAAAAATATCTGTAAAATTTTAAAAATTAAGAAAATTACTACTACTACATATCATCCGCAGGCAAACCTCGTCTAAAGACCAAATAGAGAATTAAAAACATATCTTAGATAATATGTGGGTAACGATCCTAGAATATGGGAACAACTTTTACCATTTTTTACATTTGAATATAATACTACGATTAACGCATCAACGGGTTACACTCCATTTGAGTTATTACATGGGAAACGAGCAAATATTCCTAATTCAATGTACAAATATAACAATGATGGAATGTACTATGAAGATTATGTGAATGAAATGCGATCATTATTCAAGCGATTGCATCATCAAGCACGAGAAAATTTAATTAAGACAAAAGGAAACGTAAGGAGTTGTATGATAAAAACTCGAACGAATGGCAACCACAGTTTTTTGCACATTTTACCCCATAATTCCGGAACCGCAAGTCGGATCCAAATAATATTCAGGAATTTTGTATGGGACCACAAGACCTTTCATTTGAATTTTAGATTGTGAAAATCGGTTCAGCCATCTCCGAGAAAAGTTAGTGCAAAAAAACGATACATACACACACACGCACATACACACACACACACACATACACACACAGATATTTTGCGTACTCGACGAACTGAGTCGAATGGTATATGGCACTCGGCCCTCCGGGCCTCGGTTCAAAAGTCGGTTTTCACAGTGATTGTATAACCTTTCTATATGAGAAAGGCAAAAAGGCAAAAAAAAAATTTTTCTTCGATTCTTAAAAGAATAACCGAAATCGGTTTGTTTGACCGTCTACTGATAAAAACCATCAAATTGGAAAAGATTTGAGGTCGATTTAGAAAAAATTTTAAGTTTTCTCCCCATTTTCAGTGATGGTGTACAATTTTTAGCACACTTTACCCTATATTTCCGGATCCGGAAGTCGGATCCGCATGAAATTCAGGAATAACGCATCGGACCACAGGACCTTTCATTTGAACCTAAGTTTGTGAAAATCGGTCGCGCCATCTACGAGAAAAGTTAAAACACATATTTTCTGTTTTTCGCACATTTTACCCCATAACTCTCGAACTGGAAGTCGGATCCAAATAATATTCAGGAATTTTGTATGGGACCTCAAGACCTTTCATTTGAATCTAAGTTTGTGAAAATCGGTTCAGCCATCTCTGAGAAAAGTTAGTGCACTTATTTTCACAATTTTTTGCACATTTGACCCCATAATTCCGGAACCGGAAGTCGGATCCAAATAATATTCAGGAATTTTGTATGGGACCACAAGACCTTTCATTTGAATCTAAGTTTGTGAAAATCGGTTCAGCCATCTCCGAGAAAAGTTAGTGCAAAAAAACGTTACATACACACATACGCACATACACACACACACACACACACACATACACACACATTTTGCGTACTCGACGAACTGAGTCGAATGGTATATGACACTCGGCCCACCGGGCCTCGGTTCAAAAGTCGGTTTTCACAGTGATTGCATAACCTTTCTATATGAGAAAGGCAAAAACATAAAAAACCTGTTTTAATAAACCTAGTGGTGTAATGATACCTTTCTCATATCAATCATTCTATCATATATAATACTGTGGTATTCTTCAAAATTATTTTCTTCGATTCTTAAAAGAATAACCGAAATCGCTTTGATCAAGTTCGATAAAAACTATCAATTGGAGAAGATTTGAGGTCGATTTAGAAAACTTTTTACGGTTTTTCGTCCTTTTTAGTGGTGGTACAAAATGTTTTACATACTTTACCCTATATTTCCGGATCCGCAAGTCGGATCCAGATGAAATTCAGGAATTACGTATCGGTCGCGCCATCTATGAGAAAAGTTAGAAAACATATTTTTAATTTTTTTACACATTTTACCCTATAACTCCGGAACCGGAAGTCGAATCCATATAATATTCAGGAATTTTGTATGGGACCACAAGACATTTCATTTGAATCTAAGTTTGTGAAAATCGGTTCAGCCATCTCCGAGAAAAGTTAGTGCACCTATTTTCACAAATTTTTGCTTATTTTACCCCATAATTCCGGAACCGGATGTCGGATCCAAATAATATTCAGGAATTTTGTATGGGACCACAAGACCTTTCATTTGAATCTAAGTTTGTGAAAATCGGTTCAGCCATCTCCGAGAAAAGTTAGTGCAAAAAAACGTTACATACACACATACGCACATACACACACACACATACACACAAACAGACATTTTGCGTACTCGACGAACTGAGTCGAATGGTATATGACACTCGGCGCTCCGGGCCTCGGTTCAAAAGTCGGTTTTCACAGTGATTGCATTACCTTTCTATATGAGAAAGGTAAAATATTATAAAAAAAGGAGATTAAAACAAAATCAATGTTTTCAAGATGTTAACTAAGTATGCAATATGAAAACCAAATGGGAAATAAAAATCAACTTGGATGGATCTATGGATTACGAAAGAAGTTATGTGAAAATAGAAAAAATCCGTGCATGGAAATCAGTGGAATAACAATAAAAAGATAACAATAAAAAATCACAAAAGAGAGAATTATGAAAAACCTTTTTGCTTACAATGGAAAGCAAACTTAATACAAGGGAAACAATATCAAGTAGTAGTAAAAGGATGATGGGATATAACAAAAAGGGGATACTCAAACGGGATTTTTTTCATAGTTTTTATGGATTCAAAATAAAATGACATGATAAACATTAGGTCAGCACAAATATATGGACTCATAGTTAGACATTAAACTAATATAATGAAAAATAAAATTCAACAATGACGTGATGGAATTAGAATACGACAAAACGATAAAGGACAACAAAATGAGAAAGATATAAGAAACTAGTGGACAGAGTAACGACTACCAAAACGACGTTGGCCAACATATAATTCCTATGCCATAAAGGTATTTTAGCAATTTCTTCAGTATGAGTGTGGAAACAAGTGTATGTGGACAAGGGGAGCCGGACCCCTGAATGAAAAGAAAGTGCGCACTATTTGAACGGAATGCAGATATGAAATCAAATTTTGTGATAATTCTCAATACTCAAACAAGACAGACAATCGTAATGAAACAAGAATATGAACCTGAAAATCGGATTTTACTTGAAATCTCAAATTATTTATGACAAAATAAATACAACACTCAACGAATCATACAGGGTCGTATAAAGGGATAATACATAAATCAAATCAATAGGGAATTAATTAATAATGCTGATGATAAAAAAAACGTGTTGAAAGGATGAAGGGAAATACAATTCATATGTGAACATAAAAGAAATCAATAAACCACTTTATAATGTATACTAACATATATATCGAATTTATTCACAATTTGTGTTCAAATTAATCTAAAATACAAATCTAAGTATGTTTTCAGTATATAGACCACCGAAAACACACCTCAGTATGTAAGGGGGAATAGTTGCGGCATGGAACTGACCATTCGACCTGGATGAAAAGCAAAAACCAAGCAATTACCAGAGGCAAATGAAGGAAAAAACAAGTCAATGGACAGAGATAAACAATATGTAAGCAGCATTCATGGTAAGATGATCTAAAATATCGCATGGAAGCGAGTTACAGAACCAATGAAAAAAAAGTATAATAATTTGAGAAGAAACAAAAGATTTACAGAAAACGGACACCTGCAACAATCTTCCCATGCCACAACTCTAACGAAACGTTCTACTTTTACAGGGTCAAGGTAAGCTAATAGTATGTTGATTGCCAAAGATATATTAGATTGATAGAAAGAGTGTACAAAAATAAACTGAAATAATTAAAAAAAACCTGTTTTATTCCACCTAGTGGTGTAATGATGCCTTTCTCATATCAATCATACTATCATATATAATACTGTGGTATTCTTCAAAATAATTTTCTTCAATTCCTAAAAAGAATAACCGAAATCGGTTTGTTTGACCGTCTACTGGGACCTCAAAACTTTTTATTTGAATTTAAGTTTGTGAAAATCGGTTCGGCCATCTCTGAGAAAAGTTAGTGCACTTATTTTCACTGTTTTTTGCACATTTTACCCCATAATTCCGGAACCGGAAGTCGGATCCAAATGATATTCAGGAGTTTTGTATGGGACTATAAGACCTTTCATTTGAATCTAAGTTTGTGAAAATCGGCTCAGCCATCTCCGAGAAAAGTTAGTGCAAAAAAACGTTACATACACACATACGCACATACACACACACAGACATTTTGCGTACTCGACGAACTGAGTCGAATGGTATATGACACTCGGCCCTCCGGGCCTCAGTTCAAAAGTCGGTTTTCACAGTGATTGCATAACCTTTCTATATGAGAAAGTCAAAACACGATCCCACAATTGTTTACGAAAATTGATTTGTATATGCATGCGGTGGAAACAATACATTATAGAAAGGATTACAATTGAGTATTAGGTACAAGTTACAGCTATGCAAGTTTAATAGGAGATTATTTGTAGAAGAAATCGGAGCCCTGCCGAACGTGTGTATCCAATGTATTTATCGCGGTCGTGCAAGAAGGAAGGATGTCGGTAGCATAGCAAAGCTATCTAGGAGAACGAGAGGGTGTGGTTGAATGCGATGGCAAGTCGAAGACAAAAAGAACCGTGGACCCATCAAGATGTCGGAAATATGAACACCAGAGCCAGTAAATCGGAAGAAGGTGCAGATTCGGTATTGGGGACCATAGCAACGAATTGAAGTAAAACGCAGTCAACACAGTTACAGACGATGCGCGGGTGCAACACAACAGCCCAAAGTATTATCCCGTGTTTTACATTCAATAAGGCAAGAAGGATGTAAACGCAGTCAACACAGTTAAAGACGATATTTAAATTTTAATGATCATTGTTAAATCCAACACGAGAAAGCAACCACGGAACCAGACGAAACATTTTTGAAGATACGTTAGAAGCCTCAGCACATCGTGCGGAATAATGCAGTAATTTCCATGACACCTAAAAATTCAAACGAAACAACATTTTATTCTCAAACTATTGTCAACAAACCGAAGGATACTAACCGAGATGTTTGATTATGAAAACCCAGGCGAGAAGAACGAGCTATTATGGAGGAAACGACACGGCACCCAGAGTCCGAGACTAGCATCCGTTCGATCACTCCACCCCACAGATAAGGTACAGACAAAAGCGACTAGAAGGCGGCACTGGGACTGGAGTGGAATCACACGCTACGGCAGGCGCGTATACAGGGGGGTGTTTTAGGGGTTCAAACCCCCTCCGAAACTCAAAAAAGTATGATATTATGTAAACTCTTTTTTCAAATAAGTAAAAAATAAAATGAATAATTTTCAACAAACGACTCCACAATAAAAAAATTTCAAATAATTATATAAAAAGTTCCATTTGTATGGAAATTGATCAACATGTTCTGAAACACCCCCCGAAATTTTTTTCTGGGTACGCGCCTGCGCTACGGCATTGTAATGTTAGGGAACCTAACTTCATATAATATTCAAATGGAAGAATGAATATGTAATAAATGAATATGTAAACAGGAGAAAAAGAAAAGAACCGAAAAATTATTAATCTTTTGTAACGGCAATCTTAGGGCTAAAAGTTTTACATTCCGATAACACAACCTTTTGATTTACTACCGGCGCGATCAACTTGATGGTATCATCAAGCTCAGTAAGTAAGGGGGCATGCAATAGCCCTAATTTTATCATAGATCAAGATCAGGCCGAAATCTTATAAAGATCTTACAAAAACCATATTTCACTATACCTTAGCTAGTACAAATAGTATATCAGTAAAGTTATTGCAGTGCTCACGGCTGCCTATTTTCACATATTGAATCAGTCAGTAAAAAAACTGTACCACCGAGCAAGTTAATGGATTATGTACACAAGCGACGGGATCGCACTGCAATCGGGTATATCCTTAGCAATTAAAATATGTATATTGATTATATGTGGTAGTTAGTCAACCCAAGAATGCCCAGTATGGATTATTTAGGGTAGCCTTTCGTAAATACGCCGGAAAAGAACATTTCGCATTTAAGAGTTAGTAGTGATTTCCAGATATATGTAAAGATGGAATATATGTATAATTTTGGTTAGGTAGCAATATTTGTAGTATAAAAAGGGCGGTTTTAGAATTTATCGGGGCTGCGTAGCTCAACTGTTGGTCCCAAAAAACCGGAGCTCTTCGGTGGTTTTTCCACTTTGCATCCGTTGGTCGTTCTACTTCCTTGTTTATAACGCAGGTGGGGAATCAGATTAACCATTCGCCCAGACTTCGGCTTGTAACGCAGGACGGTACTAACTGGACGAAAGACTCCACCCCAAAGTCTATAGCGTGTAGCATTTGTTACGCATGTGCTGCAAACTATAGATTCCATCTAGACTTAGAGGTGGCTTGCACCGCAGGACATCTCTAACTAGAATCTTGCTGGAACGTCGGTCAACCGGTGGGATATTTATGGTGTTTGATAGGTCAGACACGGAAAATAAGTGCTTTAGATAGGAGAGGCACAGAATTATGTGCTGTAGTGAAGTTAGTGCGTTGTATTGTAAAAGCTATTAAAAGAAGTAAATATAAGTGCGGTTTACGGGTTGGAAGAAAACGTCTCGACACTTTGTTCATTGAAAGAAATACCTCTCTCGCCGCTCGGGTACGTCGTACACTAGGTGGATTAAAACAGGTTTTATTTATATGTTGTTGCAAAAGTGTAAAGTAAAATACTGTTGAATTTCTGGAATGTAGAAATAATTTTTGAAATTGTAACATATTTTGAAAATAATGTTAATTTTTGAAAGTCATTAAAATTTTCTTTTACTTATTTTTCAAAAATATTTTATGAAAGAATTCCCAATTAAAATAATGCTAATCAAAATTTTCGACTGCTCGGCCATCAATGGAAGTTGACTATCAATGTCAACTTCCCTTTCTGAGCAGCCTAGATAGCCGTGTAGTGTCGGTAGCGGGTTTCCAACTGGCTATGAATAACGCTACGGTCCACTTGTACCGGTGGTATAAGGTGATATAAGTCCAAATAGGTAAGCCGTGTGGTATCCGACGGAATAATTTTCTACCAAGAATTGATTCACTGGTTTCCTGTTCCATGTCGTAAAAGGCCACAAAAAAAGAACTCCCAGGTTAAGCTGTATTTCCGTGCTGATGATTGGATGGCTGCAGGAGATAAAACAATGCAGTCGAAAACGGAATATCTTGGGTTTTGCCCTTAATGTGTTAAGCGAAGCTCTGGCACAGTGGACAATTTCATTCTTCGCAACTATATTTGGTTTCTTCTAGTTGTTGTACGATAAGTGCTGGAGAAAAAGAGTGTTAATTACTTCAATTGATAATGGTTAGACTAGCACAAATCAATCTCCAGTATAAACGTACAGTAACTATGAATCTATTCAGAACTCTGCATGAAGGTAAAGCTTCTATAGCTTTGGTTCAAGAATCATATTTAGAAAAGGGAAACTTCTACGATGGAAAGTTGTTAAACTCCGTCTTCGTTGCCTCCAACAAGAACGGTTTCACTAATTCACGTGAAATGCAGGCATACTTGCAAATAGTGCTCTTGATGTTTCTCTCATATTTATGCTCACAACTCTGGATATTTGTGAACCAACCTTCACCAAGCGATGACTTCAAAATGGTTGTATCATACTGCTGCCAAAATGATTTACCGCAAGAAATCCTAATAGTTCTTTAGAAAACTTTTAGAGCCATTAGAACGGCTGATTTTGTGTGATGCTCTCCACCGTTGTCCTCTTTTCGTTGTTTTTTTCACCAATGCAAACAACTGTTAGCTGTGACGTAATCGCTCTTGTCGGAAGCGAAACTAGCTTTGCAAACGACACAAAACACATCTGCTAGCAGTAGCGATAGAATCCAAACTGATCCAATTTTTGTTAAGAGGTTTCATTTTACGTGATTTTGTTTGTAGCTTTTTCACTAATGGGCGGTCCTAACGGCTATAAAAAAAGCCGCATACAGAATTTTAACGTCGGTTATTTCATTTTGGATTTTCATTTCACTGAAAGAAACTATCAGGATGCTGTACGATGAATCCCGTGCAAAAGAACCAAATTGTGGAACTCACTACGATATTAAACACTGTTCGGAACATATTTCTCGAACAATTTGTTGTACAGCAGCAGATAATTTGTACTCTTTCTCAGATCGCGTTCTGATTGGCTGGTGTTGACATGGGTCAAATGAGACAGGTTTTTTAATAGTGTACTATTGAAATACTTTAATGCAGTTATATTGTTGTAGTTAGATTATATAAATCCTTTCACAGATCAGTGAACACTGTTCGGAACATATTTCTCGAACAATTTGTTGTACAGCAGCAGATAATTTGTACTCTTTCTCAGATCGCGTTCTGATTGGCTGGTGTTGACATGGGTCAAATGAGACAGGTTTTTTAATAGTGTACTATTGAAATACTTCAATGCAATTATATTGTTGTAGTTAGATTATATAAATCCTTTCACAGATCAGTGAGCTATGAGCTTTCAAAATACAAGAAAGGCAAACGCGCCTTATGGATTATCCCCTTTGATACTCGTTTATACCAAACATTTCAGGTAGGTTTAATTTTGAATTATTTGAGATTATGTCACACAACTGAAAATTTTATCATACAATTGTGATCATATTTGCGATGGCATGTAGCAAAAATTATGTTGATTCGTTAGATACAACAAGAGATATTCACGATCAAAAACTTATCACTCTCTCAGATGAGAAATTTTGAAAAGGCACCCCATAGTAAAGTAAGTCGTATTTACGACAATACTTACTTTTAGTCTTGCGACAGGATATATGTACCAAGAGCTTGGCAGGAAATAATTGTCAAATTTATTCCCAGGTGTTCGCGTCACTAATGAGGAAGCAAACAGTTTCAGGCCTATCAAACTAAGCTCAATTCTTCGTAGAAAAGTAGAACGCTTAGTCGGTCACTAATCATTAATATTAGTTTGGGCGTGCATCCGCAACATGAAATGCAACATGCTTACCAACGTTGAAAGTCCACTACAACCCTTTTACATGGTGTTGTGTACATCATTAAGAATGCCTTCTCACAAAAGCATTCGTGCTTGGGAGTTTCCCTATATATTGAAGGTGCGTTTGCTAACGTGTCTTTAAACTATTTTTGTTTCGAGGCAGCTTTAAAAGCACTCAGTTCGAATGATTCACGGTCGAGTCTAGTGATTACATGTCGAACTCAAATTGAAGACCTCAGCATCTCAAGTGCTGTTTACTTCTTATGAGTACCCAGCCATTCTCGTATTACTGAAAAGGAATGGGCTGATGAGTTGGCTAGAGCTGGTGCAACGAATGATTTCGTTGGTCCTGAACCAGCGTTACTACTTTCAACTAGTTGGATAAAGCACAAGATTCGTTCTTGGGCTGCATTCAAATATGCCAGCAACTGGCGCAGCTTGCAAATTTTCGCTCAGACAAATACATTTATACTAGATTTGAATCTGAAAATGTCAAGGTGTCTACTGCATTTTTCCAAACATTATTGCAGTATTCTAGTCAGAGCTCTGACTGGACATTGCAAACACAATTATCACATGGCTACTATTCAGCGTGCTGAGCATTGTTCGTGTGATTTGTGTGAATGCGATAACGGTACTTTATATCATCTGATATGTAACTGTCTCGCATTGACGCCACTATGTATCTGGGTTTTTGGTTCTCCATACATGGTTGAGTCTGAGTATGCTGAGCTAAAATTAAAGGATATTCTACCGTTTCTCACCCAATGTGGTAAGGAGCTATAGTCAGAAGAGTTCATCGTTTTTCCTGGAGTGAATGAATCCTTTCCTTATTGACCTTAAATAGGTTTTAGCAGATTGTTTGGCATCCTTTATGGAATGCCGAATTTACTTCTGCTCATACATACTGCGAATCGTTTTGCATTCTTCCGGAAATGCAGAATGGTGGCCTTTGTAAAATCACTAAATCTTCTCGGGGGTTGTCGGTTTCCTGATAGTTACATTTTTCGGTAAGTAACTTCTCCACTTTTTCTCACAGTTACTCACTTCAGCCAGTTCTGCTGCGCAAGTTACAAGATAAAACTTTTTTGGTTAAAAAAAAAAAAGATTTTTATTTCATTTCACTTATCACTAGCTGCATTTGATTTCACTTATCATTAGATACAATTCAGTTATTACTATCTTGATCGTCAGATTCTACTAGAATATTTGTGTTTCAGTCGGTCCGAATAGTTTTGTTTGTTGATCTGCTGACGTTGCCTTTGCGGCGAGAACCGGTCATCTAGATGTTTGTAATATAACAAATTATCCCATCCTAGCATGATCCATTCTAAGTACAGTTCACATTCAATCCCAAACCAAATACGACATTTCCACGTATTTGGATATCCCGGTCATACACCTTACAGAAACGCGCGTATCGCATTTACCTCGACCTAAGTCCACCGCGCAAGCAGCTAGCAATATATTTCGTGATTGCTTGCCCTGCATAAAGCGGAGGTCGATAACCAAATTTATGACATCACAGCTGGGCCACAGCTGAGAACGTTTTTACCAGTCCTTCTCCATTAGCATGACATTCTCTCCCTCTCTATAGTTTTTCCGATTTCTCCCGCTCCAGGTACGTCCGGTAGGAAACGATAAGTTACGGTAAGAATAATTGTACGGCTAGAGATAAGTAGAAATAAAAATACACATTCATTATTGGAAAACCAATCAAACACTCTGGTTCTTAATCCGAAAGCACTACATGGCGAACCGTTGACATGTGTCACAGGCCAAAGTTATCAGTTAAAAAAAAAACAGTTTAAATAATTGTGCGAAAACAAGTGACACTTTGAAAAAGCATATACAGAAAAGCAGTTAGATCCAGCAGCAGACGGAGGTGTCGAGATTGATAAGGGTGTAATAAGAAAAATGGGAAAGTCCAGCTCGAAGCACGTAACGCAAAGTGGTGACGCACAGGTAAACATCCTGAATGAGCTAGAAACTCACACAGAGTTTCACGAAGCGAATGAACTAAAAATTACAATCATACTAATACTAGTGGCAGTGAATCTGTCAATAAAAATTTACATAGTTGTCAAAAGACACGCCCGAGACCAGGCGTTAAAAGCTGCAAGGTCAATCGCGCAGCTACCAGTTTAAAGTGTGGAACAGTTGTCCTACGGGACGAGAACAATAAAACATTACCCAGTAGGGAACAGTGGTCCTACGGGACGAAAACAATAAAACATTACCCAGTAGGGAACAGTGGTCCTTCGGGACAAAAGAAAAAAAAACTTTCTACCCATAAGGGAACAGTGATCCTACGGGACAAAATACAAAAAAAATCTTACCCAATGAGGGAACAGTGGTCCTACGGGACGAAAACAATAAAGAAAAATTTTCCAGCCTTCAGAGCATCTTTCCAACTATTAAAGAAGGTAGGAAGTAACGGGCGATGTCAACCAGGTGAGACAAGTGCTTAAAATAGATATGAAAATAAGTTAGATTTAAGTGCTATGGCAAGCAGTTATTCAGATGCTTAAAACCATTTGTTAGTAGTACACAAAAAAAATAATTAAAATGCATTTACGTGTACTTTAGTGAGTTTTAAATTAGCTGGGTGATGAATTACTATGAAATATTAAAAAGTCTTTATACCTACTGCAAAAAGGTAGTAAACACACCCATATCTAGAGAATTGTTAGAGTCAAAAAGAAAGAAGTGCGCTGAGGCGTTTACAAGGTTTGAGCTGTTTTTAATAGAAAAAGAAGACGAAATACCGTACGAAGAATTTCATATACTTGTAAAAAACTCCCGGTCGTGGAATTACGAAGTAAATAAAATAATTACCCAAAAATTAAGTAGTCTAGGTATAGAATCAAACAAAGGAAAAACAATGACCGACGCAATATTTGACGTGAAGCAGGCGACTGCCATCGTATCCATGTACGATGGGTCAGCAGACTCATTATCATCGTTTACAGACGCCGTAAGTTTACTGGCTGAACTGACACCAGCAAACCAACTAGCAACGGCATTAAAATTCGTTAAAACTAGACTAACTGGTAAAGCGCGGCTAGGGCTAGGAAACTGCGATACGCTACAAGCGTTAGCAGACGACGTCGAAAGACGCTGTAAAGTAAGTGAGTCCCCGGACTCCATAGTAGCTAAATTGAATCAGGTGAAAAGCACTAAAACCAGTGAATTATGCAAAGAAATTGAAAATCTTACATTACGGCTAAAATGTACCTATCTAGCTCAGGGAGTCCCTGAGCAGACGGCTAACTCGTTAGCAACCAAAAGCGGACTGAACTCTCTTATTAAAGGAGTAAAGTCCGAAGAAATAAAAATCATACTAAAAGCGGGCAATTTTGCTGACATTAATGCAGCAACCCAAAAGGTAAGAGAGAACACTACAGAAACGAGCAACGCTGCTCAAATTTTTACCACACGACACACTAGTCGCGGGCGTGGAAGACCAAATACGTCTGGTGGACAATACTTACATCGCAATGGGCACCCCGGACATTACAATAACTATAATAATAGCAGAACTAATTCCAGAGGACACCAAAACTACCGCAACACATACCGAAACAATTTTAATTCAAACAGACAAAACTGGCATAATTACAATAACAGAGGTTACAGTCGCGGAGCTTATAATAATCGAAACCCTCGAATGCTCCTCGTACAACCAGAACAACCGAATAATCAACATGCAGCCCAGAATGCACAACCCAACGGTAATATTACTGTTATTCCGAATAATTCTAACAATGCTCAAACACCACCACAAAATTTTTTAGGAAGATTTATTCAATGAACATCTGTGCATCAAATTTTGTAAAAATTTATGTACAAATGGATAATTCATTGTGCAACTTTTTATTAGACTCCGGAGCGGACATTTTCGTCATAAAAATCAACAAAGCAAATAATAACCACCCACTAGACGCTAATAATAAAATAAAAATTACTGGCATAACAAACATTTCAACCGAAACCTTGGCAACAACCACAACAGAATTAAATTTTGGCAATGGACTTGTTACCAACCACACTTTTCACATAGTAGATAACAACTTTCCAATCTTAACTGATGGCATTTTAGGAAGAGATTTCCTGTCTTCTCATAAGTGCATCATTGATTACGAATGTTGGATGCTAAATTTCAAAATTTATAATAATATTATTTCATTACCAA
This sequence comes from Malaya genurostris, assembly GCF_030247185.1. Lineage (NCBI taxonomy): Eukaryota > Metazoa > Arthropoda > Insecta > Diptera > Culicidae > Malaya > Malaya genurostris. Next base: position 177,399,728 of record NC_080571.1, read on the forward strand.
TTGAAGATACAATTTACCAAAAATATATTATACCACCAAAGTGTGAAGTAATAAGACAACTTCACAATCTCAAAATTAACAAAGATATGATAATAGTTTCACAGGAATTGACCCCTGGTGTGTTCTGTGGAAGTACTATCATATCACCAGAAAACACTTTTATTAAAATTTTGAACACCAAAGACTCAACCGTTAATTTAAGCACCAATAATCTCAACCTAAAACTAGAACCTTTAGAAAATTATAAACACTTGAAAACAAATTTAGGCGATAACAACAAAGAGCAACGTACAAATGAAATTTTAAAAAGCATAAAAAAGTCGGATGTACCATTCTACGCAGCAAACGATTTCAAAAAACTTATAAGCAATTACAACGACATTTTCTGTCTACAAAATGAGCCACTTACTACCAACAATTTTTATACCCAGGATATAGAACTGACTGATAACGTACCAGTCTATATCCCTAACTATAAAATGATTCATTCGCAGAAAAACGAAATCGATGGGCAGGTATATAAAATGCTAAACGAAAAGATTATCGAACCTTCCATATCTTCTTATAATAATCCCATCCTACTAGTACCAAAAAAAGGTGAGGATAACTCAAAAAAATGGCGTTTAGTTGTTGACTTCAGACAGCTAAATAAAAACTTCTCGCGGATAAATTTCCGCTACCAAGAATTGATACTATTCTAGATCAACTTGGCAGAGCAAAATTTTTTAGCACACTGGATCTGATGTCCGGATTTCATCAGATACCACTAAGCGAAAATGCAAGAAAATACACTGCATTCTCGACCCAGACAGGTCATTTTCAATTTACAAGATTGCCATTTGGACTAAATGTCAGCCCGAATAGCTTTCAAAGGATGATGACAATCGCTATGGCTGGTCTGACACCAGAAATGGCTTTCGTCTACATTGATGATATCATTGTAACAGGATGCTCAATTAAACATCATTTATCGAATTTAATAAAGGTATTTGAACGACTTAGAAAATATAACTTAAAATTGAATGCAAGTAAATGCAAATTTTTTAGAAGTGAAGTAATATACTTGGGACATAAAATTACCGATAAAGGCATTTTGCCAGACGATTCAAAATTTGAAGCAATAAAAAATTACCCAGTACCAACAAATAGTGACGAAGTGCGACGATTCGTAGCATTTTGCAACTACTATCGTAAATTTGTTCCGAATTTTTCGATCATAGCTCATCCATTACACCAGTTACTGAAAAAGAACCATCAATTCATTTGGTCACCACAATGCCAAAACGCATTTTATACTCTAAACAATATTTAATGTCTCCAATTATATTGCAATTCCCAGACTTCACGAAAACTTTTATTCTAACCACTGATGCTTCAGACATTGGTTGTGGAGCAGTTTTATCTCAAAACATAGATGGAGATGAACTTCCAATTGCATTCGCCAGTAAAACTTTTACCCCAGGCGAAAAAAATAAAGCCGTAATTCTAAAGGAGTTAACAGGCTATTAACTACTTCAAATCATACTTGTACGGTACAAAATTTATAGTAAAAACGGATCATAGACCACTAGTATACCTTTTCGGCATGAAAGACCCAACGTCGAAGCTGACTAGAATGCGACTAGATCTAAGTGAATTCGATTTTGAAATACAGTATATTAAGGGTAAGGATAACGTGGGAGCGGACGCGTTGTCACGTGTTGTCGTTACCTCTGATGAACTTAAACAAAAGTCGATTCTAATAAACGATCAATGACACGAAGTCAAAGATCCAAACCGATTGGAAAAAATGAGGAGTGTGAAACCAAGCCTGATCAACTTGCGATGTATACCACCGAAAACCAATCAGAAACAAAAAAATTAACCAAAATCAGCACAATAATCGAAAAAAATTGCATAACATTTTCAATTTATATTAAAGCAAAGGAAATAATAAACAATAAACTAAAGAAAAGCATACTGAAGTATGAATATAAAATAAATAATGAAAGTCAAATTAGCTTTGCTCTTTCAGACATTGAAGAAGATATGAAAAACTTCAAATAAATAATATTGCGTTGTCTCAAGAAGACGAAATATTTAAACTAATTCCCATGGAAGTACTCAAACAAGTGAGTAATAAAACATTAAAAGCCATGCAAATTATAATTTTCAAACCAGCAATTTTCATTAGTGATCTTTGCAAGGTAAATAAAATATTGAAATGGCATCATGAAACACCAACAGGTGGACATATAGGACAGCATAGACTATACCTCAAACTAAGAGAAATTTATGTCTGGAGAAAAATGAAACAGTCAATTTCACAATTCATCAAGGCCTGTGAATTGTGCAAATTGAATAAGATAACTAAAAATACTAAAGAGAACACACTAATTACAGCTACACCATCAAAACCGTTTGAAATAGTGGCAATCGATACAATCGGACCACTACCAAAGACAAACAAAAATAACCGGTACGCATTAACAATGCAATGCGAACTAACGAAATACGTAGTTTATTCACCAATACCTACTAAAGAAGCTAACATAATAGCAAAAACATTGGTGGAAAATTTTATACTAATATATGGTAAATTTTTAGAATTAAAAGCAGATCAAGGTACAGAGTACAAAAACGAAGTACTAGATCAAATCTGTAAATATTTAAACATCAAACAAACTTTCTCAACAGCCTATCATCCGCAGACAATTGGCTCATTGGAGAGGAATCACAGATGTCTAAACGAATATCTGCGATCCTTTGTCAACCAGCACCAATCTGACTGGGATGAATGGTTACAATTTTATGCTTTTACTTATAATTCTACACCACATACAGATCATGGTTATACACCGTATGAACTAGTGTTTGGTGTAAAACCGAAACTCCCACAGGAGATATACAGCAAAAACAAAATAGATCCAATTTATAATTTTGAGCAGTACAGTAAAGAAATGAGATATAAAATGCAATTATCCCACGAAACAGCAAAGCAAAGATTACTAGCAAAAGAGGAATTTAGACAGGATATCCACAACAAAAATATAAACCCACTATCAATAAACCAAAATGACACAGTATACCTCAAAAATGAAAACAGGCGTAAGTTAGATTCTTTTTATTCTGGACCTTATAGAGTTAAAAATATTTTGGAGCCAAATTGTGAAATAGAACATACAATCTCAAAACAATCATATTTAGTACATAAAAATAGACTAATTAAACAATAAACATTGTATACTTAGGCAGTAACTAATCATCATTAAAACAAAATGACGTACTTGGAGGAAAATTTTAGATGAATTCCACTTCGTTACATTCATCTCCCGAAGGGTGAAGGTGTAATATAACAAATTATCCCATCCTAGCATGATCCATTCTAAGTACAGTTCACATTCAATCCCAAACCAAATACGACATTTCCACGTATTTGGATATCCCGGTCATACACCTTACAGAAATGCGCGTATCGCATTTACCTCGACCACCGCGCAAGCAGCTAGCAATATATTTCGTGATTGCTTGCCCTGAATAAAGCGGAGGTCGATAACCAAATTTATGACATCACAGCTGGGCCACAGCTGAGAACGTTTTTACCAGTCCTTCTCCATTAGCATGACATTCTCTCCCTCTCTATAGTTTTTCCGATTTCTCCCGCTCCAGGTACGTCCGGTAGGAAACGATAAGTTACGGTAAGAATAATTGTACGGCTAGAGATAAGTAGAAATAAAAATACACATTCATTATTGGAAAACCAATCAAACACTCTGGTTCTTAATCCGAAAGCACTACATGTTTTAAATCAAGCACTATAACACTCATTTGCAACTTCACTATATTATCCTTAATTTCTCGTTCTAGTAATTTTTCCCTGACTTATTCTAATTTCTTCTATACCTAAATTCTGCTGACCCTATAAAATAGCATTTTTCTACAACTCTATATTTTTGCCAACCCTTAAATGGAAAAGGTTCGCACTAAAAAATAAATAAGCGCATTGCTCGAAGTCGTTCTGAATTATATACATAGCACGTTCTCGAGTTAATTACTTGATTTGTACCACCTATTGTATTCGGTATGGGTGTTTTTTTGTGTGTCGATATATGCATTTTGTATTGATATATACTCAATCGCGGAGCTTGGCTCAATCGCGAATTTTCTTATTTCGACATGTTTCCTTTGGTACATGGTAATACTCACAGCTGATGCAATAAGTTGATATAGGCTATTATGAGTGACACGTAAATTATGTTTCTACCATATTTGTGTTGTATGATTTATAGCGGTTCCAAATTCTTGGAAGATACTAAGATATGGATTAGAATAGATATTTAAACTATTTTGAGATAAAATTCAGCGCGCTGCATGCCTCCTTTTTTACTGAGCTTGTGATACTTTTAAGAGTTATCATCAGATTGATTGCGAGGGTAATAAATAAAATGGGTATGTTGTTGGAATTTCACATTTAATCTCTGAGGTTGCCATTACATTGCTTCGTTTTCTGTTTAAATTTTAACACCTGCTACCAGGCCCGTACCCAGGATTTCATTTCGGGAGGGGCCCAAAGATGAAAAAATAATGTTAATGAGGATTGCTTATGTATCTAATTCTCTGTGTGCTTTTTACTACTGTTTTTTTTACATAAACTTCAAACTTTCCCACTGGAATTGATATTGTATTACATTTCATTAGGTGTACTGTCTTGTAATTTCTGTAACACATGTCTGAGACATTGGAAATAATTATATGTTTTTGATTTCGGGAGGGGCCAGGGCCCCTCGGGCCCCCCCCTCTGGGTACGTGACTGTCTGCTACACCTTGCTGTGTTCTTCTGTGTTTCAAAAAAGCTCCTAATGTATATGCTAGTTGACCGAACGGAATTCAACGCAACCTAAATGCATGTGAAATTCGGAATCTGCCTTGCAAGCGGTTTTGAACGCAGTCGATAACAACCCTATCAGCAACACCGGACGACTACAACATCAGCGACGAGTAGCTTGGTCAGCAGTTAGATTCTAGAAGTTAGGTTCAATTATGCGAAATAAAACGAACGGCAGTCATTAAGTTCTGAGGTCTTGTCGAAGTAACACGAGTTTGTATTTTTTTAAATGTTCGAAAACAACCAACAAAAATTAACTGGCGCAGCCGTTCCGGATGTGTTAAGTGCTTTTTAGAGCAAAAAAAAAACAAGTTTTTTACCGTGAGTTACACCATCCACGACGGTTTATCGTGGACTTGATAATTCCAGGTAAGCAAACTCGAACTTAATCAAGAAACGGAAGATAAGTACCTAGTGGATTCAAAAAAGGACTTATCCTTCCAATTTACCAATTGAACCTTACTAATTCAGAGACCCGAGCCCCTACCCTGGTAAGCGGAAGTCTTAATATCACATAAGATAAGAAAAAACTAACACAATACAAAACAGTTAATCAGTGGAAAAATGAAACGACAAAAAATAGTGATTATCTAGTTAAATTAAAAAAATGGAACATTTTCGATCCCAAATTAATGAATTACAAAGATTACTGGCCGAAAAAGACGACCAAATAAGTCAACTACAGATTGAAGCCATTGGAGCTGCCTAAGCGGTACAGGCAGCTCAAACAGCGGCCAATGAGGCCAGAGCACATATCAGGATGACAAATACGCCATCACCTAACATAGAAGGGATATTAAAAAAACCTTCAAACACCACAAATTATTAAAGATTTACCGTCCTTCGATGGTAACCCCATCAAATTACACAGTTTTTTAAAAAGTATCGAGAGTCTTTTACCATTGCTCGACAACGCCATAGGAACACCGGTTTACCACGTATGGGTGCAAGCCATACGTTCTAAAATACACGGCGACGCTGACAACGTACTTGAACTTTACGGCACCAGTAGTATTAGTAGAGATTTATTCCGGTTAGAACAAACCTCTACTATAGAGGAATTCTACGGAAATATTTCCCATATAATATCTCTCCTTATAAATCTTTTAAATTTAAATAACAATAATGAACAGGTGAAATCCGCGAAAACAAAACTCTATTAAGAAATGGGACTGAAAGTCTTTCTCGGAGGATTAAAGGACCCCTTAGGTCCAATAATCAGAGCACAAACCCCATCCACGCTCAAAGAAGCATTAAGACTATGCCTCGAGGAAAATTATTATAACCATGGGCGAACCCTCTACAAAGCACCAATACTTCCTCCAAGAACAACGTTCGAACCACCGAGAATAGCAATAAGATCCCTTCCAAAACCTCATAGGTTCGGCTTCTCTCAGAACTATACGACATCCCGCCCAAAACCAACATTTTCTCATTCCCAATTCCCACAAAATCCTCAACAGCATCACCCCCACTACTCCAAACCATTTCAACCGAACCCTTACAGCTCCCCACAAAATCATTTTCAGATCCGACCGAACCACTTTCAACCACGTACTAACCAATTTACACCAAGACCACCTTTTCAATTTCGCCAACCCCAAAAACAAGCTCCCGTGCCTATGAAAGTCGACCCTTCCATAAGAAGTAAGAACATTAACTATATGAATAGAGGTAACTATCGTCCCAATTTTCACGAAGAACAAACACCTGACGTAGAATCCATGCAAGATCAGCATGAACAACAATATTGGTATCCTGCTGCTACTGAACCTTATCCTTTAAACTATCAATATCCACCTGACCAGAACCCTTTTTACGAAGACAAAATCGACCACGAACCATCAAACCAAAGCACAGAACCAATAGAAGAATTAAATTTTCAGATAATTCAAGATTCCTCTCAAAAAACTGAAATAACTTCCTTCCCTTCATCGCGATCGAAACATCCAAAGATCCATTGAAGTTTTTAATCGACACCGGGGTTAATAAAAACTACATTAGCCCGAGACACGTGAATATAGAAAATTGTGGTTGTGCACCTCCTACGAGGGTTAGAAACATCAACGGAGTTCATACCGCCAACCGTTATGTCAAATTTAATCCTTTCCAACAATTCCCGACACAGAAAAACTTACATTTTATGTATTTGAATTTCACACATTTTTCGATGGCTTAATAGGCTACGAGTCCTTGCAACTCAATGGTCAATATCATCACCGAATCCAACGAACTACAATTCCCATATGGCAAACTTAAAATGCTTCGAAAATACCCTGATTTTTACTCATTAAAGCTTAACGCCTACGAACAATTTATAACGAAACTTCCTACACAAGTAGAAGACGGAGAGTTTTATGTTGAACACCCACTCCCTTTGACCAACGAAGTTGTTGTATTACCCGGATTGTACGCAGCAAAATCCAATAAAACATTCGTACTGCTGCAAACCCAAAGCAACGTCGAAACAAGAATCAGCCCGAACCGCGTGCTATTTACCGACATTAACAATTTTGAAACCACTAAAATTGACACACCTAAGAAAAACGAGACCCCATTCAACCCAAACTCTATGACCAATTAAGACTAAACCATCTCAATGTAGAAGAAAAAGAAAAAATAACCGATCTCATCAGAAAATTCAAAGATATATTCCACCTGGAGAACCAAAATCATAGCTTCACGAACGCAATTAAACATCGTATTAAAACGAAGGACGATCTCCCTGTCCATTCAAAATCATACCGGTACCCCTTTTGCCACAAAAAAGAAGTTCAAATTCAAATCGAAAAAATGTTGTCCCAAGGCATTATTAGACCCTTAGATAGTCCATGGTCTTCACCAGTATGGGTGGTACCAAAAAAATTAGATGCATCTGGCCAACAAAAATGGAGATTAGTCATTGATTATAGAAAGCTAAATGACAAAACTATCGCGGATAGCTACCCTATTCCAAATATTAGCGATATACTCGACAAGCTAGGTCGATGCTCATATTTCACTACATTAGATCTCGCATCGGGCTTCCACCAGATCGAAGTCCACCCTGAAGATATTCCTAAAACAGCATTTAGCGTAGAGCATTGGCACTACGAATTCCTTAGAATGCCATTCGAGCTCAGAAACGCACCATCAACCTTTCAACGTGTGATGGATATTCTAAGAGAACACATAGGCATTAGATGTCTCCTCTATATGGACGACATCATCGTGTTCTCTACAAGCTTACAGGAACACATCGAAAATTTAACTAAAATATTTGAAAGCCCTAAGAAATTCAACATGAAAATCCAACTCGATAAGAGCCAACTGCTACCCATCTTTTGAGCCTGCAAGTATTTCCCATATTTATTTGGCAAAAGGTTTATACTTTATACAGATCACCAACCTTTAACCTACGGACTTAATCTAAAACACCCAAGTAGCAAACTGATTCGATGGAGGCTTCAACTAGAAGAATATGACTATGACATTCGCTATCGCTCAGGTAAACAAAATGTTGTGGCCGATGCATTATCAAGACTCCCTACAGAGATAAATGCAAACGAAACAGATGAAGAAATCAACGACGAAAGCAACTCCGATGAAGCCACCATGCATTCAACCGACACAGACGACAGCGAATTTGTTGGAATGACACTGAAACCAATCAACTGTTTTTCCAACCAAATTGTGCTTAAAATTGGTGTACCTGAATGCGATATACTAGAGAAGGTTTTTCGCCGAGTTTTCAGAAGAACCATAACTAAGATCAACTTCGGGGTACCAACCATTTTGAGAATTTTTAAAGAATATATGGATATTCGGAAGCTAAATTGTATCCTCTGTCCAGAACGAATCATACCTACGATCCAAATTGTCTATAAGAACAACTTTAGCCAAAATAAAACCCTCCGGGTAACCATTTCGCAAACTCTCCTGACAGACCTAAAAACATTGGAAGAACAGAATGAAAAAATCGAACAAACACACAATTCAGCCCCCAGAGGAATCTGGGAGAACAATATGATACTATCACGGAACTTCTATTTCCCAAAAATGAAACAGAAGATCCGCAAATATATCAAAGTATGCGAAACTTGCAACAAGAATAAATACGAAAGACACCCATACAAAATAACTATCCACCAAACACCTGTTCCAAAAAGACCATTTGAAATCATTCATACGGACATCTTCATATCTCAACTGGACATATTTTTGACAGCAGTAGACAAATTCTATAGATTCGGCATAATAATTCCTATAAAATCTCGAAGCATACAAGACATCAGGAAAGCTATCCTCAAAATTTTTAACCTTTACGGCAAACCAAATCGCATAATTAGTGACAATGAACCGACGATCAAATCAGCAGAAATTCGAGGTCTACTAAACGACCTCGATATTCAAATACACTTCACACCAGTGAACCACAGTAAAACAAATGGAATCTTCGAACGATTCCACTCTACTCTCTCAGAAATTTTCAGATGTGTTAAAAGAAGACATGAAGAATTGTCACCCAAAGAAATCTACAGAATTTCATGCACGCTGTATAACGAAACTATACATTCGGTCACAAAATTAAAACCCCGTGAAATCTTTTATGCAATCTGAGATAACGAGGAAAGACCACTGAACATGGAAGAAATAATAGTCAAAAGGAGTGAACTGTATGACGAGGTTATTCTTTAACTTCAGAAGACCCAACAGAAAGACTGCAACCAACAAAATAACCTGCGAGAGGAACAACCAACTCTCGAAAACAATCAGCAGGTTTATGTAAGAAAACCAGGAGTTAGAAATAAAACCGATGAGAAGTACTCTAAGGTACGAGTCAATGAAGATAGAATTAAAACTTTCATCGATGACTCGAATCGTAGATTACACAAAGAAAATATGAAACGCAATATATGTAAATTTCTCTTCCCTACAAGAGAAGCGTAAACCACACGGCCATCACAAGGAATCTAACAAATAATATACCCGTTCTTTTAATTTCAGATAAATGAAACCAAGCAATCCTTATCCTCACCCTGTACTTTATTCACGCCTCACCAACCACAAGTTCCCAATCCATCCGCATCACCAACCTGGACAAATATCCCGGACTCCTCACCTTACAAGACGGAAGAAGCTTCTTGAAACTGGGAGAACATCAACTCTTTCACATAATTGACCTCGAAAGGTACGAATCCATTTTCAGAAAACTTCTCACCAACATCAAAGGACTCGAAAACTTTGGGAATTTCAGCACAATGACGATTACCTTACACTCAAAATTTAGCAGTATAGTACAGATTTATGAAAGCCTTTATCCAAAAATTAGAACCAAACGTGGACTACTAAATTTTGTGAGCACAGGTATAAAGGGAATAACGGGTAATCTAGACAACAACGACCTTATCGAAATATCACAGACCATCCAAAACCTTCAAGTTAGTAACAAAATACTGATTAACGAAAATAATGAGCAACGGCAAATCAATATACAACTACAGAATAGGATCAATAAAATAATTCTCGAATTAGACAGCCAACTCAATCAAACAAAAAGAAATATTATCGTAGCACGTTACGAAAATGAAGTTAAGAAAAACTTTATACTTATCCAGGAAACCTTTAGAATTAATTTCAATCTTGATCAACTTAAAACTCATCTAGAAGACATAGCCGAAGCCGTCAAATTTGCCAAACTAAAAATCATCTCTAAACATATCCTCTCTACAAAAGAAATTGAATTTGCCTCTATGAAATTAGAAGAAAGGGGAATATTCTTATCTTACGAAGAGGAAACTTACGATTATTTAGAACTATCAGCTTATTATAACAAAACCAAAATCATATTCATTGTATCAATCCCATTTATAGAAAATTTAATGTATAATAACTTCATTTTAGATCCATTAGTAGTAGAGAATAAAGTCATCAAGCTACCGTCGACTCTAGTCATGCAGAAGGAATCTACTACGTACTTCATCATCAGGAAATTCCGCCAAATACTAACCAACAACATTTGTTCACCGGACAACCTACTAGATACCACAGGAGATACCTGCTTTTCAAAAGTATCTCAAGGCTTCTCCGCTAATTGTACATTCACCGACGTTACTAAACCAACCGAAATAAAATCAATCTCAAGAAACCACATCATCTTAAAAAAACATAACAGCAACAAACCTCCAGACAACATGTGGATTATCAACCCGAAAACTAACTGGAACATTCCTGATTGAGTATCATAGCTGTTCCGTTGCCATCAATGGCTCTAAATTCGAAAATACCGAATTAACCATAACTGAACCACCAATCGTATTGCCTCTGAACGGGCTAACCATAAAAGAGACCCACTTCGAGCCCATCATTAAACTCGAAGAACTACACATCAAAAATAGACACTTTCTAGAGGATTTTACTTCTAAGCTTCTTGCTTAGAAACATACACTTAACAAACCTTGTCCAGCGTTTGCATCATATTCGGAGTAATAGTAATGCTAACTATGAAGAAGAAATCTCTCCAGAAAATAATGGTTTTCAAACCAAAAAACCAAAATCCCGAAGCATTAACCATTGACCATAAGGAACAAGTAAAAACTCAAACATCAGCAACTCTAGTTCAACAAAGTACCATAAAGGAACCAGCTAGCAACAAACCGGGACGGTTTGATATCTTAAGGAGGGACGAGTTAACTGAACGGAATTCAACGCAACCTAAATGCATGTACAATTCGGAATCTGCCTTGCAAGCGGTTTTGAACGCAGTCGATATTAACCCGATCAGCAATACCGGACGACTACAACATCAGCGACACCCGGTCACGAGTAGCTTGGTCAGCAGTTAGATTCTAGAAGTTAGGTTCAATTATGCGAAATAAAACGAACGGCAGTCATTAAGCTCTGAGGTCTTGTCGAAGTAACACGAGTTTGTATTTTTTTTTAAGTTCGAAAACAACCAACAAAGATTAACTTGATCATTAGTTTTTTCTAAACTTACGATGGCCATAGTGTGTGCCTCGGGTTCCCTTTCGAATACCATTCCCTTCCATGGGTTGCTTACATCTTCCATTAGTATTTGGGTATTATCGTGTGGCTGCAAGTATTTGATACCGGGTTCCGCTTTTTTCCTTTTTCTGACTCTTCCTTCTGGGTTCAGCGTTTAATTGTATTATACCTTGCTCGGGTATAATCGATAAATTCTTGTGTTGTCCTTACTTGGGTATAATTGATAAATTCTTAAAGTGTTTGAAGTTTCTTCAAATGGTGCTCATATCCTCTTCCAATGTGTAGAATTCTTCTAGCGTGTTTAACGGATTTTATTGGTTTTGATGCTTCTTCTCATGTTGTGTTAGTTTCGGAAAATAATATCCCATATGTTGAGTTCAGTTGAGTTTGATGGTTTCAATTTAGTAAAAATGAGGTAGTCTATTGCTATAATAATGTCTTACTATCCTTGCTAGTCGTTTTAATGGTGTCGACTGCGTAACTTCCACATCTTTTATCATGTATATTTTATCAATTGGCACACATTGCCTGTACTTCAATTCGTTATCACGGTCTCCAATACCGGATATACACTTTTTCAATTTTTCTGGCTCGATTTTCCAGCTTTGTGTTCATCCTTCTAACATCTTGATGGTTCCACTGTTCTTTTTGTCTTCCATTTGCCACAGAAGACGACCACACCCTCCCGTTTTCTTAGGTAGCTTGGCTATGCTACCGACATTCTTCCTTCTTGCAAGATCGGGATGAATACGTATGATACACACTCAGTTCAGGACCCAAAATTATTTCACTGAAATCTCCTAGCTATTTTCTTTACCAATGTTTTCGAACATTCATTTTCTGATTATTGTTTACTTTCTGATTGTGACGTTTTCAACAATTGCTGTAATTGCGTATATTTCTAAACCTGGGGTGGCATTATGTATCTCGATTCGACTGAAATTTTATCGAATCGACCACGTTTCGTATTATGGTTCTCGATTCGAAGTCGATCATCGAGCTTCGTTCGACTTCACTCGAAGAAGTATTAGATTATCGAGAAGTTTTGGCATTATAGAACCAAAACAATCGAGCTCGTAAACGACTGAACTCGATAAGAAATGGTCGAAAGCCTTATTACTATCGACTATGAGTTTTCGAATACGTTTCTTTTTTATTTAGGTAGTTATCGATAACATCTTAGATTTTCATAAACATATTAGTATTGATAATCTTTATTTTAATGCATTGTTTTGTATATCGTTATATATATTATGTGTGTTTGGCATATTATGTACAAGTCGAACTGTTTAAAAAGCATATTAATTGAAAGCTGCGTGGTGTTTACTTAAAATAACAAAAGTAAGCCGAAACTAACCTATGCCCAGTAACTGTAGTTTGTAATAAAATTTCTGAATCCTGTGGAATGAAAACGGCGCTCAAACGGATTGTAGGAAAAAGCTTATTCGCTCGATAACAATGAGCAAATAATGTTTTTACCCATATATCTAACTCAAGTAAATTGAAAAATTTGTCCAAACACCTTGAAAGTATTTAGAATATGCCAAAAGCATCACAATCTCGTGCTATTAGCGTGTATTTGACTCTTCAATAGTACCTAAATAGATTATGAAGACTACAAAGAATGGGTTGCTCCTGGTATATTAGCTAAAGCAATATCTCCTAATAAATATGATAAAATACTACAAAGAAAGCTGCAAAACCTAAAAGCCTTTGATTAATACTACACATATGGATGACGTAAATTGTATTAGACATGAAAAATACAGAATTTTTTTTATTATAATTTCAAAAGTTCATCGATAAATTGTGTACAAGAACACGCTTGAAAAAATTCTTTACGTTTTCAAATGGAGTGGAAACGAATCTGCTTCTTGATTTAAATTTCAGAAATGTGTTCATGTTAATTTCGTGCGGCAACTTAAAACCGCAGTATTACAAACAGTTTGCTTCTTTCAAGTACTTGAACTGAATAAATGTAATCGAAAATACTCGAACAATAATTCAGTTTAATTTTTTTCATGATTGCAATGTATATGGGTTTGTTTACCTATGTATGTTATGACCAGAGATGTCAGATATTTTCATAGAAAATCTGTATTGATTCGTATAAAATATCTGTATTTATCTGTATTCGCTAATAAAATGAAATTTCTACAATACAATTATGTTAAAAGGTGTTATTCCAATAGATTATGGTTATAGAGTGGTAGATTAAATTTCATATCTTATATTATATTCATCGACGAAATTTTATATTTTTTTCCTATCAACAACAATTGAATTATGGTGCCATATATTTGTCTAATTTGAAAATGTTTACTTCATAAGTTGAGATGGATTTTCAAAACCCAATATGCAACGTCGAGTCAGCTAATACAACTGTCAGTCTGGCAATAATGTTTCATGATGCCAAGACTTGTCTAACTTTTAAGTTCAATTTAGTTACAAATTTTAATATAAATGGATTTCAGTGTTCTTCATTAAATATCTGCACAAAAAATATATATTTTAAAAAGTGATTTGTACGTTGATTCCTAAACGTTTATCTCGTCATTGCAATCAAATACTAATAGATAGTTTAATTTTTTCCTTAATACTTTTGGTGAAATCTGTATAAATCTGTATTAAATTTAAGAAATCTATAAGAAATTTGTACTCTGTATTAAATCTGTATGCGCATGTAAAAATCTGTATAATACAGATAAATCTGTAAAAATGGCATCTCTGGTTATGACAGTTCGAGCAGCGTCAGTCGAAATCTAGTACCACATTGTTAGGATCTCGATCACGAGGTCGAAAGCGATACGTAATGCCTCAGTTCAGTCGAATCGACTTCAAAAATAATCGTTTCGAGCTACTCGATTCGAGATGCATAATGTCAGCCCTGATTAAATGGACATTTTTCTCTTTGTGTATTCATTATTAGTTTTGAGATTATATCTCATTTTCTTTTCTGTCTTCTGCATTGTATTGTTATGGTTAAAACCGTTTCTTCCATATTTATGTTTGGCATTCAGTTTACTGTCCTTATCTTGCTTTCCTCTTCCTGCAAAAGTCAAGAGATTCATTAGAGTTGTGGTATGGAAGTTTGTTGCAGGTTTTCTTTTTCTGTAAATCTTTTATTTCTACTCAAATTATCTTTGTGTTCTATAGTAACTTTTCTTCTTTAGTATCTTTTCATCGGATAGCTTTTGTTCCTTATGAACATTTCTTTGATAGGGGAGCTCCACCGGGAGGTCATCGCTAGCACGACTCACTTCATTGCTGGTTAACATAAATCTACTCCTATTTTCCGTAGTTCTTGACTCATAGACTTAACACATTGATCAATAAGTCCCGAGACTAACAATGGAAACAACATTTTTTTTGCAATTTTTTTTATTCATGAACATAATCACCTTTTAGGGTGATACAGTGGTTCCAACGTTTTTCCAATTTTTCAATACCATGTTTATAAAAAAAATTATCTTTCGCTTCAAAATAAGCTTCAGTTTCAGCGATGACCTCCTCATTTGAGCCAAATCTTTTTCCCTGGAGCATTTTTTAAGATCAGCAAAAAGCCAATATGGGGGGTGAGGAAGCAGATTATAGCCCAATTCGTTCAATTTCGCCATTGTTTTCATCGACTTGTGGCAGGGTGCATTGTCTTGATGAAAAAGGTTTTTTTTCTCTGCACGTGCGGTCGTTTTTTTGCGATTTCATCCTTCAAACGCACCAGTAAGTCAATATAATAATCACTGTTGATCGGTTTACCTTTTTCGAGGTAGTCAATGAAAATCACGCCATGCGTATCCCGAAAAACTGACATCATGACTCTGCCAGCTGACTGCTGCGTTTTCGGATGCTTCGGACGGCTTTCGCCAGCTGTGCGCCACTCAGATGACTGTCGCATCGACTCTGGAGTGTAGTGATGTATCCATGTTTCGTCCATGGTCACGTAACGACGCAAGAAATCTTTTTGTTGCGAGTAAATAGCGATAAACTGCTTTCTGAATCATCGAATCGTTGCTGTTTTTGTTCCATCGAAAGCAATCGCGGCACCCACTTGGAAAAAACCTTTTTTATGCTCAATTTTTCATGAAGGATAGTAAATACACTTCCATATGATATCTGTGTCATCTCAGCAATCTCACGGAGCTTCACTTTACGATCTTTCATTATAATTTTTGTTACTTCACTCACATTTTCCGGTGTAACGGCTTCCACAGGTCTACCCGATCGTTCCGCGGCATTTGTGTCGGTCATTTGTACGACCACGTTTAAACTCGGCGAACCACCGACAAATCGTTGCTTTTGATGGACAAGAGTCCGGATAACATTTTTCAATTCATTGTTTCGCTTGCACGGTGTTTTTACCCATTAAAAAACAATGTTTTATCAAAACACGAAACTCGGTTTTTTCCATTTTTTAAACATACTACAAAACGACTTTACTCCAACCTCGATAACTCAGCTGTTTCTGGTCGGATCGACTTAAAATTTTGACCCGTTTCAAGCAAAGGTTAGTACTCTAGAAAGACGTGGTTACTGGTTTACTACGAGCGCCATCTCTGCTTTAGTCTCGGGACTTATTGATCTATGTGTTACGAGACTAAGTTGTGTACGTTCACATAACCACATCATATTTTCACTTATTTTAAGGGCGGTGCTATGTCACTCGATTTTGTACATAGCACGGAATGCAAAACAGTTAGTCAAGACTAACCTTTCAATTTCAATAAAGATTTTACTTACAACAGCCGACCTTGTTTTTGATTTAACAGTTATGTGAGTTGAAAAACAAATCGGTTTTAGTTGTTTTAGATATTACGATTAGTTATTTAAATTTAAGCAAAATTATTGATTTTCAATGATAATAAAATATTCCTTATTGATATACGTTCTGATTTTTTAAATGGAAATTCGGTATGTTAATATATTAACTTCCATCTATCGATATGATAAAACCTTTCTCAACCCTTGTTTTATATTAAATGAATTATTCATTGAAACCATTTTTATTTTTGTTTTTAATATATTGTCTTTAAGTAGTGCTTGTGTCAACGAAACTTTCTAATTGTGACCACTATATTACTTACGAACAAAAAGTTGAAGCGAATGCACTGATTTTTATTTTTTGAGCCATTGCAACTTACAGTTTCAACAGATAATTTATTTATTTATTTATTTATTTTCTATCTGACCTATGTTCATGAAATAGTGTATGGATGGGAAAAGCCCATTTGAAAATCAGCAATCTTCAAATACGCGCAAAAACCCATCATCTTTTCTACTCTTTCACAAACATGCATGCTTACATAAATACATTTTCATAGTTTTACATAAATACATTTTCACAATTTTTAATAAATAATAACTACTTAAATAACATATACGTGTTTTAAAATTCGTTAGGTCTAAAAAGGTTATTATCTATTGAAGTCTCTTAAGCCTATTTTTGAAAACGGTACTAGACACGGAGAAATCAAAATAGTCATACACACTATTAAATACATAACACATTGCCCTGATCGGTTCATTCTGACCATACTCTGTACGTTGGAAATCGAGCCTCAAGAAATTCCACGCTCTAAGGCTTCTCGGAGGAGCATTGATATGTATTTGAGAGAGAATCTCCGGAGCATCGATTTGTCCACTTAGTAATTTTGCTATAAATACCGCTCTGAACATGGTCCTTCGTTTGGCTAGTGTGTCCATACCGAGCAAACAACAGCGATCGGTATATGGTGGCAGTTCTAACGGATTACGCCAAGGCAGATATCTAAGAGCAAATCGGAGAAATCGTGCTTGTACTGCTTCGATTCTATTGATCCAGACGCTCACGTATGGGCTCCAAATATGTACTGATGCTTCGAGGACAGACCGAACTAGGGAATAATATAATGCTCGCAAGCAGTACGGATCGTTAAACTCTTTGGCGACCCTTACAATGAAACCAACATTTCTATTTGCCTGAGCTATTATATGAGCGTAATGATGTCTAAATTAAAGTTGGGAATCAAGATGCACGCCGAGATCTTTAAAGACTGATACTCTTTCAAGTGTTTCACCAGAGATGCTGTAGTTCCAAAGTATTGGGCTTTTCTTACGTGTAAAAGAAATTACCGAGCATTTAGACACACTTATAGTCAAGAGGTTGAGATTGCACCAATTACAGAAATTGTTTATGTACCGCTGAAGTTCCTCGCAATCTGCTGTTGATCGGACCACAAGAAATAATTTCAAATCATCCGCATACATAAGTCTGTATCCTGGTGGTATGACGAGAGAAACGTCATTGAAAAATAGCAAAAATAGTAATGGACCGAGGTTGCTTTCTTGAGGAACACCCGACATATTGATGAAGTTGTATGACTCAACGTTTCCAAGCTTTACAGACAGAACTCGGCCTACGAGGTATGATTTAAGCCACGCAGAGAAGTTTGATGATACTCCTAAACGCTCAAGTTTTGCTAGTAATAGTGTTTGATCTACACGATCAAACGCAGCTTTGAGGTCCGTGTATATTGTGTCTACTTGTGATCCAGTTTCCATATTTTTAATACAATAAGAACAGAATTGTGTCAAATTGGTGATAGTCGCTCTGTTTGGGAAAAAACCATGCTGATCCTTCGAGATATACGACTTTGTTTCACGAAATAGGACGTCTTCAACTAAAATCTCAAGAAGCTTAGATCCGGCACAGAGTGAAGTTATACCTCGGTAATTTGTAACATCTTGTTTGTCTCCTTTTTTGAAGACAGGAAACATAAATGATTTTTTCCAGTTCAAAGGAAATCGTGACTGCGACAATGATAGGTTGAAAATTATTCTCAGAGGTGCACACAATACTCTTGAACATCTTTTCAGGATTATAGATGGAATCCCATCTGGCCCTGCCGATGTAGAGGATTTCAACTTGTTAATTGCCACCATAATATCCTCATCAGAAAAACGAATATTGTCGACATGTATAACACCTCGGGGTACGTTTTGTAGGCAACATTCAACCTGAGTAGAGTTAGCCGAATCGGAGTTGAACACACTCGAGAAGTGTTTTGCAAATAGATTACATGCGTCACTTATGGTGTTTGAAGTTTCGTTTTCAAGGAACATACAGGAAGGAAGTCCATTCTCTTTGCGTTTACCATTAACAAAAGACCAAAATTGCTTTGGATTCCATTTCAAATTTGACTGAGTTCGTTCCACGTGTTTTGAGTAGAGAAAGCGGTTATACGATCGATAGTTGTTACTGGCTTGAGAAAAATCTCTTTTTGTAATTGGGTTCCGTCGACTTGTGTAACGACGAAGTGCAGCCGCTCTTAATCTTTTGAGGTCACGTAGGTGTCGATTGCTCCAAGGTGGTTTCAAACGAGGACGGGGCGCAGGGACATGAACCATGAAGAGTTGTCTTAAAACATTGGAGAAACTGTCTAGAGCAACATCCACATCGGTAGCATTATCAAGAATAGATTCCCAGTCGATTAAACGGAGTGCGTTGTTAAGCCCGGAAAAGTCAGTTTTAGAAAAATTGAACAACCTATTTTCATGCACCTCATCAAAATGAACTAGTTGAGGGCATATCAAAGTAGCAGAAAGCGGAGGATGATTGGTGTCAACAGCAACCAATGGCTCAAGTGCTTCTGAAACGAAACAATTCTTCACAGCTTCCTCATTAACGAAAATAAGATCTAATGTGCGGTTGCGCATGTTAGTCACAGTGCTCAATTGCAGCATATTCAATAGGGACATGCCATCCAATAGAGTGACGTTCGGCCTTGTCAAAGTTGATTCAGATAGGTCTGGGATAGCAAATCCGGACTGCGCATCCTTCCAGACGAGCCCAGGTTGGTTATAGTCCCCAAATAGCAAATGTGCGGTTCGATGATCAGTATTGTTAACGATGTTAAGTGCAGAATCAATGTGATTTTGAATAACGTCTACATTATCGGCGGAGTCAGGGGGAATATAAACTACACCTACACTTATATATGCGTTACGGCAACGGATATTTACCCAGAGTTGTTCGAGGGTGTGATTGATGTCAGATATACGTTTGGATGACAGCCGATTGGAATCAGCGATGAGAACACCTCAGTATTGCAAATTCAGTTAATATTCCGTATGATTTGACAAAAAATATGGACTGGATTAAATTCCAAAGTAATATGTCAAGTATCTTAAATTCCATGGAAGAGTTCCTCCCACTTGAAGAATATGACTTCCTCGTTTGTTCGATACTGGAGGCCGCTGAACAAGCACAAACCAAACGATTTCTTGGTCCATCGTCTAACAGAAGACCTCCAAATCCTTGGTGGGACAAATAGTGCTCAGATGCTAAATACGCGAAACAAAATGCTTTCAAGACGTTTTTAAAACGAGGAGGAGGAACTTCTCAGAATTTTGAAAAATTCTTAATTTTAGAAACCAAGTACAAGAACATACTTCGGGTCAAGAAATGCAGCTATTGGAGACATTTTGTGGAAGGTTTGTCAAGAGAAACCTCAATGAGCACTCTTTGGAACACGGCCAGACGAATGAGGAATCGTAACGTAGGAAATGAGAGTGAGGAGTACTCGAATCGATGGATATTTGATTTTACGAGGAAAGTTAGTCCAGCTTCTGTTCCTACGCAGAGCATTATTAGGGAGTCCTCTCCAAATGATGATCCATTGATAGCCCCTTTTCAATTATGGAATTTTCCATAGCACTCATGTCTTGTAACAATAACGCTCCTGGGTTGGACAGAATTAAATTCAATTTGGTGAAGAATCTGCCCGACCTCGCAAAAAGACGTTTGTTGGAATTGTTCAACAAGTTTCTTCAGCAAAATATTGTTCCACCTGATTGAAGACAAGTGAAAGTTATCGCCATTCAAAAGTCGGGAAAACCAGCTTCCAATCACAACTCATATAGACCCATTGCAATGGTGTCCAGAAAATTGTTCGAAAAAATTATTCTTCGACGTCTCGACACTTGGGTCGAGATGAAAGGTTTGTTGTCAGATACACAATTTGGCTTCCGAAGAAATAAAAGGACGAATGATTGCCTTGCATTGCTTTCGTCTGACATCCAAATTGCCTTCGCTAAAAACAACAAATGGCCTCTGTATTTTTAGACATTAAAGGAGCATTTGATTCAGTTTCCATTGATGTTCTTTCAGACAAGCTCCACCAACATGGACTTCCAGCGGTTATAAATAATTATTTGCACAACCTTTCATCAGAGAAGTGCATGTATTTTTCAAATGGCGATTTGGCAACATTCAGAATTAGCTACATGGGTCTCCCGCAAGGCTCATGCCTCAGTCCGCTCCTCTATAATTTCTATGTAAACGGCATTGACAGCTGTCTCGTAACCCCATGTACACTAAGACAATTGGCAGATGATGGCGTGGTTTCAGTTACTGAATCCAAAGCCATTGATCTGCAAAAACCATTGCAAGATACCTTAGATAAATTGTCCGTTTGGGCTGTTCATCTGGGTATCGAATTCTCTGCGGAGAAAACAGAGCTGGTCGTCTTTTCAAGAAAGCATGATCCCGCGCAACTTCAGCTTCATATGATGGGAAGAATCATTCAACAGGTTATGACTTTCAAATACCTCGGGGTGTGATTTGATTCCAAATGCACGTGGGGAGAACACATAAGGTTTCTGATAACAAAATGCCAACAAAGAGTAAATTTTCTTCGAACAATAACAGGGTCTTGGTGGGGTGCTCATCCGCAAGATCTAATAAAATTGTATCAGACAACGATACTTTCAGTGATGGAATATGGATGCGTTTGCTTTCCTTCCGCTGCAAATTCTCATATTATCAAACTGGAGCGAATTCACTATCGTTGTTTGCGAATTGCTTTAGGCTGCATGCATTCGACACATGCAATGAGTCTTGAAGTTCTGGCGGGAGTTCTTCCATTGAAGGATCGTTTTTGGGAGCTTTCATCGCGACTGCTAATAAGATGTGAGGTACTGAATCCCCTGGTTATTAACAACCTCGAAAGGCTAGTTGAGCTTCAATCTCAAACAAGATTCATGACAGTATATTTTAACCATATGTCACAGGAAATCAACCCTTCAAGATATATTCCTATTCGTGTCAGTCTCCTAAATGTCCCTGACTCAACTTTATTTTTCGACATATCCATGCAACGCGATGTGTGGAATCCCGGATCACCTACGATCTGTGGAAATCCCAAAAATATTTTCAAGTAAGTTCAGGCATATTGACTCTGAGAAAATATTTTACACGGACGGATCGCGAATTGAAGAAGCGACAGGGTTTGGTATGTTCAACAATAACGTTTCGGCCTCATTCAAGCTTCAAGAACCTGCATCTGTTTATATAGCAGAGTTAGCAGCAGTTAATTATAGCTTGAATGTAATCGTCACATTATTTCCAAACCATTATTTCCTCTTCACAGATAGTCTGAGTGCAATTGAAGCCATTCGCTCAAACGCTGCTGGCAAAATGAACCGTTTTTCTTGGGCAAAATAAAACAGTGTCTGAACGACATAAATAATAATAATTTTCAAATCACAATAGTTTGGGTCCCGGCTCATTGCTCCATTTCAGGCAATGAAAGAGCCGATAGTTTTGCCAAACGTGGTGCTATTGAAGGTGAAATTTTTGAGCGACCGATTGCTTTCAACGAATTTTATAGCGCGACTCGCCAAAGAACACTTGCCAGCTGGCAAGCTTCTTGGCATAGAGATGATCTGGGCCGATAGTTTTGCCAAACGTGGTGCTATTGAAGGTGAAATTTTTGAGCGACCGATTGCTTTCAACGAATTTTATAGCGCGACTCGCCAAAGAACACTTGCCAGCTGGCAAGCTTCTTGGCATAGAGATGATCTGGATGCACTCAATATCGACAAAGGCATGGTTCAAGGGGCTGGATATGAGTAGGGCCTTCATTCGTTTGATGTCCAGACTCATGTCCAATCACTACACGTTAGATGCACATCTCCTTCGAATTGGACTTTTCGAAACTAATCATTGTGCTTGTGGCAAAGGCTATCGCGATATTGATCATGTCGTTTAGACATGCGTGGAGTATTGTGATGTCAGATCTCAACTAATAAATTTCTTGCATACCCAAGGTGGACTATCCATTGTCCCAGTTCGAGACATTCTTGCTTGTCGTGACCTTTCTTACATGAAACTTCTTTATCATTTCATAAAGACAATTGAAGTTTCAATTTAATAATTGACCCTTTTAAGGGTTAGTTCTGACTCCTACTGCGTCCATTAGTTCATCCAATAGCAAAATTTTAATAAAAATGATGTGCTGATACAAACAAACTCAAAATTGGTTACGAAATCAACTACAAAATGTATAAAAATTTCAGCTTATTTTATAATTCATAGCAGTTTATCGCTTGGTTCAAATAATGTTCTGAAGTAGATTTAATAATAAATAACGAAATAGCTAATATGATATTTAAAAAATAAGAGAAATATGTTTTATTAAACTCAAATCGCTATGACTATATTAGTATTAATTAGGTTAAGAATTCTATGTAAAAGTGATGATACGGCGAAGAAAAACTTATGTAAATTGCCTTAAGAAATAAACGTATTTATGATAAAAAAGGAAACCTTTCTGATTTTTTTAGAAATTTTCATAAATGTTCAAAATTCTCGATTTTTTTTATTCGCACTGACAGTTTTGGTACCGTTCTAGATTTTACCACATAAATAATTATTTATGATTACATTACGATGTATTTTGGACTGGTAGAATATCAGACTTAAACAAAATAAATCATTCGGAAAACCATGCGCCTCCGTCAAACTATCATCCGATGGGGACGCATGGTATTTAGTTCTAAAATCATACATCACATACGCTTAGAACTAAAAACCATGCGTTTCCATCTACAACTTTAGTTCAGGGCTTAAGGGCTGAGGCAGTAAGTCGTGTAAAACCACGTGGCTCGCTGTGCGTAATACATTTCTCTCCATGCTCTCTCGCGAATGTGCAAAATTACTCTCGATGTGCCCGGGTTGCCAAGAAAGTTTTGATATTATTGGTTACAAGTTTGACTATATCACATAAAATTCAAGAAAACTACCGCTTGTTTGGCAGCTATTTTGAGGCGATTTTATTTCTCTCTCTTGTTTCGTTACGTTACCAGGGAACTAAAATGACGCCGCCATTGAAATCGACTTACATTCACAAAAATAACTTTCACTTAAATTTTATCGCGACAACATATATGTATTTTTATGCACTAATTGCATCTAAATTAAATTATCTAGACATTATCAGGATAGATTTTGGATCCGTGCTTTTGAAGGCGATATATTCAATGAACAAATTGAAAGTTGCCGTTTTCAGTTATGCAATTCTTCCTTCAGCAAAAAGACTATCCCGACCGCTAAAGTCAATGAATCATTCTGAAATTTCCACAGAATAATCTGAACTAATTTTCTAAGAGATTGACAGTTGGGTTTTTTGATATTCGTCACCGTTTCTGAGAAAATCAGATTTGAAGCATGAAAATAGCGCTCTAAAACGTCCTAAAACACACTGGCCTCAGCCCTTAAGAAAGATTTTCATTCCTAAAGTTATTTACACACGCCCGTACGTCTGTCTCGATTTAGCTAGTAATGATGTAGGGAAACTATTCTATTGAACGCATTAGCGAACATGTTGCCAGCGGACGGTTGTATTTCATAAGGAGTGAGAGAAACATGAACCAGAACCAATGAATTGCAAAAAGCTAGGTTTTAATATACGGTTTAAAATTTTTATTCATTTGTTCTAAAAGTGACTGGTGTACGATTTTGAGCTAAATACCATGTGTAGATTTAATAATAAATAACGAAATAGCTAATATGATATTTAAAAAATAAGAGAAATATGTTTTATTAAACTCAAATCGCTGTGACTATATTAGTATTATATTAGGTTAAGAATTCTATGTAAAAGTGATGATACGGCGAAGAAAAACTTATGTAAATTGCCTTAAGAAATAAACGTATTTATGAAAAAAAAGGAAACCTTTCTGATTTTTTTAGAATTTTTCATAAATGTTCAAAATTCTCGATTTTTGCCTTTCTCATATAGAAAGGTTATGCAATCACTTGAAAAACCGACTAGTGAAAAAGTGAAACCGATTTCCACAAACTTAGATTCAAATGAAAGGTCTCGTGGTCCCATACGGAATTCCTGAATTTCATCCAGTTCCGACTTCCGGTTCCGGAATTATAGGGTAAAGTGTGTTCAATGTTGTAGACCGTCACTTAAACCGGCGAAGCAAAAAACGTGAAAAGTTTTCTAAACTGGTCTCAAAACTACACAAATCGATAGTCATTATTAGTAGACAACTAAGCAAACCGATTTCGGCTATCCTGGTTCCCGGTATCCGGTTCCGGAAGTACCAGAAATAGTGGTCATATGTACCAAAATGGATCTCACTCACTTTTCTCAGCGATGGTTTGACCGATTTCCACAAACTTAGATTCAAATGAAAGGTCTTGTGATCCCATACGGAATTCCTGAATTTCATCCAGATCCGACTTCCGGTTCCGAAATTATAGGGTAAAGTGTGTTCAATATTGTACACCGTCACTTAAACCGGCGAAGCAAAAAACGTGAAAATTTTTCTAAACTGGTCTCAAAACGACACAAATCGATAGTCATTATCAGTAGGCAACTAAACAACCGACTCCGGCTATCCTGGTACCCGGTATCCGGTTCCGGAAGTACCAGAAATAGTGGTCATATGTACCAAAATGGATCTCACTCCCTTTTCTCAGCGATGGTTTGACCGACCGATTTCCACAAACTTAGATTCAAATGAAAGGTCTCGTGGTCCCATACGGAATTCCTGAATTTCATCCAGTTCCGACTTCCGGTTCCGGAATTATAGGGTAAAGTGTGATCAATGTTGTACACCGTCACTTAAACCGGCGAAGCAAAAAACGTGAAAATTTTTCTAAACTGGTCTCAAAACTACACAAATCGATAGTCATTATCAGTAGGCAACTAGACAAACCGATTCCGGCTATCCTGGTTCCCGGTATCCGGTTCCGGAAGTACCAAAAATAGTGGTCATATGTACCAAAATGGATCTCACTCACTTTTCTCAGCGATGGTTTGACCGATTTCCGTAAGCTTAGATTCAAATGAAAGGTCTCGTGGTCCCATACGGAATTCCTGAATTTCATCCGGATCCGACTTCCGGTTCCGAAATTATAGGGTAAAGTGTGTTCAATATTGTACACCGTCACTTAAACCGGCGAAGCAAAAAACGTGAAAATTTTTCTAAACTGGTCTCAAAACGACACAAATCGATAGTCATTATCAGTAGGCAACTAAACAACCGACTCCGGCTATCCTGGTACCCGGTATCCGGTTCCGGAAGTACCAGAAATAGTGGTCATATGTACCAAAATGGATCTCACTCCCTTTTCTCAGCGATGGTTTGACCGACCGATTTCCACAAACTTAGATTCAAATGAAAGGTCTCGTGGTCCCATACGGAATTCCTGAATTTCATCCAGTTCCGACTTCCGGTTCCGGAATTATAGGGTAAAGTGTGATCAATGTTGTACACCGTCACTTAAACCGGCGAAGCAAAAAACGTGAAAAGTTTTCTAAACTGGTCTCAAAACTACACAAATCGATAGTCATTATTAGTAGACAACTAAGCAAACCGATTTCGGCTATCCTGGTTCCCGGTATCCGGTTCCGGAAGTACCAGAAATAGTGGTCATATGTACCAAAATGGATCTCACTCACTTTTCTCAGCGATGGTTTGACCGATTTCCACAAACTTAGATTCAAATGAAAGGTCTTGTGATCCCATACGGAATTCCTGAATTTCATCCAGATCCGACTTCCGGTTCCGAAATTATAGGGTAAAGTGTGTTCAATATTGTACACCGTCACTTAAACCGGCGAAGCAAAAAACGTGAAAATTTTTCTAAACTGGTCTCAAAACGACACAAATCGATAGTCATTATCAGTAGGCAACTAAACAACCGACTCCGGCTATCCTGGTACCCGGTATCCGGTTCCGGAAGTACCAGAAATAGTGGTCATATGTACCAAAATGGATCTCACTCCCTTTTCTCAGCGATGGTTTGACCGACCGATTTCCACAAACTTAGATTCAAATGAAAGGTCTCGTGGTCCCATACGGAATTCCTGAATTTCATCCATTTCCGACTTCCGGTTCCGGAATTATAGGGTAAAGTGTGATCAATGTTGTACACCGTCACTTAAACCGGCGAAGCAAAAAACGTGAAAATTTTTCTAAACTGGTCTCAAAACTACACAAATCGATAGTCATTATCAGTAGGCAACTAGACAAACCGATTCCGGCTATCCTGGTTCCCGGTATCCGGTTCCGGAAGTACCAAAAATAGTGGTCATATGTACCAAAATGGATCTCACTCACTTTTCTCAGCGATGGTTTGACCGATTTCCGTAAGCTTAGATTCAAATGAAAGGTCTCGTGGTCCCATACGGAATTCCTGAATTTCATCCGGATCCGACTTCCGGTTCCGGAATTATAGGGTAAAGTGTGCTCAATATTGTACATTGTCATTTAAACCGGCGAAACAAAATATGTGAAAATTTTTCTAAACTGGTCTCAAAACTACACAAATCGATAGTCATTATCAGTAGGCAACTAAACAAACCGATTCCGGCTATCCTGGTTCCCGGTATCCGGTTCCGGAAGTACCAGAAATAGTGGTCATATGTACCAAAATGGATCTCACTCACTTTTCTCAGCGAAGGTTTGACCGATTTCCACAAACTTAGATTCAAATGAAAGGTCTCCCGGTCCCATACGAAATTCCTGAATTTCATCCGGATCCGACTTCCGAATCCGGAGTTATAGGGTGCGTATTAGAAGAGTTTGTGTGTCATGTTAGTTGGTGGCCGTACGAACCGACGCGATTATACCGGTTCTCGGGTTCCGGTGCCGGAAGTGCATATAATAGTGAACTCATTTCGTTCTCTTAAGGATTGCTTACGCAATCAAAGCACTGTTTTATTCTGTATGTTATGCATAAACAATACCTTGGTTTCTTTCAAAAAAACGAAGAGAAAATTTTTCAATAGAATGCCACAATATTATATGTACATGAGAAAGGCATCATTACACCACTAGGTGGATTAAAACAGGTTTTTTTATTAATTATTTTTGATTACATTACGATGTATTTTTTCAGATTTGATGAAGACGCATGATTTTTTCGAATGGTTCATTTTCTAAAAAGTCTGATACTATATCCGTCCACATTTTTTAAATATCTGAAAAAATGTAATGTACTCATAAAATTAATTTTTGATGTAAAATCTTGTGTGGTAAAAAAATTGTAAATGTCAATAAAAAAACTTCGAAAATTTTTAACATATTTTGATGAGGAACACATCTTAGTTTTCTATATAGAATTGCAAATAAGAAATTCAAGGGTAAATACAAGTTTTAATTTTTAACATATTTTGATGAGGAACACATCTTAGTTTTCTATATATAGAGGTGCAAATAAGAAATTCAAGGGTAAATACAAGTTTTAATTTTTAACATATTTTGATGAGGAACACATCTTAGTTTTCTATATAGAGGTGCAAATAAGAAATTCAAGGGTAAATACAAGTTGAAATATGGTCAGGTTTTGAACACTTACAGCTCATTCAGTTTAGTTTCAATCGGTAATACTATTTCACCAATTGATTGGAAATATTACTACGTTATGAATGATCATAACCATGTACATTCAATTATATGTCATTGGAATGTTGATTAATTGTTAGCAGTGTTCGCCCGGGTTGGTGGTTCAATGCATAGGACGCTGGTCTTACAAGCCAGTTGTCGTATGTTCGAGCCCCGACCTGGAAGGATTCTTAGTGTCAGTAGGATCCATAGCACTAGCCATGCAATGATTCTATACACTAAGATTCGGCTGCGAAGTCCGTTGAAACAGAAAGGCTAAATTCCACGAAAGGAATGTAATGCGAAGACTTTGCTTTGCTTAGTGTCCTATTTCTCTGCTAAAAATCTTCGGCATACCGGATTTCCCTGCCTAGGGACGCTAGGAGTAAGCGATATATCAACGGGAAAGCATCGCTCTGATTGGTCAAAAAATTGGTGGATGTAAAAGTGAAGCTGTTGGGAGCACGCGAATTTATAAATATAAGCGAAATTATAGTTAACGTTTCAGTCCTACGTGTAACATACCAAAGGAAGGTTGTTGCTAGACAGCAAGACGAAAAGTGCCATAAAACGATTTGAAGCCTTACCTGGTAGGTTCTGATGTTGTGTTATGCGACTTCGGATGAAATTCTATGTTATGTCGTTTTCGCCTGAGAAATTTGCAACTACCCCAATTTTGAATGCTTGAGATTAATTCCAAGCATCATTTTATATTTAAAAAGATTAACTCGATTAATAATAAGAAATAGTTTATCGCTTCAACCGAAATCGCAGAATGGTAAAGAAACTTAACGCTATAAAAAAGGCGGGCGGGTAATGGCAGAGACATAACTGGATGTCGTGAATACGAAAACAACTGACATGTTCCTTAACACTTCCGAATATCAATTAGTTGATCAATTGTATGAATTATAGAAGCGTTCCCAATTTTCACAATTTTCGCAAAAACAAAGAAGGCTTCACTTGATCTCGAATACTGTGAATTTCACACAGCGAATGCACAAATCAAATCAAACAGATCTAGATTTACACTAAACTGAGGATATTTACCTTCAATTTGCGAGCAAGAAATCATAATAGTTCTTTAGAAAACTTTTAGAACCATTAGAACGGCTAATTTTGTCCACTTTTCGTTGTTTTTTCACCAATGCAAACGACTAGCAGCTGTGACGTAATCGCTCTAGTCGGAAGCGAAACTAGCTTTGCAAACGACACAAAATACATCTGCTCACAGTGGCGACAGAATCCAAACTGATCCAATTTTTGTTAAGAGGTTTCTTTTTACGTGATTTCGTCTGTAGCATTTTCACTAATGGGTGGTCCTAACGGCTATAAAAATAGCAGCATACAGATTTTCAATGTCGATTATTTCATTTTGGATTTGCATGATTCATTGAAAGAAACTATCAGGATGCTGTACAGGATTCATTCCTGCCTTTCAGAAGGACCAAATTGTGGAACTCACTACAATATTAAGCACTGTTCGGAACATTTTGAAAAATTTCGATTCTATTGGTGGTTAGATTATATAAATCCTTTCACAGTTCACTGAGCTATGAGATTTGAAAATACGAGGAAGGCAAACGCGCCTTATGAATTATCCTCTTTTATACTCGTTTTAAACGAAACATTTAAGAAAAGTTTAATTTTGAATTATTTGAGATTATGTCACACAACTGAAAATTTTAACATAAATTTGTGATCATATTTCCGATGGCATGTAGTAAAAATTATGTTGATTCGTTAGACACAACAAGAGATATTCACGATCAAAAACTTATCACTCTCTCAGAGGGTAAATTTTGAAAAGGCACCCCATAGTAAAGTGAGTCGTATTCACGACAAAAATCTGTTGCATACTAAACTTGAACACAAGCTTGGCGAAAAGAAGTTTAATATAGAAATCCGTATCGCAAGTATGTACAAAATATAATTGCATACATTTGGGATATTGATGTAATCACGTCAGCTATAAAACAAATACAAATCAAGACAAATAGTGTTTATATTTTGGGTTCGCGTGTTTGGTGTTGGTTCCTAATATAGATCAATCTAAGCAGACTTTCGTGCAGTTGCGGATTCAAAAGCATGACGATTGATTGAACTGTTTGATTGAAAATGTCGAACAATAGAAATTTTGATTACCTTGTTCCACATCAATGGCTCGAACAACTCCATGGGACTGATCCTTGTAGTTTTTTCATATGAAATACACTTTGAAAAATTCTGAGAAAAATCAGAAAATTTCTCCCATTACTCCTAAAATATTTCCGACTTTTTCAATTTTTCTGCTTTCGAGGTTTTCGAAAAATTTAAATAAAATGAAAACCAGCATAAAAACCCTGACTCCATCAATATGGCAATTAAAGGGTTAAAATTTTAGGAAAACCATCTCCAATACAAATTCTTTCAAACAGCTTATATCAATTTTATTTCTGTTTGGGGCAGTTTTATATGCAAACCCGGCTACACCCTTTCATCTTGATAATTGTTGTATCTTTAAACGATTTGTCAGTATAGCCATCTGATAAAGGATTCTTTTTGAGAACACAGAGCTTCAAAAAATTATTTCTTGAATTTTCGCGTATCATTTGAATTAATAAAATAGATATCGAATATTTTTGTGTTCTCAACCGAAAAAAATAGTTATAAACAACAACAAAAAGTATGGGTGTGTAATGTCAGAGACATAACTGGATGTCGTGAATACGAATGAAACTGACACGATTTCTTTATACTTTCGAATTCGAATTGATAGTTGATCGATTGTGTGCATTGTGAAACTTTCCCCCTTATCACTACCCGAATTTTAAACGATTTTTGACATCGATTATCTCATTTCGGATTTGTATGTATCATTGAATAAAAACTATCAAGATGCTGTACAGGATTCATTTCTACCTTTTAGAAGGACCAAATTGTGGAATTCTCTACGATATTTAGCACAGTTCGGAACATTTTTCTCGAACGATTTTCCCACAGCGAAAAGTGCACCCCCGACGACTGCTTCCATCCAACGCACAAGAAGATCGATTTTCGACCACGGTTCCCCTTTTATAACGTTCAGTTGAAGATATGTGCCTGACTACCTCAAAACCGTCGTCCTTGCGTGAAAAACCCAAGCGAAGGTAAAGAGTTTTCCGCGTTATTTTCAAATTTTGAGAAAACTTAATTTTTGAGTTTTTTGTAGTTATCTCTCACTGTTCAAAATAATATCCTAAATTCCTGATAATATTTTTGATAAAATATTGAGAGAATTATGTTGCTGCCATTAATACAAGTCGAGATATTTACGAATAAGTACTGCCCATTCTTCCATATGGCTAATTTAGAAAAGGCGCCCCATAGTAAAGTAAGTCGGTGTTTGGTGTTAGATTTTGAGTGGAAATTTTGGTGACAAATTGTGTGAATGTGGAATATATATATATATATATATATATATATATATATATATATATATATATATATATATATATATATATATATATATATATATATATATATATATATATATATATATATATATATATATATATATAAGAGAATCGTCAAAATCTGTCTCTCGAGACATACGGTACTAGAAGGGTACAGCTGTTTATTTCAGCTAGCCATTGTCCCTTTAAAACAGCAGAGCAGCTACTGAAGAGAACATATGGGTACATTCATGATAGAACCATCTAAAGAACCGTTCGCAGTTTGAAATACCGTAATCCTTTTCACATAAGCGATGCGACTCAAATCTGGTACAATGAATTCGTTCGAGCGCAAGTTTGCAAGCTTCTCCAGTAGCTGGCATGATTTCATACAGCCCGAGGCAGAGCCTTATGTAAAACTAGTTCAGGACTAATGAAATCATTCGTTGCTCGAACTCTTGCCAACTCACCAGCATATTTACTTTCAGTGATATCGGATTGGCTGGGTATCAATAAGAAGTAAACAGTTTTTGAGATACTGAGTTCATCGATTCAAGTTTAATACGCGATAACTAGATTCAACCGTGATTAATTCGAATTTAGTGTCTTCATAACAGAATGGCTGTAGAAGCAGAAATAAGTTTATTTAGTTCTGATTCAATAGTGAAGTGATGTTTGCACCGCCCACAGAATCGCATAGATTTCTGTTTTTAATACACTGCACTATCCTCCAAGTAAGTAGGACTGCTTTTATCTCATTCCACAATAGTAGACACCAGCAGCAGTACGTCCATCATATGTCCATCAAGTTGCAGTTCCAAATAATTAGAAACTACTCCTTACGGAGAGGATATCTTATACTGAGTGGTTTGAAAGGAAAACTGCATATGAGTGATAGTATTTGCCGTGAATGCATCTGTAATCTCCATTCGGACCATTCTTTGGAAATATATCAGCTCTGACTGTCGCAACTTCTACTTTCTTTCTTTGTTTGAATCAATAATAACCCTAAATTTAACCAAATCAACTATATCAACCTCTGAACCAAAAAACTGTAATGGACGATCTCATGTGATAATCCTATGGTAGAAGAACAACAAATTCTATAGTAAGTACCCAAAAATGGTACCTACCTGAAAAAGTTTCCGAAACCGCTGTCAGTAATGATAGGTCTTCTTATAATATCCTTAGTCTTTCAAGTCAATTGGGGTTTCAATTGTTGTCTTGTATCCGTAGAATTTAATCGTGGAGCTTCTTCAGATTGTAGATTTACGAGGCAATTTATCAGTTCTTGCGAGATTCTGTTCTCTTCCAAGTTTGAACTACTCACAAATTTTATGAGTTCTGAGCAATTCACATTAATATCGAAGAAGATACATCTATAGCACTGTTGGCTACTATGCAGGCTAGAGCACTTTCACGAGGATTAGTAATTCCGTTCTTGTTGGAAACAACAGACTGGGCTAAACGACTTTCCAACCTATAAGTAGGTATATGGTTTTTGAACCAAGGCTGTATAAGCAATGTTGTATAACCAATCCTTCCCAGCATTTATCATACCACAACTAGAAGAAAAGCGAACCATGTAAGATTTTCATTGGGAAATTGAAGGATTTAAAATCCCACGAGATGCGAAGAATCTCATTCACGGAAGTCTCTCGCTCTTCGGACGTTGTGACGAGCAGTTCCCTTTAACCCGAAGTAGCAAAACCCGACCTTCTATGCCATGTTTGCAAGTAACAAGTTAGTTTCTTTTACGTCGATATGTTACAATGTTTCAAACATGGATCCATAACTTCATTCCGGAAACAAAACGATCATCATTGTCTGCTGATCTGTAGTCGATTAACTACGTCGGAAACACCAAAAAGCACAACAGCCAGAAAGGTCATGGCTTCAGTACATGTTCGTTTGTCCATGACTTCAATCCAAAAACTACGACCTCATATGTTGAATAGAAAACCATTGTTTCACCAAGATACATCACAAGTTAATGAATAAATTTAACGAATTAAATTACGCATTGCTTTCTCATGCTCCGTATTGTGCAGATCTGGCACGCAGTGACTACTGGTTATTCGCTCAATAAACTATCGCTGGTAGGAAGTTTAACCCAAATGAGATGCAGTTGCTGATTACTAAGTGTATGTTGTGGCAAAAGAAAAACTCATCTACAAGCATGGCATCGAAAAGTATTAGAATAATTGCATTTTTCTTGATGGAGACTGCATAGATGAAAAAAATTTTTGTCAAAAAAGTTCTTGTCTTAGTTAGTCACACGATTTTGTGTTGTTGTGTTAATGTTTTTGTAATGATGTGTTAATTTAAGGTTTATAACATAGTATCGAAATTCAGTTTCCGAAATTATTTCTGGAATATAGGTTCAAAAGTTTAAAGTAAGACTCTGGAACTGAATCTAAACTCCAAATTCCGGAACCAGATTTACGGGAAAGGATTCTTGACTAGATATTGGAACTGAATTTCGTGCCATAGTTTCAGAATTCTGGAACAAAACTTCAGAATCCAGGAACATTACTGGAACAAAATTCTAGATCTGAATTCTGATACAAAGTTTTAAATCTGAGCTCCGAATCAGAATTTTGGAATGCACTTTTGAATCATAATTCAATGACTAAATTCTGTTTAGAAGTTTACCAAAAATTCCGTACCAAAATGGATCTCAATCACTTTTCTCAGCGATGGTTTGACCGATTTCCATAAACTTAGATTTAAATGAAAGGTGTTCTGGTCCCATACGGAATTCATGAATTTCGTCCGGATCCGACTTGCGGTTCCAGAGTTATAGGGTAAAGTGTGTTCAACTTTGTACACCGTCACATAAACCGGCGAAACAAAAATCGAAAAAAAATCCTAAACTGGTCTCAAAACTACACAAATCTATAGTCATTATCAGAAAGCAACTAAACAAACCGATTCCGGCTATCCTGGTTCCCGGTATCCGGTTCCGGAAGCACCGGAAATAGTAAATTTATTTATTTATTTGTCGTCAATCAAAAGTAGACCATAAGGATAATTACAATAATCGTCTTAAATTAGTAAACTATTCTAAATTGATCACTAAATAATGTATATTTAATTATGAGTTAAATAATAATAATTGGCTTACCGAATAGAACTGAAATATTGCTTTAGTTTGTTTTTTTGACATAGTGAAATCGACTGCTTCTGAATGCTTGTTGTATACAGCCATCAATAGCAGTTATCAGCCAACTTTCGTATCGATCGGTCCATTTCTTTCGGAAGCTCGAGAAACGAAAATTCAGTACTGTGTTATTTACCGCTTTCGTTCGGTATCAAGTATCGAGACTACGGTACTGTCTTTTTCTCCGTGATGCGGGAAAATACATTTCGTGTAGACTATTCACAGTTCCCGAAACATCTTTCTCACGACGCGATCTTGAAGTTCATCGGAAAAGAACTCGGTCTTACTCGCGAAAATGTGCTCCAAATTCAACCAAGCAGAAGGCTTGGATGTACCTTTGTGAAGGTCAACAGTCTTGTCGTGGCAGAAAAAATAGTAGAAGAACACGATAACAAGCACGAATTCGTTTTCGACGGAAAAGTGCACAAACTTCGGGTGACAATGGAAGATGGTGGAGTGGAGGTGCAGATCTTCGACCTTCCCGAAGACGTTACAAACGAACAAATCGCTGCCTTTTTAGCAGACTACGGTCACGTTATAAGTATTCGTGACCTCTTATGGGACAATCGCTACGGCACATTCGAAGGCATAAAGACGGGCGTTCGGGTTGCCCGAATGATAGTTAATAAAAACATCCCCTCTCTTGTAACAATCGAAGGCGAAGACACAGCTGTAGGTTACAAGGGACAACGACAAACTTATCTTCACTGTCGCAAATACGTGCACATCGGCATACCATGCGTGCAAAACAAAAAACTGCTCGTACAGGAACTCGAAGCAGATAAATCGTACGCTGGTGTAACAAAAAGCAATCCAAAACAGCAAAGGATACCAGCAAAGGTCAATAACACTTCACCGAATCAGTCTGTACCACTACTAGAGCCCTTACCGCAAAACGAAGTCTGAAATATCGCCTCGAAACCTCAACAGTCGTGTTGTCCATCAAAAGACAACCATGGCTCCCCCCGCTGCACCCATTCAGCAAACACCAATCACTACGCAAGTAGACTTGCCCCAACCTACTCTTCGCAAAAACGACGGAAACGAAACAGACAAGCTTACAAGCATCGACCGCCAGTCGACGCAGCTCACGCAGACAACCACCAGAAAAAATCCGTCACACAGAGGAAGACCTTCCTTCTACAGAACAAGGACAAGTCCAGCTAACCGATGAGGATATATAATTTTCGAATACGTAAGCTGTAATATCGCAACTATCAACATTAACACGATAACCAACACAACCAAATCGAACGCTCTTCGGATGTTTATTCGCACAATGGACCTTGATACTGTGTTCCTGCAGGAGGTCGAGAACGAACAATTAACATTACCTGGCTATAACGTTATTTGCAATGTAGACCACTCAAGAAGAGGAACAGCGATAGCATTGAAAGAACACATTAAGTTTTCGCATATAGAAAAAAGCTTGAATGGAAGACTAGTTGCCTTACGTGTGCACGATATAACGCTGTGTAATGTATACGCCCCTTCCGGTACCGCCCGTCGCGCAGAGCGAGAACGCTTCTTCAACACAACGCTTGCATATTACCTACGTCATCGCACCAGGCACACTATCCTCGGAGGCGACTTCAATTGTGTGATAAGGCTCTCTGATGCCACAGGTAACAACTCTAGCCCTGCCTTACAAGCAAGTTCAGCACTTGCACCTACGGGATATATGGCAACTCCTTCGATCGCGTGAAATCGAATACACATATATCACAGCAAACTCTTCCTCCAGAATAGACCGTCTGTATGTTAGTAAAAGCCTCGAAAATCAGTTGAGAACAACAGATGTTCATGTGTGCTGTTTCTCAGATCACAAAGCGGTTACGATGAGAGTTTGCCTTCCACTTCCCGACAAGTCACATGGCCGAGGATATTGATCCCTTCGCCCCCATCTCCTAACCGTCGAGAATATCGACGAGTTTCAGCTAAGGTGGCAATACTGGACTCGTCAACGTCGAAACTTTTCGTCATGGATGGAATGGTGGTTCTCATACGCCAAGCCTAAGATCAAATCCTTTTATCGTTGGAAATCAAAAATTGCCTTTGACCGTTTCTATTGTGAGCAACAACGTCTCTACGGTTTACTACGGCAGGCGACCGACAACTGCCAAAACAACCGAACCATGCTCACCACTATTAACCGGCTGAAATCGGAGATGCTTCTGCATCAAAGAAGATTCACTGAAATGTTTGTGCGTAGCAACGAATCGTACATCGCAGGAGAACCGCTTTCGACTTATCAACTGGGAGAGCGAATGAGACGGAAAACAAATATTCAACACCTTCGGAATGAGAGAGATGAAGTAATCGAAAACGCCACCGCCATCCAAACCCACATGACCCAATACTTCACTGACCTGTACGCACATAGCCAAACCGAGGAGGTAGGAAATAACGACACATTCCACTGCGACAGAGTCATACCCGAACATGATGCCATGAACGAAGCTAGCATGAATGAAATCACGACAGCCGAAATTTTGGCTGCAATTCGCACTATCGCATCCAGAAAATCACCAGGCCCAGACGGTTTACCAAAAGAATTTTACCTGCGTACATTCGATGTAATCCATCGTGAGCTGAACCTAATACTGAACGAAGCCATCAACTCTAACTTTCCAGCTCAGTTTGTCGACGGAGTGATCGTATTAATAAAGAAACGCGGTGCGGGTGATACGGCACGTGCGTACAGGCCGATTAGCCTTATTAACTTCGACTACAAAATCCTCGCTCGGATCTTAAAACAGCGTCTTGAAAGCATACTGCAAACACACCGTATATTAGCAAACTCGCAAAAATGTTCTAACTCCCACAGAAACATTTTTCAAGCTACATTGGCCTTGAAAGATAAAATCGCACAATTGATTGCCAACAAACAAAGCGGCAAATTAGTGTCATTCGATCTCGATCATGCGTTTGATAGAGTAAACCATGATTATCTATTTCGTACCATGCGTGCGCTGGGTTTCAATACATCTCTAGTTGAGCTACATGCTCATATTGCTTCAGCTTCTTCATCCAGGCTGCTAATAAATGGACACCTCTCCCCACCCTTTCCCATTCAGCGCTCGGTGCGGCAAGGTGACCCTCTTGCGATGCTACTATTCACGATACAATTAAATCCATTACTGCAGAAACTAGAACAAGTGTGCGGAATAAACCTAATCGTCGCATACGCAGACGACATCTGCGTCATTGTCTGCAATGCAGACCAGCTGGATGAAATGCGAGCTTTATTTAGGCAATTTGAGTGTGTGGCAGGCGCCCGTCTAAATGAAGCCAAAACAATAGCGATCGACGTTGGTGTGACGATGAATCCAATAACAATACCATGGGTTCGCACGGAAAGTAGCATCAAAGTTCTTGGTGTGATATTTACTAATTCACTATGGCAAATGGTATCACTCAATTGGGATAGCATCGTGGCGAACTTCACTCGAAATGTATGGATGCACTCACTGCGCAGCTTAGCCATGCATCAAAAAGTTACACTACTAAACACATTTATTTCATCAAAAATATGGTACATGTCTTCAAATGTTTTTCCAACAACAGCACACGTGGCTAAGTTGACAGCTACCATGCGTTCGTACCTTTTCCGTGGATCAAGTGCAACTATACCGATGCAACAATTAGCACGCAAAATTGAAGAGGGTGGACTAAAACTGCAACTTCCGGCGATAAAATGCAAGGCTTTACTAGTAAATCGTCATCTTCAAGAACTCGAGTCCATTTTACTCCTCCTGCATCAACCAAATCAATACTCGCAGAACAATGTCCCTAATAAACTTTCCCTGCCTTAAACTGTTCATTGACCACATTCAATTCCTTCCCTTCCAAATCCGCTATTATCCCTTCACCGATCTAATTCAGCGCCAATTGATTGAGCGTACTGACCGTGCCAGAATTGAAACTGCTAGCCCACACGATAACTGGAAACGAATATGGAGAAACATTTCATCGCGTGAGCTATTACCTACACACCGCAGCTCCCTGTACAGGTGGGTAAATCAAAAGTTCCAGCATAGACGCCTAAAACACATCATGGGACGTACGGATGGAGAAAACTGTATTCACTGCACTGAACCAGTCGAAACAATACAGCACAAATATTTCGGCTGCCGTAGAGTTAAAGACGCTTACGCACTGCTTCAACAAAAGTTGCTAGCAGTGACTAACGGACAACACATCGCGGACAATGATTTGCAAAGGCCCGCGCTAGAAGGAGTACAAAAAACAATTAGAACAAAGATACTTAAACTGTTAACGTGCTACGTCACATACATCGAGAATATAGTAGATGATAGGGTAGATCTAGATAATTTGAATTTCAATCTTCAAATCGTAGTTTGATCAAATATTGACGATGATTTTTATTTTACATATATGAAAAGGACAAATAAACGTACAAATTAAAAAAAATATATCAATTGATTTATTGGCCCATTTTTTGCATAGTTTGTTCGCTGGTGGTTTGTAATAAAAATATTTCGATTTCTTAAACGCCGAGATGGTATGTAAAAATTTATGTAGACAGGAGTTGACTGGAATCTATGCGATTCGAGACAATGTCATTTACAAATGAGACCATTGAAAATTCTCTGCGTTCTTTTAATGTTTGAATACTTATCAGCATACAGCGGGCTTTATATGACGGAAGAGGATGTCTTGTCCAACCTAATTTACGAAGTGCAAATAATAAAAATTGTTTTTGAACTGATTCTATTCGATCTTCCCATGTGATTAAGTAAGGTGACCAAACTAAGCTACAGTATTCTAGTACTGACCGAACATAGGCAATGTATAATGTTTTAATTGTATACGGATCGTGAAACAGTCATTTTAGAATCTAGTATTATTAATAAGTCCCAAATTCTTTCGCATTTTGGAACTGTTTAACTTCCAAGAGTAAGTATCAAGCCAGGTGTATTTCGTTTTTTACTGAATGTTATTCTATTGCATTTTTTAACATTTAGTTGAAGAAGGTTTTTTGTTACACCATGTATTATAAGATAGATTTTCTTCTTGATAAACCTTGGCATCCTCACTTTTCTCTATTTCGAAAAATAGTTTTATATTTCTTTTTAAAAGAAAGGAAATGTCGTTAACAAACAATATAAATAAAAGAGGACCTAAATGAGATCCCTGGGGGACCCGGGAACTGACGTGAATGGGGCTCGACTTTTTACCCTTAAATTTTACAATTTGTTGACGATTTGTCAGATAAGATTCCAACCTATTAAAAAGACCTGTAAGATTCCCAATTTCTGTAATTTGAACATAAGCATGGGTATGTCAACACGATCGAATGCTTCGCTGAAATCTGTATAAAGAGCTTCAATGTAATTTCCCTCGTCCATAGCGATCAAGGTATAGTGGACGAATTCAAGCAAAATAGTAGTAGTGGAACGTCCTTTGAAAAATCCATGTTGCATGTGAGTAATTCTATTTTTTATTTGACTAAACAGTTTGTCATTAACGATCGCTTCAAAGAGCTTCGGAATGCAAGAAAGAACAGCAATTCCGCGATAGTTGCATATGTCTGCTTTTTTCCCATTTTTGAAAATTCGTATAAGGAAAGAGTTTTTCCACGTATCTGGAAAAACTCCAGACTGAAGCGAATTATTAAAAAGCCAGCACAAAGGGGTTTCAAGATCCAATGCTAACTTTTTCATAAATATGGGTGGAATCCCATCAGATCCGGCACTTTTAGAGACATCCAATTTGTTTAGGGCATCTATTATGTCTAGCACTTCGATTTGATTTACATTAATATCTTCAGTAAACTCTGGAAAGAAATTAAAATATTCACGATCGCGGTCATCTTCAGAAAACTTCGTGTAGATTTGTTGAAAAAAATTAGCGAATAGATTACAAATTTCTTGTGATTTACCAATGTTTTTCTGTAGATACATTCTTGACGGAAAGTTTTCTAATTTCAATTTGTTTCTAACATAGCTAAAGAATTTTTTTGGGCAAGACTTTATTTCCTGTTCAGTTCTTGAGTTATACTCTGTAAATGCAATATCAATTGCTAAACTTAGTTGGTCACAGATGTGTATGTAATTCGATAAATTGTCACTATTATTTTCTCTTTTGTACTTTTTATGAGCTTTTTGTTTTCGATTTCTTAGGTTTCTAATATGCTCGTTATACCAAACAGGATACTTTGAATTATTTTGTCGCCTAATTTTCTTTAATGGGACATGTTCATTTATTATGTCGTACAGCCGTGCGTAGAAAATATCGACTGAAATTTCGACGTTTCCTTCGTTTCTAAGAAGTTCTTGCCAATCTATTTCTCGTAGCTTACGACTAATACTATCACAATTTGCTGAGTGGTAATCGAAAATCTCCTCATACTCGTAGTCGTCGGGTCTATTAATCTGATGTATAAATATTGAGAATTCGATTGCTGTATGAAAAGCTTCATTTTTCCACAATGGAGTTGGTGATTCTATTACACAAAAACCATCGTGAATATTAGTAAATAAAAAATCTAAATAACAGTTTTGCAGATTTTTTACATGATTAATTTGATTAAGACCTAAACCGAATATTTTGTCGAATAAGTAATGAAGTGTTTCATTCTCCCCAACGAGAGGTAGTAAAATGCTATCATTTTCAGCGTCTGGAATAAAGTCGATATTGCGCTGATTAAAGTCTTCATATATATGAACTTTAACTTCCGATGGAAGCTTAGTCATTATTTCATCAGCAACATGCAGAAACTTTTCATATGTGGCTTTTTGGGCATTGTTAGGAGGAAAATATACTGAAACAAAAATATGTGATAATAATATATCACCTGCTAAATGAATTCTTGCCCATACGTGTTCAAATTCTTTAAATTTCGTAGTGGTTATCATTTCGGCGTCAAATTCTGCTAAAACAGCAATAAGAACAACTCCCCCCGATTTTTTATCAGATGTATGGAGCTCACGATCGTTTCTAAAAACGTTGTAAGTGTTTCCGAAGACTTCCGTGCTGTTAACGCTATCATCCCAACTAGTTTCGGTTGCTAGAATAATTCCATACGAACACCCTAAAATATTTTTATGGATTTCATTAATCTTAAGAGCGCTCTTCATACGGTTAAAATTTTTACAATATGCTACGATTTCTGTCGACGACGCTAGATGAGGAAATCTTATTGAACATGATTGTTGACTTATGATAATATTGTCATTATTCTCTTCTTCTGGGTAATGCGTCAAAATTGCCGAAAACACGAATGTTGAGCACGACACGCCACGCACGTATCAGTTGACGAACATTCAGCAGACATTTGATTCGGCGGATTAATCGTCGGTCCTCGTTGAAAATTCATTTGTTGGTGGTCCTGAAAATCGATCCTTAGCAGCAGCAAGAAGTATTCTATCAGGTGGAAGATTATTTCGGCTGTTGTTGTAGTTGTTGTTATTATAGTTATTGCAATTATTATTCATATTGCGACTAATAATGTTATTACAATGTCGTTTTGTAGATGAATGATGCGTTGAAAGAATATTGGATCTGTTATTGTAATTTTTTCTTGAATTTCGCTTTTTGTGGTTATATATAATAAAATATATCTCACTCACTTTTCTCGGCGATGGTTTGACCGATTTCTACAAACTTGGATTCGAATGAAAGGTGTTCCAGTCCCATCCTGGATTTCTGAATTTCATCTGGATTCGACTTCCGGTTCCAGAGTTATAGGGTAAAGTGTGTTGAATATTGTACACCGTCACTTAAACCGGCGAAACAACAACCGTACAAAATGTTGTCAACTGAACTCAAAACCGTTATTCCAAATCTTAGGTTAGAATGAAAGATCTTATGGTCCTACCAAAAGTAACTGCACATTTTCGGATACAACAAACATTTCAATTGTCATTTAGAGTGCGATGGCAATATTGTGTAAAATCTTCAAAATTTGCATAAAAGCTAGTAGAGTTTGTACGTCATGTTAGTTGGTGGCCGTACGAACCGACTTCGATTATACCGGTTCTCGGGTTCTGGTGCCGGAAGTGCATATAATAGTGATCCCAATTCGTTTTCTTAAGGATGACCTACGCGAGCAAAGCACTGTTTATGTATGTTATACTAGTAAATGCACAAGCAAATCCTTGGTTTTTTCAAAAATTGAAGAGAGAAATTTTGAATAGAATACCACAATATTATACTTGAGAAAGGCATCATTACACCATTAGGTGGATTAAAACAGGTTTTAACATTAGATTTTATTTTTATATATTTTGATTTGGCTAAAATTTTGCATAAGCATTGTTCATGGCCAAACGAAACAATTTGCATCATGCATTTTCCATTTCTACTCTAGCCTTATTTTTGAGAAGGGACTTAGCATAAATCCCTTGAAAATTTTCAATAATATATGTTTCAAAAATTGTGGGTCAGATTGATTTGATGTAATCTGCACTTTGTAATTAAGTACAAAGACTATATAAAAACCCTTCTTAATCCACCTAGTGGTGTGATAATTCCTTGCTCTTCTTTCATAACAGTCTCATGAAAATATATTTCATACTTTTATTAAATAATTTCGGATACTAATTTTTACACAAATTGATTCAGATTGATTCGAGTAGTTCACAAAAGCATGCTTCAGTGTTTATGTCACACAGTCAGCATCATTTTTCCAAACTAGTGCTTGACATTTGCGTTGCCTATTTGTATGAGAACAGTTATGCTAATCTAAAA
This sequence comes from Malaya genurostris, assembly GCF_030247185.1. NCBI lineage: Eukaryota > Metazoa > Arthropoda > Insecta > Diptera > Culicidae > Malaya > Malaya genurostris. Next base: position 177,443,529 of record NC_080571.1, read on the forward strand.
AAAGCCTTCTTAGTCCACTTAGTGGAATTTTCATAGGTCTTGAAAAATCATCATAGGGGGTAGTACATGAAATTTTCGAAATCGAAAAAAAAATTTTGATGCCAAAAGGCTTAGAATTGCATGAAACGTCGAGATTTAGTGTCATCTCGAAAAAAAATTTTTTTGAAAAAGTCGACTTTTTGGGACTTTTTATTAAGTCCCAGAAAGTTGATTTTTTCAAGAAAATTTTGTTTTGTGATGACACTAAATTTCGATGTTTCATGCAGTTTTAAGAGTTTCGGCATCAAAAAAAATTTTCGATTTTGGAAATTTCATGCCCCCTATGGTGCTTTTTCAAGATCGAAAATTGTCAAACCTAGTACCTAGTACACTATTGAAAAACCTATCTCATTTGACCCATGTCATCACCAGCCAATCAGAACGCGTTCTGAGGAAGAGAACGAAATATCTGCTGCTGTACAACAAATCGTTCGAGAAAAATGATCCGAAAAGTGATGAATATCGTTGTGAGTCCCTCAATTTGGTCTTTCTGAATGCTAGAAACGAATCCCTACATCATATTGATAGTTTCTTTCAATGAATTATGCAAATCCGAAATGAAATAATCGACATTAAAAATTGTGTATGCGGCTATTTTTATAGCCGTTAGGACCGCCCATTAGTGAAAAAGCTACAAACGAAATCACGTAAAAGAAAGCTCCTAACAAAAATTGAATCAGTTTGGATTCTATCGCCAATGCGAGCAGATGTATGTATTAAAAGCAACGGTAAAGAGCATTACATCAAATCAGCCGTTCTAATGGCTCTAAAAGTTTTCTAAAGAACTATTAGGATTTCTTGCTCGCAAATCGAATGAAAATATCCTCAGTTTAGTGCAAATCTAGAACTGTTTGATTTGATTTTTGCACTTTTCGCTGTATGAAATTCACAGTAATCTAGATCAAGTGAAGCCTTCTTTGTTTTTGCGAAAAATGTTTAAAAGGGGAATGCTTGCATAATTCATACAATAACATTAAGGAACATATCAGTTGTTTTCGTATTCACGACATGCAGTTATTTCTCTGACATTACCCACCCGCCTTTTTTAAATTCTAAACGAACATCTAAAATTCAAATATCTCTAATCATTTTTATTTTTATTTTTATTTTTTTTTAATTTTTTGATATTTTGTATTCGAAGTCCAAAGTAAAATACTGTCAAATTTGTAGAACGAAGATATTTTCTAAATAATGTAAATTTTCAACGAACATACAACATATAAACAAACATCAAAAATACATTTTCTTAGATCTTTGAATTGTAAGTATTCTTTTCAAAATAAAAATCAAACTAATTTTTATTTCAATGGTGCAATATTTTTGTCATAGTCCTTATAATTATTTAAACATTGCAAAAGACACCAAATCGATCGGACCCACCGTTTCTGAAACATATATTATTGAAAATTTTCAAGGGATTTTTGCATAGTACCTTTTTCAAGATAAGGCTAGATTAAAAATGGCAAACTTATGATGCAAATGGTCTCTTTCGTTCATAAAGAATGCAAAATTTGAGCCATTTAAAAAATCTTAGAAAAATTCGACCTTTGATTTCGTATGGAATTACTCAGAACCATTGGGAATATCCACAATAAATAAGCGAAGCTTTCTTCTATTGAGTGTGTAAATCGACAAAATAGCTCTGTTTAGACATTGTTACATTCGCGTTGATTATCACTATGCAATACTGAAATTCATCGAGAAAAACCTTGAGCTCTCGCGCGAAAACGTTATTAAAATTCAATCAAGCAGGAGATTTGGATGTATCTTTGTAGAGTTCAATATCCTCGCAATGGATGAGAAAATCGTGCAACTTCATGACAACAAACTTTTCGTTTTTAAAATAAAGTTGTGCAAATTTCGTATAATAGTGGAAGACGGGGAAGCTGAGATACGAATCTTTGATCTTCTCGAAGATATTTCCAACGAACGCATTGTAGAGTTCCTTTCCGACTGAGGTGATGTTCTCAGTGTTCCCGACCTCTTATGAGACGATCGATACGGTTCTTTTGTAGGCATAAAAACAGGAGTTCGTATTGCCATAATGGTGAAGATGAAAAATATTCCATCTCTTGTCACAATCCAGGGATAAGATACCATACTAAGCTACAAGGGCAAGCGACAAACTTGCTTGCACTAGCATGAGTTTGCTCACTTTGGTATGTGTGCAAAATAAAAAGTTTGCTCGAGCAAGAGTTCTCTACCGACCAATCCTATGCAAACGTGACAAAAAGATCGGTTCAACCAAAAGGAGCGGTAAAACCGATATCGATTCAGCTGAATAAGGCAAACATTCAACAGGCCATGGAAACGAAGTCTAAAGATAGTCATCTCAAAGCCAAGTATCTCAGTAGCCCCGAGAATATATCGCAACAGTTTCTGTAACTACAGAGCAGAGCAACAAAATACCCCCCTCTCAGCAACACCTGCTCCAACCAAACCAAAATCGTCGAACTTACACGTTGACAAACTTCCATCAACCCTAGTCCAATACTGTAGCCCCATCTCACAACGCAAAAGTCGTGGCAACAAGACAGATAACTCATAAGCCTCATAAGCCGATGCACTTGAAGGCAGCCTGGAAAAGAGTGCGTCAGCTTAAATAGTATTCTGCTCCAGCCGACATACAAGTTTCTGTTGAACAGGGTGATTTTTTAAGAGCTTGAGAACTTTTTTAAACAATAAAACGCATAAAATTTGAAAAATCTCATCGGTTCTTTATTTTAAACGTTAGATTGGTACATGACATTTACTTTTTGAAGATAATTTCATTTAAATGTTGACCGCGGCTGCGTCTTAGGTGGTCCATTCGGAAAGTCCGCTTTTTTATCGACAAATTTTGTTCAGCGAGGAGGCTCATTTCTGGTTGAATGACTACGTAAATAAGCAAAATTGCCGCATTTGGAGTGAAGAGCAACCAGAAGCCGTTCAAGAACTGCCCATGCATCCCGAAAAATGCACTGTTTGGTGTGGTTTGTTCGCTGGTGGAATCATTGGACCGTATTTTTTCAAAGATGCTGTTGGACGCAACGTTACAGTGAATGGCGATCGCTATCGTTCGATGCTAACAAACTTTTTGTTGCCAAAAATGGAAGACCTGAACTTGGTTGACATGTGGTTTCAACAAGATGGCGCTACATGCCACACAGCTCGCGATTCTATGGCCATTTTGAGGGAAAACTTCGGAGAACAATTCATCTCAAGAAATGGACCGGTAAGTTGGCCACCAAGATCATGCGATTTGACGCCTTTAGACTATTTTTTGTGGGGCTACGTCAAGTCTAAAGTCTACAGAAATAAGCCAGTAACTATTCCAGCTTTGGAAGACAACATTTCCGAAGAAATTCGGGCTATTCCGGCCGAAATGCTCGAAAAAGTTGCCCAAAATTGGACTTTCCGAATGGACCACCTAAGACGCAGCCGCGGTCAACATTTAAATGAAATTATCTTCAAAAAGTAAATGTCATGTACCAATCTAACGTTTAAAATAAAGAACCGATGAGATTTTGCAAATTTTATGCGTTTTATTGTTTAAAAAAGTTCTCAAGCTCTTAAAAAATCACCCTATATATACTTATGTACTTTATTTCATTAGTAAGTTTTTAAGAAATATAATACATTGATTCACTCGTTAAAACTAACACCGAACTGGTTCACTTCTTAAATCGAACTGACTATTTTGTCCTGCCTGAATTTTCGTTAGACCTGACTACCTAGCCCTAAACTATTGTATCACCGGATATCCTGTCCAAACATGTCGAATCGTCGATGCGGCGTGGTGGTTTCGCCTGATGCAATTACTAATGGTTCCTGGCTAATGCAATCACGGTGGCCGGATGTTTGCTGCGATGTCAGCGGTTCAATAATTGGTAACAGGGTGGTTGACATCTCCACGCGTTGGATACACTGGCGTCTTACTGCTGGCGCGTACTTTGCTGAGGTCTGTACGTACGGAACATATGATATTCGGGTTCGTCCATAACTTCCCCCTTCTTAGATTGAACCGTCTCGGTTCAACCCTGATTGTGAGCTGTCTGCAACTTTGTCTATTGGAATTCGAACGATTAGTGTCAGCTTAAGTTTGTAGATTTCTCTTATGATGAATGTAACGAAGGTTATGACGAGATATGTGATTAAAATTATGGCTCCAATGTTAAATACTCTGGTCCTTTTTGTAATGGTTTCTAGATGCTGTAGCTTATGACGGTTATGTACGTGTAACAGTTCCAAATTGGTGATGGGCTCAGATATTAATTCTGATTCATTTACGTTCACTAAATGGAGTGGAAGGATAGTGGGCTTGGATTTTCCTTTGAAAATCTTGCTGTTGAACTGCGTTCCATTGAGTTTTATGGAACAATTTTCGAATGACACAAGGTATGTTCCTGTCAGATTTCTTGATCCAAAACCACAACTGTTCTGCGTAAGTGTTGGTTCAATGGAGTTTTTTATCAGTACTCCAAGATTTTCGATTGATTTGAACTTCGAGAGCGTTGATGGCTTTGTAAAAGTACAAGTACCAGGGTTTCCTCGTAATATTGGATGGAGACATTTGTCGTTGGATATGTTGAAGAAATTTTGTATGTCACAAATACTGTTTTTCTCAATGTTATTGCATGGATGTTCTACCAGATACGATTCGTTGTTGCCGACAATAGCGTAGGTAGCGTTTATTGCGATGATTTTGCCGTTCATGGGAATAGTTTCTATATGAAGTTGTACATATTCTCCTCGTCTAAGCTTGGGAATTTTAATGAGGACTATTATGTCTGAATCGATATGAAAAGCTACAGGTTCCAGAAACTCATAAGTTTGATCGTAGCTTTCAACTGATATGCCTTATGATTCCAACAGTTGCGTTGCAAATTCCAGTTCTGGAGGTTGTAAGAACGTTTTTGATATTATACCAAGTTTCAATAGTTGTATTGATTCGAAGATTGTCATCAGCTGGTGGATCATGTCGATGTTGAAGATGATGCTGTGTACGTGTAGAATGTGTTTCCAGTCGATTGGCCTGTCTAAACTCAACCTAGCTCGTTTTATGATGCTATCAATTTCTATAGATTGTATATAAGCTTCTTTTGTTAAATTGTTAATCCTGCTTTCAAATAACTTATTTACTCTGACCTGTTCATTGTTTTCTGTAATTAAAGCAATGTTTGAATATATCAAAGATTCCAATTGATTTAAAATTTTGAGTCAATCTTCATTATCAAGGTTTCCGGTTATCATTTTTATAGTAGATCCAAGAAAATTAAGAGATCTTTTTGTTTTCCTTTGTTTAATAGTTAGATTTTCTAGTACAAAATAAGCTTGGCTATGTTTTTGTTTCAAAATGTTGACTATTTCGATAATATTTGAATTTTCTTCTAGTTTGTTGATAATTGTTTCATATTGTTTTAAGATAATTCTAAATGAATACAGATTGAATTTGTGAATTAGTGTGTGAGAACAAAAATTGGGATTATTAATTATTGTTAGGGTAAAATATTTCGTTTTAGCTTAGTTTTGTGGATTTTTCTTCCGCTCTCGTCAATTATGTTAGTTTCCCTATTTTCTATTACTTTTAGTTCTTAATATCGAGGTTGGTGTTTTAGATTATTGCGTTTTCTCTCGAAGATCGTGTCATTTAAAGAGAAATTTTCAGGCTCTTCCAAAGTAAAATACTGTCAAATTTGTAGAACGAAGATATTTTCTAAATAATGTAAATTTTCAACGAACATACAACATATAAACAAACATCAAAAATACATTTTCTTAGATCTTTGAATTGTAAGTATTCTTTTCAAAATAAAAATCAAACTAATTTTTATTTCAATGGTGCAATATTTTTGTCATAGTCCTTATAATTATTTAAACATTGCAAAAGACACCAAATCGATCGGACCCACCGTTTCTGAAACATATATTATTGAAAATTTGCAAGGGATTTTTGCATAGTACCTTTTTCAAGATAAGGCTAGATTAAAAATGGCAAACTTATGATGCAAATGGTCTCTTTCGTTCATAAAGAATGCAAAATTTGAGCCATTTAAAAAATCTTAGAAAAATTCGACCTTTGATTTCGTATGGAATTACTCAGAACCATTGGGAATATCCACAATAAATAAGCGAAGCTTTCTTCTATTGAGTGTGTAAATCGACAAAATAGCTCTGTTTAGACATTGTTACATTCGCGTTGATTATCACTATGCAATACTGAAATTCATCGAGAAAAACCTTGAGCTCTCGCGCGAAAACGTTATTAAAATTCAATCAAGCAGGAGATTTGGATGTATCTTTGTAGAGTTCAATATCCTCGCCGTGGATGAGAAAATCGTGCAACTTCATGACAACAAACATTTCGTTTTCGTTTTTAAAATAAAGTTGTGCAAATTTCGTATAATAGTGGAAGACGGGGAAGCTGAGATACGAATCTTTGATCTTCTCGAAGATATTTCCAACGAACGCATTGTAGAGTTCCTTTCCGACTGAGGTGATGTTCTCAGTGTTCCCGACCTCTTATGAGACGATCGATACGGTTCTTTTGTAGGCATAAAAACAGGAGTTCGTATTGCCATAATGGTGAAGATGAAAAATATTCCATCTCTTGTCACAATCCAGGGATAAGATACCATACTAAGCTACAAGGGCAAGCGACAAACTTGCTTGCACTAGCATGAGTTTGCTCACTTTGGTATGTGTGCAAAATAAAAAGTTGCTCGAGCAAGAGTTCTCTACCGACCAATCCTATGCAAACGTGACAAAAAGATCGGTTCAACCAAAAGGAGCGGTAAAACCGATATCGATTCAGCTGAATAAGGCAAACATTCAACAGGCCATGGAAACGAAGTCTAAAGATAGTCATCTCAAAGCCAAGTATCTCAGTAGCCCCGAGAATATATCGCAACAGTTTCTGTAACTACTGTCGTTGTTCTTACTTCCACTCTGTAAAACTTCACATTTTGAACCAGACTCGTTTCTTTTTTGTTCCTTAATTAAGAACCTCGGAAGGTAGTAAACCTTCCTTCTCGATTGTTTTACCAAGTGTGACTTTATTGAGGAATTCTAAGCTTAAACTAACCTACTGCCTGTTCTACGTACATAAAGGTGGGAGGAGCCAGTTACAATTCTTTCATTAAATAAAGTGTTAGCGGGAGAGAGGAAAACGAGAGAGTATCGATTGGTGCATCAATGTAAAAGAAGGCGATTGAACCTATAGCGCATTACGCAAGGGAAAGAAATGTCGCATCGGCGGATAGTGTGAGAAGTTTGCTTAGCTCGCCGTGTGCAGCATATGTTGCAACACGGACGGCTAGCATGGGAACTTTGCTTAGCTCGCCGTGTGCAGCATATGTTGCAACACGGACGGCTAGCATGGGAACTTAATGTGAACCAAATGGTTGGTTCTTGGGAAGTGTAACGATCGTCAAGTGTTTTTACGACCTATTACTAATTTGGATGCATGGTACTTGAAGGATCAATATTATCATGCTACATCACCCTCCTTTGGTTGAATGATGTAACGTAGTGTAAGCATTCAATTGTAATCGAACTGGCTCCCTAACATTATTAATGAAGAGTGAACATTGAAGTGTGTTGTGTTTCTGCTGTATATAATCTACTGTATGTGTGGTTTAATTGGGGTTTGAATGTGTGTCCTTAAAATGTATATAAAAATTTGGATTTTTTTTTTTTAACCTTTTACAAGTCTGTTTTTGTGTACTATCATTCGTTGCTTTGTTATGTTGTTTTCGATTTCGCAATTTACATCTAAAATCTTAATTATGGTGTACGGTCCAATATAAAATGAATCAAGTTTCTTCCTATTTTCGTTTTGTAAATACACTATTTCGCCTATTTGTACTTCTAGTGGGTTTATATGGATATTTGAGTTTTTGCATCTGGAATTTTTACATTCATTTAATCTTTGTTTTGCTATTATGTTAGATTTTTCCAATTTGTATTTGAGTTCGTTGTTGTATAGATCAAAATTGTACACGGGGTTCGTTATCTTTGGGTAATTTTCTTGTGGTAATTTTGCTTTAATTCCAAAGACTAATTCGTATGGTGTAAATTGATGTTCCGAATGTGGTGTAGTGTTGTAAGTAAATGCATAATATGGTAACCAGTCATCCCAGTCTGATTGGTGTTCATTGACGAAGGATCGCAGATACTCGTTTAGGCATCTGTGATTTCTCTCCAATGACCCAATAGTCTGCGGATGATAGGCAGTTGCAAAATTTTGTTTGATTTGTAAGTATTTGCATACTTTCTCAAGTACTTCATTTTTGTACTCGGTTCCTTGATCGGATTTTAATTCCAAGAATTTTCCGTATATTAGTATGAATTTTTCTACTAAGTTTTTAGCTATTGTGTTTGCTTCTTTGTTTTGGATAGGTATTATTGCAATGTATTTTGTTAGTTCACATTGTATGGTTATTGCATAGCGGTTGTTATTGTTGGATTTAGGTAATGGACCTTTTGTATCTATTGATATTATTTCGAATGGGTTTGATGGTGTGTTAGTTAATATTTGTTTTTCTTTAGTGTGTTTAAGAATTTTATTTCTTTTGCACGACTCACAGGCCTTTATGAATCGTGAAATAGTTCCTTTCATATCTTTAAAATTGTAATATTCTCTTATTTTGAGGTACAGGCGATGCTGTCCTACGTGTCCTCCCGTAGGGGTTTCGTGGTAATTTTTTAAAAGATTCTGTATCTTGCCAGGTTCACTAATGAACTTGGGTGGATGATACATTATTATTTGTATGTTTTTATTCGTTTGTTGTACTAGTGTTTTGAATATATTCATGGGTACCCTTTTAAATATTGCTTCTTCTGTCGACATTGCGACTTTATTTATTTTCATTTTTGTCATTTCCTGTTCTAACGTTGAAAGTATGAGTTCTAGAGCTCTTCTTTCATTTACATATGTTGCTATTTGCTTTATTAGTTTTTTCATTTGCGCGTCTTTGTATATGCTAATTATTAGGTATGTATTTTCTATAGTAATTCTTAACTTGGGTAAGGTTCTCGTTTCAGTCGGGTTTTCGGTCGTATAGATAACAAGGTGATCAGTCTTTTTATCTTTTGTCATTGGTAACTTGTCTTTCACAGTTGTCGGATTATTGTTAAAATTGTCGTTGTTAATATTGTTGTTATTATTAATATTATTATTTAATTTTGTCATGGCTCTTGTGTTGACTCTAAATATGTTGAGGGCTTTTAATTCATCGGAGGTTGTTACGATTCTGGATAAGGCATCTGCCGTAGCGTTGCTTTTTCCATTAATATATTCTATGTTAAAATCAAATTCTTCTAAATCTAATCTCATTCTTGTTAGCTTAGAAGTAGGGTTTTTCATGTTAAATAAATATACTAGAGGTCGGTGGTCTGTTTTGACCGTAAATTTTCTTCCGTATAGGTAAGGCTTAAAATAATTTATTCCCCAGTGTATTCCTGTCAGTTCCTTTAGTATCGTTGATTTATTCTTTTCGCCCGGGGTGAAACTTTTGCTCGCAAAAGCTATAGGTAAGTCGTTTCCGTTTCTAATTTGAGAAAGTACAGCTCCGCAACCTACGTCTGAAGTGTCGGTTGTGAGTATAAAGGGTTGTGTGAAGTCTGGGTATTGAAGTAATTTAGGTGACATTAGGTATAGTTTTAATGTGTTAAAGGCGTTTTGGCATTCATTAGTCCAAACGAATTGTTTGTTTTTCTTAAGGAGTTGATTGAGAGGGTGTGCTATCGTTGCGAAATTTGGTACGAATTTACGGTAATAATTGCAGAAAGCTACAAATCGTCTAGTGTCATCGCTGTTTTTCGGTATCGGATAGTTGCTGATGGCGTCGTATTTTGTACTATCTGGTAATATTCCTCTATCTGTAATTTTATGTCCTAGATATGTCACTTCGGTATTGAAAAATTTACATTTGTTTGGGTTTAATTTTAGGTTGTATTTTCTAATTCTTTCAAAAACTTTTGTTAAATTTTGTAAATGGTGTTGGATGGAACATCCTATCACTATTATATCGTCAATGTAAACGAATGCGTGTTCTGGTGTAAGTCCAGCCATGGCAATCGTCATCATTCTTTGGAAACTGTTTGGGCTAATATTTAGTCCGAAAGGTAAACGTGTGAATTGGTAGTGTCCACTTTGTGTTGAAAAGGCTGTAAATTTTCTTGAGTTATTTTCTAAAGGTATTTGGTGAAATCCTGACATTAAATCTAGTGTTGAAAAGTATTTTGCTCTACCAAGTTGATCCAAAATTGTATCGATTCTTGGTAAAGGAAATTTGTCTGCTAGTATTTTTTTGTTTAGTTGTCTAAAATCTACCACAAGTCTCCATTTTCTTTTTGCATCGTTTGATTTTTTTGGTACTAGGATGATGGGGCTATTGTAAGGTGATATGGAAGGTTCTATTATTTTGTCGTTCAACATTTTATTGACTTGTGTTTCTATTTCGTCGTTTTGTGAATGAATCGTTTTGTAGTTAGGAATATAGACTGGAACGTTATCGTTTAGGTTGATATTTTGGTTATAGAAGTTATTGGTCGTCAAGGGTTCATCTGGGTTAGAGAATATATCTGTATATTTCAATATTAGATTCTTTAATTCCTTTTGTGCGTACGTAGGTACGTTGTTCATGTCTATTTCGTTCAATATTTTATGGTTTCTTGTATCGTTCAGGGGTTTATTGTTAAATTTCATTATATTGTAATTTGCTAAAGGTTCCATTTCAGGTGTGAATTCTAAATTGGATATATTTACAGGTGATTTTCTTGTGTTCATGATTTTTATATAAGGGTTTTGTGGGGATATGATAGCGTTCCCACAGAAAACTCCTGGTTCAATTTCTTGTGAAAAGATTACCATATCTTCTGTTATAGTTTGATTACTTAATTTTCTAATCACTTCGCTTCGTTGTGGAATAATATAGTTTTCATTAACTTTATCTTCTATAGGTACAGATACATTTATATTATTTACACTAAAATTTAATAACCAGTACTCATAATCGATTTGGCATTTGTGGGAGATGAAAAAGTCTCTGCCCAATATGCCGTCTGTTTGAATAGGAAAGTCTGGTCCAACTAAATGAAAAAGATGTCTAGTGGTTACATTATTTCCGAACATTAGTTCTGTTTCGGTTATTGCTGTAGTTTCTATTTCCACATCTGTTATTCCAGTCAGTTTTGTTCTTACATTTCTATTCACAATTTGGTTAGGAATTATTCTATTTGCCTTAAAAATTGAAATATCTGCTCCGGAATCTATCAATAAAGTACAAATTGAGTTAGTCATTCGTACTCCGATCTTAATGAAGTTAGAAGCGCTTAAATTTAAAGTCAACACATTTGCCCAAAAAATGATTTTGCATCGGTTGGTTCTGCTGTTGCAGTTGTTACTGCTCGGTCGGTGCATTGACCGGCACAGCTGTTTGCATTTGCATTGGTTGTATATACGGTAATGGCTCAGAGCCTGTTACATATACATTCTGCCGATTGTGCTGAAATCGGTTTGACCCATATCGAGTTTGTTGAGGTTGGTAATGTCCACGGCCTCGGTTATTATTGTTATAGTATGAGTAATTTGAGCTGTTTGAGCGCTCGGATCTGTTGGCATGGAATTGGTTATTGTTGTTGTAAATACGGTGTGGCTCGTTATAGCGTTGATTTGCGCTATAATTGCTTTGGGTGTAGAAATTCCTCCCGTTTCCTCTAGAGAAACGGTCATGGGTTTTGAAATTATTATGATTTTGTCTAGCTCGCGTAGTTAAGACCTGCGCGTTGGTTGTATTCTCAGTCAGATTTTCTTGAGCTTTTTGGATCGCTTCCTTTATTGAATGGAAGTTTCCTGCTTTTAATATTGTTTTTGTTTCAGGTTGGTTTATTCCTGATACAAGGGTATTTAGTCCCGCTTTGGTGGCCATTGTTTTTGCAACCTCAGGGGGTATTCTTTGTTTAATGTAGACATGTTCGAGTGAAATAGTTAGATTTTCTACTTCCTCGCAAAATTTTGTTATCGGTCCACTCTGTCGGGTGGCTTTTAATTTTGCAATGATGTTTTCGGGTGTTGAAATGTCCATACACCTCGATTTGACGTTTTCTATTAACTCATTAATACTACTTATATTATCAGGTAGGCCCAATCTTGCTTTACCTGATAGACGAGTTTTTATAAATTTGATTGCCATTGGCAATTGCTCCGCTGTAGTAATTTCTAATAATAAATTTACTGAGTCTACGAAGGCATCCAATCCTAAAGGCGTGCCGTCGTACATTTGTACTAACGCCGTTGCCTGGCGGATGTCAAAGACTGCTGGTGTGTTTGTCATTTTGGAGTCCGTACCTCTCTTCTCGTCGACTGATTGTTCTTGTATCTTCGAGGTTACTGTAGTACGGATGTCTGTAATTGCATTTCTTGCTGCTTTAACGAGAAATGTTAATTCTGAGTGTGATAATGAGTCTTCGTTTTCTAAAAGATTGCTTTCGATTTGAGCATATAGTGCGTTGGCATAGTTTAATTTTGTCGTTAGTGTTTCTGTTTTAAATTTTTTGTTAATCGATTTTTTTTAAGTTGTTATCTATAGTTACAAGTATTTTTATTTCTTCGTGTAATTGCTCTATTGTCATAGGCATTTAGCTAGCTAGTGAAGTTATAAAACTATAATATTATTGTATATATTTTTATTTATTTATTATTATTGTTATTTTTTTTTTTTTTATTTTTTTTTTTTAAGCGATTGAATTTATGCTTTGTGCTGTCTTAAATCCTTTCTTGGTCCAGTGTTTTTTCATTATTTTATGCATTTTTAATAGAAGTAAGATCGTCGAAATTGCGATAATAATCCACAATTTGATCTCGTGGTCTTGGTGACTTGTCGTAGACTGTTCAATATGCTCGTTAATTTGGATATTGGTGTCACCAGACTGGTTGGTTTCTTTTGATTGCCCTTTCCCCATGGTGTTTGATTTTTACAGCAACGAACTAAAATTTTTTTTGAAAGTATCTACGGCGCTAGCCGCGTCTTCGACTGTTAAGCACTTCTTGCAGGAAATCGTCGATTAATTCCCACAACTCTATATCATCCCAGAAGGGGTCTTCCATTTATATTATAATCAAGAGCAAAAAAAAAATGAATAAAAGAACTTTTGCTATTTATCACTGTTTATCCATAACTATTTTCTATTTTTCACTATTCTAGCTACTTATCTATAGGGGTCTTATTGATTATTTACCTGAAGTATGGTGTGTATAAATTCATTTGGGGCGCAGAATCCAAATCCCATTGTCCGGAACTTTCACCGCAGAAGGTAGCCTGAGACGGTGGTGCTGTCTGCGCGTTGTTGTATACGGCAAAACAAAAGTACGACACTTGGCACGTGTAGTGACTTCACCATATTTGTTCTACTGAGTTTTGATCTTCGTTGTTTTGCATTTCCAACTCTGCTTTGAGACCGAAACCACGGCGCACTAGATTGTGACGTTTTGCTCCACTTTCGCTAACTGATTCACTAAATCCGTGGATAAATTACAACGCGTCGTTGTCTTCCTGTTTGACGATAGCCGGCAAAACGTGTAGCACTTTCAACTAACCACATAATCTGGAGTGAAAATCCTGCTCAATTAGTGCAAAATACAGTCTCTAGCTCTAGCGAGCTCCCTTTGATTCACTTCGCTTTGTGAAGAACAAAATGTTTTTTTTTTCGCGCAACTGCAACTATTGGCGCATACTTCACTTTTTTTTTTCACTGTTCTAGCGAGTCCTCTGTCTGAACTAACGGAATCACAGTTTGCACGGAATCGCTGTTGTCACTTGAAAAACTGTCACAATTTATCGGAGACACTTTTTACACGGTCGCCATGTCGTTGTTCTTACTTCCACTCTGTAAAACTTCACATTTTGAACCAGACTCGTTTCTTTTTTGTTCCTTAATTAAGAACCTCGGAAGGTAGTAAACCTTCCTTCTCGATTGTTTTACCAAGTGTGACTTTATTGAGGAATTCTAAGCTTAAACTAACCTACTGCCTGTTCTACGTACATAAAGGTGGGAGGAGCCAGTTACAATTCTTTCATTAAATAAAGTGTTAGCGGGAGAGAGGAAAACGAGAGAGTATCGATTGGTGCATCAATGTAAAAGAAGGCGATTGAACCTATAGCGCATTACGCAAGGGAAAGAAATGTCGCATCGGCGGATAGTGTGAGAAGTTTGCTTAGCTCGCCGTGTGCAGCATATGTTGCAACACGGACGGCTAGCATGGGAACTTTGCTTAGCTCGCCGTGTGCAGCATATGTTGCAACACGGACGGCTAGCATGGGAACTTAATGTGAACCAAATGGTTGGTTCTTGGGAAGTGTAACGATCGTCAAGTGTTTTTACGACCTATTACTAATTTGGATGCATGGTACTTGAAGGATCAATATTATCATGCTACACTACAGAGCAGAGCAACAAAATACCCCCCTCTCAGCAACACCTGCTCCAACCAAACCAAAATCGTCGAACTTACACGTTGACAAACTTCCATCAACCCTAGTCCAATACTGTAGCCCCATCTCACAACGCAAAAGTCGTGGCAACAAGACAGATAACTCATAAGCCTCATAAGCCGATGCACTTGAAGGCAGCCTGGAAAAGAGTGCGTCAGCTTAAATAGTATTCTGCTCCAGCCGACATACAAGTTTCTGTTGAACAGGGTGATTTTTTAAGAGCTTGAGAACTTTTTTAAACAATAAAACGCATAAAATTTGAAAAATCTCATCGGTTCTTTATTTTAAACGTTAGATTGGTACATGACATTTACTTTTTGAAGATAATTTCATTTAAATGTTGACCGCGGCTGCGTCTTAGGTGGTCCATTCGGAAAGTCCGCTTTTTTATCGACAAATTTTGTTCAGCGATGAGGCTCATTTCTGGTTGAATGGCTACGTAAATAAGCAAAATTGCCGCATTTGGAGTGAAGAGCAACCAGAAGCCGTTCAAGAACTGCCCATGCATCCCGAAAAATGCACTGTTTGGTGTGGTTTGTACGCTGGTGGAATCATTGGACCGTATTTTTTCAAAGATGCTGTTGGACGCAACGTTACAGTGAATGGCGATCGCTATCGTTCGATGCTAACAAACTTTTTGTTGCCAAAAATGGAAGAACTGAACTTGGTTGACATGTGGTTTCAACAAGATGGCGCTACATGCCACACAGCTCGCGATTCTATGGCCATTTTGAGGGAAAACTTCGGAGAACAATTCATCTCAAGAAATGGACCGGTAAGTTGGCCACCAAGATCATGCGATTTGACGCCTTTAGACTATTTTTTGTGGGGTTACGTCAAGTCTAAAGTCTACAGAAATAAGCCAGTAACTATTCCAGCTTTGGAAGACAACATTTCCGAAGAAATTCGGGCTATTCCGGCCGAAATGCTCGAAAAAGTTGCCCAAAATTGGACTTTCCGAATGGACCACCTAAGACGCAGCCGCGGTCAACATTTAAATGAAATTATCTTCAAAAAGTAAATGTCATGTACCAATCTAACGTTTAAAATAAAGAACCGATGAGATTTTGCAAATTTTATGCGTTTTATTGTTTAAAAAAGTTCTCAAGCTCTTAAAAAATCACCCTATATATACTTATGTACTTTATTTCATTAGTAAGTTTTTAAGAAATATAATACATTGATTCACTCGTTAAAACTAACACCGAACTGGTTCACTTCTTAAATCGAACTGACTATTTTGTCCTGCCTGAATTTTCGTTAGACCTGACTACCTAGCCCTAAACTATTGTATCACCGGATATCCTGTCCAAACATGTCGAATCGTCGATGCGGCGTGGTGGTTTCGCCTGATGCAATTACTAATGGTTCCTGGCTAATGCAATCACGGTGGCCGGATGTTTGCTGCGATGTCAGCGGTTCAATAATTGGTAACAGGGTGGTTGACATCTCCACGCGTTGGATACACTGGCGTCTTACTGCTGGCGCGTACTTTGCTGAGGTCTGTACGTACGGAACATATGATATTCGGGTTCGTCCATAACTTCCCCCTTCTTAGATTGAACCGTCTCGGTTCAACCCTGATTGTGAGCTGTCTGCAACTTTGTCTATTGGAATTCGAACGATTAGTGTCAGCTTAAGTTTGTAGATTTCTCTTATGATGAATGTAACGAAGGTTATGACGAGATATGTGATTAAAATTATGGCTCCAATGTTAAATACTCTGGTCCTTTTTGTAATGGTTTCTAGATGCTCTAGCTTATGACGGTTATGTTCCATTGAGTTTTATGGAACAATTTTCGAATGACACAAGGTATGTTCCTGTCAGATTTCTTGATCCAAAACCACAACTGTTCTGCGTAAGTGTTGGTTCAATGGAGTTTTTTATCAGTACTCCAAGATTTTCGATTGATTTGAACTTCGAGAGCGTTGATGGCTTTGTAAAAGTACAAGTACCAGGGTTTCCTCGTAATATTGGATGGAGACATTTGTCGTTGGATATGTTGAAGAAATTTTGTATGTCACAAATACTGTTTTTCTCAATGTTATTGCATGGATGTTCTACCAGATACGATTCGTTGTTGCCGACAATAGCGTAGGTAGCGTTTATTGCGATGATTTTGCCGTTCATGGGAATAGTTTCTATATGAAGTTGTACATATTCTCCTCGTCTAAGCTTGGGAATTTTAATGAGGACTATTATGTCTGAATCGATATGAAAAGCTACAGGTTCCAGAAACTCATAAGTTTGATCGTAGCTTTCAACTGATATGCCTTATGATTCCAACAGTTGCGTTGCAAATTCCAGTTCTGGAGGTTGTAAGAACGTTTTTGATATTATAATAAGTTTCAATAGTTGTATTGATTCGAAGATTGTCATCAGCTGGTGGATCATGTCGATGTTGAAGATGATGCTGTGTACGTGTAGAATGTGTTTCCAGTCGATTGGCCTGTCTAAACTCAACCTAGCTTGTTTTATGATGCTATCAATTTCTATAGATTGTATATAAGCTTCTTTTGTTAAATTGTTAATCCTGCTTTCAAATAACTTATTTACTCTGACCTGTTCATTGTTTTCTGTAATTAAAGCAATGTTTGAATATATCAAAGATTCCAATTGATTTAAAATTTTGAGTCAATCTTCATTATCAAGGTTTCCGGTTATCATTTTTATAGTAGATCCAAGAAAATTAAGAGATCTTTTTGTTTTCCTTTGTTTAATAGTTAGATTTTCTAGTACAAAATAAGCTTGGCTATGTTTTTGTTTCAAAATGTTGACTATTTCGATAATATTTGAATTTTCTTCTAGTTTGTTGATAATTGTTTCATATTGTTTTAAGATAATTCTAAATGAATACAGATTGAATTTGTGAATTAGTGTGTGAGAACAAAAAATGGGATTATTAATTATTGTTAGGGTAAAATATTTCGTTTTAGCTTAGTTTTGTGGATTTTTCTTCCGCTCTCGTCAATTATGTTAGTTTCCCTATTTTCTATTACTTTTAGTTCTTAATATCGAGGTTGGTGTTTTAGATTATTGCGTTTTCTCTCGAAGATCGTGTCATTTAAAGAGAAATTTTCAGGCTCTTCTCTGCTCTTGTTGAGTTTTTCTAAATCGCTGAGCTTCTTTTGTTCATATTTTTCAGAAAAGATTCTGTAGAATATCTCTTTTTGTCTAATTCTTTCTTCTAAATATTCGGGTACCGTTTCCTCATTTTTAAAGCCAAAGAATAGCTCTTTAGGGGTTATTTTGTTTGCGAGTGTATTGATTCATTATAAATAGAGACTGCCAAATTAATTTTTGCTGTTTCTGACAAATCTTTTGTTGTTTCTCTAATACTCAAGATGTTATGCAGTTCTCTCAACGTTCTGTGAACAATTTCAACCGTTCCGTTGGAAGAGCGCAACACTTGTATAATGGTACTCAACATCATTTTCTTCAAGGAACTCTTTAATTGTTGTTGAAGTGAATGATGCTTCTTGATCCATGACGAGAAGGGAAGGTTTTCCTACGTTTGAAAAGAAGTGAGTTATAGCTTTAAGTATGTGTATAGCGTTGCGTGTCCTTAGAGGGATCGCCATTGTTAGTCTTGAAAACTTATCGCATAATGTTAGATAATGTTTGTTATTGATGATAAAAATGTCCATATGAACAATTTGCAACGGTTTTGTAGGTGTTGCTGTTAGTTTATATTATTGTTTATATGGCCTTCTTACATACTTAGCTGTTTGGCATAACCTGCACAGGTTGATAAATTTGGTAATTTTTGATTTCATATTCGGGAAAAAATATTTTCGGGATATGTGGGATTTAGTTTCGGTAATGCCTCTATGGTTTGCGTAGTGTTGTCTTTGGATTATTAGGTCTTGTTCTAGTTTGTCAGTTATGTCTTCTAGCAATTGTTGCGTCCAGAATATTTTAAATGTCTTCGCTCTGGAGAAATAGTTCTTGTATATTGTTTGTAAACTACACAGTATCTTTTCGCTACAGTAAATGCCGGTACTGCACCTATTTGTGGCGTATTCCTTCAAAATGTTGATTAATGAGGCGGGACCGAAATTGATCTTTTTGATTATAGTTCTATGATAGTTTCTAAATAAGGTTAGAGATTGTTGGCTATCCTCGTTAGCTTCTTGCAGAATAATTTGATTTCTGAAGTCGTTTAGAGGCCTAAGTGTCGATGGGATAAAGTCGCTATCGTCGGTATCCGCAGAGTGTTGTGTCAAGTTTTCACTGGAGGAGGAGTTTGCGTTTATTTCTGTTTGCTGTACTGGTTCAGGTTCGATATTAGAAAGTGCGTCCGCATTTGTGTTTAATGTTCCTTTTTTGTACTTGATTTCGAATTCAAATTCTTCTAAAGCAAGTTTCCAATGTAAAAGTCTTCGGTTTAAATCATTTTTCTGTCGGAGCCACACGAGTGGTTTGTGGTCCGTGCGTATTTCAAAATGGGTTCCATAAATGTACGGTCTGAAATGTTTTGTTGCCCAAACAATGGCTTACAATTCTTTTTCAGTAGCAGAATAGTTGCATTCTGCTTCATTCAAAGTTCTTGATGCGTATGAAATAGGGTGTTCTTCGCCGTCATCGAATTTTTGGGACAAAACTGCTCCGAGTGCGAAGTCGCTTGCGTCATCTATGACAATGCGCCATTTCTTCTTGCCGCTAGCATCAAGTTTTTTTGGAACGATCCAAATTGGAGATGTCCATGATGAGATGGAATTCTGGATAATTCCATCTTCCAACATTTCGTTTACTTGCTTCTCGACTTCAGCTTTGTGAACCTGGGGGTATCTGTATGTTTTCGTGTGCACTGGGATGTCGTCAACTGTTTTAATTCGATGTTGGATTGTGGAAGTGCAAGACAATTTTTCTGAATCTTTGTGAAGGATTTTGGAATATTTAGAAAGGGTTTTCAATAAAGCAGGTTTTTCTTCAGAGTTAAGATGACTACTTCTAATCATAGGGGGTAGGGTGTGTGAGATGTTTGATGCAGGTTATTTAAGTTTATGTTATTCACCTCTGCTACCTGTATTGTTTTTGCCGGATGCGTCCAATGAAATGTCACAGTTTGGCCGAAATTTCTTATCGGGGCGTTTACGAAATCTTTTTCTGCATGATACAATCCTGACTGAATTACTGCATTGTCTATTTTTATATCATTAGGAAGGTGAACGTTGCCACTGTCTTGAGAAACGGGGAGTTTAATGATTCTCGTCGAATTTTCAGTCAGTGTGATCTGCGGCGGACCTAATTTCCTTATTTGCATGGCAAGTGTTTTTTGTGGGAGAACTAATTTATGATTGCTCACGTCAATAAGAGCTTCTAAATCAGAGAGTGTTTCATAACCAATGATACCGTCGAAAAATGTATGAAAATTTAAAAGGTAAAAATGAACTTTTTGTTTCATACCGAAAAGTGTCGTAATAAATTTTTTATCAGCGGAATATTGCCCTGAAGTGTTCGAGATTCGAATGGTTTTGCATTTTTCTTGTTTTGATTTTGGGATCAGACGGGGTCCCAAAATGTCTACTAGTAATTTTGTGTCTTTGCCAAAAAGTTTAACTGTTACATAGGGTAGTCCATTTATTGCATTCAGGTCAGCGCGTTGTGAGGAAAGATAATTTGAAAATTTACACCTGATTCTTCGGCTTCTACTTCCTCTTCGGTGTCGCTTATATCTAATTCGTTGTCTTCCTGCTCGGTATCGTGATTGTAAATTCTGTTAGAACGCAATGATGGGTCTATTTCCATTGGTGTCGTTTTTTGCCTGTCTGATGAATTTTTGTGCCGGGTTGAAGATTGTGCTATTTTGTTGTGGTATTTGTTGTATGATTTATTAAAAGGCTTAAAATTTTTGTTGGAATTAGGTTGTTGCTCGGACGCTGCTTGGGACACACAGTTTTCTCTGCATTTTGGAATCTACACAAGAATGCATAGGCATCCTCTAAATCACTTGGTTGAGCAGTTTGAGCATATCCGAAATATGGTTTACTGAGTCTATTTATAAAATCAGCCAAACATTCTTGTTCTAGAAACTGGTTTATTGCTTCCCAGTGTGCCAAGTAGGTTTGATTTTTTTTCGCTAAAGATTTCATGTTAACCATAATTTCTTTCGTGCGTTTGGAATAAATGTGTAAAGATTCGGTCATTTTCAATGACCAGAGTTGTGTTTGGTAAGTCGTAATGTTATTGCGATCACCATAGGCACTGTGTAACATGTCTGCTACCTCCTCGAAGGTAGTAGGGTTTCCATTTACACATATCATGTCTCGGGCTTTGCCTTCGACTTTGGTTATCACCGCCTGTTCGTACACAGCAAATAGATCCGGTGCTACGTATGGTCGGCATAAATTTAAAGCTCTTCTGGCTGTGTCTAGCCAATGAGTCAATTGTTTTTTTATTCCCGTCGAATGATGGAATCATCCGAATTGGATCAGGAATTCTAAAGAAGTCAGTGCGGCGTTCCTCCATTGCGAGAGCTTGCCGTTGTTGTTGTTGCAGTTGTTGCTGCTGCTGTTGTAAAGTGCTATTCTCCATTTGGAGAGCACCGATTCTCTGTTCAAAGCTTTGAATTTGGTCAAAGATGGCTTGCAAATTAACGTTTTCCATTTCAGAGAACTTTAAGGCTCTTACTTTTGGAATAGGATTGAATTTGGGCATAAAGTTTTTAGTAAAAGAAAGGGAGAGATTACTCACGGTTCCTCGTTCGTGAAGGATTTAAATCCACCGCTTCAGTGTTGAGATCCTCCAATTGATTGACGCGAATCGCCTATGGGGTGAGGGATGGCTTGCGATGGTTCTCGATGAAACTTCTCCGCCGGTCAGTCAACGTTGCGGGTTGAACACTAGTTTGTTAGTTTGACTTAATAGTAAACTTTCACTTCACTAGTTCGATTCTTTACACTAAATCGTAGAACGAGCCGTACGACTGCGCCACTTATGTACTTTATTTCGTTAGTAAGTTTTTAAAAAATGTTATACATTGATTCACTTGTTAAGACTAACACCGAACTGGTTCACTTCTTAAATCGAACTGACTATCTTGTCCTGCCTGAATGTTCGTTAGACCTGACTACCTAGCCCTAAACTATTGTATCAGCGGTTATCCTGTCCAAACATGTCGAATCGTCGATGCGGCGTGGTGGTTTCGGCTGATGCAATTACTAATGGTTCCTGGCTGATGCAACCACGGTGGCCGGATGTCTGCTGCGATGTCAGCGGTTCAATAATTGGTAACAGGGTGGTTGACATCTCCACGCGTTGGATACACTGGCGTCTTACTGCTGGTGCGTACTTTGCTGAGGTCTGTGCGTACGGGCCATATGCTATTCGGGTTCGTCCATAACTATATAATAATGTTGCATTAGAAAGCACTGCCGACCAATTAGCCACGAGTACAAGCCGTTAGAATTGTGTAGTTGGCAGTTTTCCAGGTCGTCCTCGTTCTCTGCCGAGTGCTCGTAATAGGTAGTTAGTATCTATTACTGCGGTATTATTAATGAAGTATTAAATTTATATTTTTATAAAAAGCAAACAATGATGATCTGAATCTTTACTGGCGCAACCGGTAGGATCTGTGTGAAAGTTGTATTAAAACATATAACAGTGTTGTGTAAGGTGACCATTTATCAGAGAAATCTAGTCGGTCACGCCAAGCAACGGTTGATTATCAACGAAAGCAGCGACACCGATTAGGACACAACTGTAAATAGTCCATCACGAAAACACGACCTACTCACTATCATGGATGCTAACACCAGTTTTCAAACTGTAAGTACTTTATATATATAGTGGCAGAGCTTACAAGGTTGGTGACCAATAGCACTGGCGTATAGCAAGTTGCAGATCTCATAAAACAATTATCGGAATGTTTCGATGATAGAAAATAACTGCGTATTTGGATAGACGAAATTGATCAAATTTTTCAGACATTCGCGATCAAAGCCAGAAATAGTAACACAAACATCATGAATGCATATTATATTCATGCAATAGAAAACAAAATTAGAGGTGAAGCTTGAATTACCCTTTCCATTAATGGAAATACAGAAGTCAAAATGAAATTTTGATGGAGCACTATGACGACAAACGAGAAATCGCCACGAATTTAAACAATTTGTTCACAAAAAAGAAAGCTGAGTGGTGTCACCGAAGGTTCAACTACGATATTACAGAACTCATGAAGAATGTCACGTGAATTTTCAAGCAGTCAAGGCAGACACAAGACCAGCCTTAAACTTTATCCTACATTAGCGCATTCCGACAACGAAAGGCTATCTCAACTTTCTGGTCGTCACGGGAGCCAATAAATTATACATTAACCGTGATTACATCGAACTACATCGAACGGTCCAGGACGTTAACCTCAGCTCTTAGGTTACTTTGAATCCAGGCCTATATAAAGCCTATGACAATAAAACGACGGATTTTCTGTCTAGGAGTAACAAAAAAGGAAACTTCAGCTTTGAGCCATTCAAAAACGATTCCTATTTACTAGAAAGCGAAAGCAACATCAGTCAACTAAATTTCCCAGCCAGTCATTTAAACGATTATTCTAACGAAAACCCTCAATCCATATGAAAAGGTATTTTTAATGACAGAGAGCAGCTGCCGTTCACACACGAAGTCAAGCACACTACCAACACAACCAACAGGTTCATTCATCAATCAGAACGAATTGGCTCAAATGGCACGTTCCCCTTGATATTTGGAGATTTGTGCTCTAAATTGTATCAGCACAAATTCAGAAGATGTTAGATACAGGAATAATTTGGCAATCCTCATCCCAGTGGACCTCTCCAATTTGGATCAAGTTGTGCCAACCGAAGGAGTTAAACCCAATCCATGAAAGATAGAGACTGTGAAGAATTCCTAACCCGCTTTTTTCAGAAACTTTTTCTGGTCTGAAAAGCCAAACGATCTTAAGGTTAAAACCTCTATAATCGAAACATAGAAAGACGACTGTGAAGAATTTGTCTCTTCCTAAAAACCCAAAGAAGCTTAAATCGTTTAGGTACTATAAGCTACTATAGACGATTTATACCACGGTATGCTCATGTAGCCAAACCCCTCACTTCAACATTAAGAGAAAATCCTTCGATCCCCTTCTAGGATACCGCGATTTCGACTTACCATTTATTTTAACGACAGATGCCTTTAACGATACAATTGGTGCTGTGCCAGCCCAAGCCCCGTCGGCGTTTCTAGAATTCTTTCATCAGAATTGAACCTAAACGAGGAGCTGTGTAATGAATTATTTGAAATGATCCTTTTTATCATTCAGAAATTATTAACAAATATCCGGCTCAAACCATTATACGCAAATCTCATAGCCCATAGTCTCTTCTCAAATTGTACAATATTTCCCAATAATTTTAATAATAATAATAAATTTAAAATATAAACATTAATAATAAAAAAAATATATTAATAATAATAATCATAAAAATATTATTATTATTATAGAAAAAATACTAATAATAGTGAACAACCGGCCAAGTTTCATAAAGAGTTTTGAAATAATAAAATCAATCTTTCGAAATATTGATTATTCAGCTCGGATTCAAACCAATCAACGAGATAGAAAAAAAAATTTAATATATCAAGAGCTTTTACTCTGCTTTTCGTAATATTATCACCAGCACTTCATTATTGGTATTGAAATTTAAAGTACAGGAAAGCCAACAACGATAATAACAATATCTTATGATTGTTATTATTATTATTATTATTATTGTTATTTCAATATTATAAATTTTTTGAAAAACAATGTTCTAGATAAGTAAATAAACCGTTATAATCAATAACTATATTAAAAATATATGCCAGACATGATAGAAAAATGTGCCATGAACATACCATGTCGACTTCCAAAAAAACCAGAATTTTGAATCCCGTTCACTTCAAACACTTTTTAAACAAATATGGGTTTTTATAAGACCGTTCAGATAAAGTTCTCAAATGTTCCCGTATTTTCCCAGGAAATATTGGGGATACTTTCCTGGCTTCATTGCCCGGAGAGCATCTATTGAACATAGACTGTCCGTGACAATGAAGTAATGGTCTTTGGGCAAGGTTTCAATGATCTGGGTGTACTGAATAGCAGCTAATTCTACGACGTAAACTGAAGCCGGATCACTGAGTTTGTGAGAAGCGGTGATGTTTTGATTGAAGATGCCGAAGCCTGTGGACCTGTTGATGTTTGATCCGTCAGTGTAAAACACCTTTTCACAGTTGATTGTTCTAAATTTGTTATAAAAAATATTCGGGGCCACTCGAGGGCGTACGTGATCCGGAATTCCACGAATCTCTTCTTTCATGGATGTGTCGAAAAACACAGTAGAATTAGAAGTATCCAAGAAATAAGCACGGTTGGAAACAAACGAAGAAAGATTAATATTCTGAGCCATGTTATCAAAATACAAGGACATAAAACGGGTCTGAGAATTGAGCTCGACAAGCCTTTCGAAGTTTTCAATCACCATCGGATTCAAGATGTCGCATCGGATTATAAGAGATCCCAGAATCGATTTTTCAATGGTAAGACGCCCGCGAGCACTTCGAGACTCATCGTATGAGTCGACTGCATGCAACCTAAGGCAATACGCAAACAACGATACTTCTTTCCAGTTTAATGAAATGGGTGTTCGTGGCGGATCGGAAGCAGAAGCATCTATATTCCATTACGGACAATATCGTTGTTTGGTACAGTCTGATCAGGTCTCCTGGGTGGGCACCCCACAAATTTCCAGTTATTGTACGAAGAAAATTGAATCTCTGCTGGCATTTTTGTTTCAGATACCTAATATGACATCGCCAGGTGTCTTTGGAGTCGAACCAGACCCCGGGGGACGGATGTTAATTTTCGCGCCGGGTACAGGTTTCGTTTGAGCTTGAGTCGCGGTGTCGAGAATCAAGCCTGCCAAAAACGTGTACTCTTCCTCCGGTGGAAGTTCTTGTGTTGTTTCTAGTTTCTCAGATATCGAATTTGTGTAACGTTTCCAATAAATATTTCTTGTGAGGTCATACGAAACATTGATTGTGTCCGATGGTCCTAATCCGTAGGCGATTGAAATTACGATAGGTAGATGATCGCTACCGTGGGGATCAGGGATCACCTTCCACGTGCAGTCCAACCGTAGCGATGTCGAGCAAAGGGATAAATCCAGCGCACTTGGTCTTGCTGGTGGTGCAGGAATTCGTGTCATTTCTCCCGTATTCAAGATTGTCATATTGAAGTTGTCGCAGATATCATTTATCATAGCTGATCTGTTATCGTCGTGAAGACAACCCCATCCCGTACCGTGAGAGTTAAAGTCTTCTAAAATCAACGTCGGTGCGGGAAGGAGTTCAATGATATCACTGAGCCGCTGATGCCCAACCGAGCCTCTTGGCGGAATATATATGGAAGCAATGCAAAGGTCCTTGCCTTTGATTGTAACATGACATGCGACAACTTCAATACCTGGTATCGAGGGGAGGTTAATGCGATAGAAAGAATAGCACTTTTTGATCCCTAAAAATACTCCTCCATAGGGATCATCTCGATCCAGACGAATAATAATAAAATTGTAGAAGTTGAAGCGTATTTCAGAAGTTAGCCAAGTTTCGCACAATGCAAATGCGTCACATTTCAGATTATTTAGGAGAAATTTGAAAGGATCTATTTTTGGGATGATACTTCTACAATTCCACTGTATAACAATGATTGTATCCGTGACCTCGGTGGGTGCTTAGCCATCGAAGGATACGATCGCTGAAGGAAGGGGCCATTTTGCAGTCAACTGCTTCAAGAATGTTTTAACTGTAGGAATAAAAGCCATTAATAGGCTTTTGAGAGGTTCTGAAATATTGAAGGCAGTGATGATCCAGTCCACGATATCAGAGAATTTAACAAATCCAGTATCTGGTAAATTTTCTGACTGATCTTTAGGGACTTTCGAGGGTTTTGAAGTCCCAGGAAGTGATGGAAATTCTTGCTCGGAATTTAATTTTCCAAGGCCTGGAGCTCTTTTCTCCGGTTTTTTGCCATCACTTCCAGTTGTTTTAATTTTTTGAGACCCACCAGAAGATACCTTCGAACCCTTACTAGGGAGCTTACTAGAAGATTTATTTTTTCTCTTTCTGAAGCTATGAGAGACCGCCGAAGATGTACCTTCAAGGGGATCATCATCATCGCTCTCGTCAGCTGACAAACAAGCGAAAACGTTCTCTGGAGGCGTAGCACTCTTCAAAATTTCAGCTAAGGAATGAAGCGAATGTTGCTTAAGTGAACGCCTCATCTTGTCTTTGCGCAGTTTGAACGCGGGGCATGCCGAGAGGTCATGCGGTCCCTCCTTACACTAAAGACACTTTGCAATATCTCCGCCGCAGGAGTTATCCGCATGACTTCCTCCACATTTGATACAACGGGGTTTATTGCAACAATGGGATGCCGTATGTCCCAATTGTTTGCAATTAGTGCAGTTCATGACCCGCGGCACAAAAAAGTGAACAGGTAAACGAACTTGGTCCAGGAGGACGTAATTAGGCAAAGCCGAGCCAGTGAAAGTCACTCGATACGAGTCTGATGGGATGTAGGACTTAGTCCCGTCCTCAGCGGTCGATACTGAACGCAATTGTTTGCAATCCAGTATCTTAAGATTCTTGAGTAGGGGGTTTTTAAAACCTCGCAAGTCAGACTCGGATTGGTGATCACGCTGTCTATCTCGACTTCGCGAGCTGGTACGCGATACTCCCGCGTGAAATGCTCACTTTGAACGATCTCGTTAGCCTGTTTTGCACTGGCTAACAAGACCCTAACCTTGTCTGGGAGTTCTTTATCAATCTTTTGTATTGTAGAATATCGCGAGGTTTGGTCTTTAGAAGGATGTTCAATTTTTACCTTTTTTCCGTTCAATTTTGTCCGGATGTAGACCGCGTACGGACCGTCCGGAAGTGCAAGCCCATCGGGATAATTTTTTATGCGAAATTTATTGCTATCAGATGACTCGATTTCGTCATCTGCAGGAAGGTCAGGCAATTCTGAGCCTTTTGACATGCACGGAACAGTGTCCGTCCGTGTAGAGATTGGAGCTTAAGGTAGTGGTATTGAACAACAGAGAAAAAGACAAAAGAAGGAAAAAAATTATTTAGCTTTAGTTTTCAAACGGCGAACGGCCGTTAAGGTCCGGTCCTAGGAATTCGGTGAATATTCCTTTCGATGAAGTGCAAAAAAAACTCCCTGAGAAAGAAAGCACTTTTTTGTCTCTCTCTCTGCACTGTCCAATGAATCGTTTCCCTTTTTATCACTATATATATTTATCATTGTTTCTAATGTAAACGATAGATGCGCAGCGCCCAGCTGGCGCTGGCTAACGGTACCACACGCAGTGCTGCTTTACACAAGCTCACAGTCGGACTTGAGAACGGATTATTTCAATGTATCACTCGACCGCTCTGATGCAGACAATAGAATACGGAATGATCGTGATAACGGAATAAAACAATTCACCACACGATTGGAGAAACACGAGTTTGCGTCCGATCAGCCCGATAGTTACAGTGGAACTGAGTTGATGGATGGTGAATCTCTATTTCCGGAACCCAAACTGTTACTTCAGAAAGATATCAGATTGTTCTGCGAACACGAGGATTCGGCTTTGGCTCGATTTCTCAAACAGCTTAGACCGGGCAGAGAGTAAGCTGGTAGGCCGATAGCTCTTAGAAAAAGGCGGGTGGGTAATGTCAGAGACATAACTGGATGTCGTGAATACGAAAACAACTGACATGTTCCTTAACACTTCCGAATATCAATTGTATGAATTATGTACGCATTCCCCTTTTTCACATTTTTCGCAAAAACAAAGAACGCTTCACTTGATCTCGATTACTGTGAATTTCACACAGCGAAAAGTGCACAAATCTAAGCAAACTGTTCTTGATTTGCAGTAAACTGAGGATATTTCCCTACGATTTGCAAACAACAAATCCTAATAGTTCTTTAGAAAACTTTTAGAGCCATTAGAACGGCTGATATTGTGCAATGCTCTCCACCGTTGTTTTTTCCCAATGCAAATGACTGGCAGCTGTGACGTAATCGCTCTTGTCGGAAGCGAAACTAGCTGTGCAGACGACACAAAACACATCTGCTCGCAGGGGCGATAGAATCCAAACTGATTGAATTTTTGTTAAGAGATTTCCTTTTATGTGATTTCGTTTGTAGCTTTTTCACTAATGGGCGGTCCTAACGGCTATAAAAATAGCCGCATACAGAATTTTAATGTCGATTATTTCATTTCGGATTTGCATAATTTATTGAAAGAAACTATCAATATGCTGGAGGGACTCGTTTCTAGCATTCAGAAAGGTCAAATTGCGTAATTCTCTACGACATTAAACTCTGGAACATTTTTCGCAAAAACAAAGAAGGCTTCACTTGATCTCGATTACTGTGAGTTTCACACAGCGAAAAGTGCACAAATCTAAGCAAACTGTTCTTGATTTGCCGTAAACTGAGGATATTTCCCTACGATTTTCGAACAACAAATCCTAATAGTTCTTTAGAAAACTTTTAAAGCCATTAGAACGGCTGATATTGTGCAATGCTCTCCACCGTTGTTTTTTCCCAATGCTAATGACTGGCAGCTGTGACGTAATCGCTCTTGTCGAAAGCGTGCAGACGACACAAAACACATCTGCTCGCAGTGGCGATTGAATCCAAACTGATTGAATTTTTGTTAAGAGATTTCCTTTTATGTGATTTCGTTTGTAGCTTTTTCACTAATGGGCGGTCCGAACGGCTATAAAAATAGCCGCATACAGAATTTTATTGTCGATTATTTCATTTCGGATTTGCATAATTTATTGAAAGAAACTATCAATATGCTGTAGGGATTCGTTTCTAGCATTCACAAGGACCAAATTGAGGAACTCACTGCGATATTCACCACTTTTCGGAACATTTTTCCCGGACGATTTGTTGTACAGCAGCAGATATTTTGTTCTCTTCCTTGGAACGCGTTCTGATTGGCTGGTGTTGACATGGAGCAAATGAGACAGGTTTTTCAATAGTGTACTATTGAAATACTTCAATGCTTTTGCAATACACGTTTAAATTGAAAAATTTCGATTCTATTGGTAGTTAGATTATATAAATCCTTTCACAGATCACTGAGCTATGAGCTTTAAAAATACGAGAAAGGCAAACGCGCCTTATGAATTATCCTCTTTGATACTCGTTTATACCAAACATTTCAGAAAAGTTTAATTTTGAATTATTTGAGACTATGTCACAAAACTGAAAATTTTATCATAAAATTGTGATCATATTTCCATGTCGGCATGTCGCAAGTATTAAGTTGATTCATTAGATACAACAATAGATATTCACGATCAGAAACTTATCACTCTCTCAGAGGGTAAATTTTGAAAAGGCACCCCATAGTAAAGTAAGTCGTATTCACGACAAAAATGGGTTGTGTAGAGGTACAGTAAAGTAAATTCCGCATAATTCTTTAGGAGTATTATTATGGTTTTAAGAAGAACCGAATAGAAGTCTGGAATAGAGAACTGGACCCTGAGTTCAGGACCTAAATTTAGATCCAATAACAGACTCAGAATCCAGTTTCAGTCGCTGCTGGTTCTCGCCTTGATGGCCAGCAAGCGAATGAGAGATGCGACCTGAGCGTTTGAGGTTTTTAACCACGCAGAAGGTGCACTCTCCGAAGCTGCTGGTCCCACGACGTCTGCTTCCATCCAACGCACAAGAAGAAATTATCGATTTTCGACCACGGTTCCCCTTTTATACGCATTCAGTTGAAGATATGTGCCTGACTACCTCAAAATCGTCGTCCTTGCGCGAAAAACCCAAGCGAAAGTAAAGAGTTTTCCGCGTTGTTTTCAAATTTTAAGAAAACTTAATTTTTGAGTTGTTTGTGGTTATCGCACACTGTTCAAAATATTATCCTGAATTCCTGATCATATTTTTGATGAAATGGTGAAAGAATTATGTTGCTACCATTAATACAAGTCGAGATATTCACGATTAAGTTCTGCCCATTCTTCCATATGGCTAATTTTGAAAAGGCGCCCCATAGTAAAGTAAGTCGTATTCACGACAAAAGAGGATCTTTTCCCGGTTTCAGTACTGGAATAACTTTAGCTAACCTCCACATTGAAGGAAGTAGGTCGATCCATTTCGACCACTCTATCGGACACGGCCGATTTATGTGGGCTAACTATATTGAGCCCCAGATTGTGTGAAGTAATCGTTTGAACTGTTGAAAGCGCTGAGTCTATTTCCACCTGTGAACCCAGCGGCAGATCGACATCGATATACTCGTTGATGAGGTGTTGGAACTGCTCCCAGTCGACCCGATGATAGCTTCTGCGTTGAGATGCTGGTGCTGTCTCGGTTGAAGAGCGTATCGTCAACACCACCGGATAGTGGTTAGACGATAGCTCGCTGTAGACGACCGACGGGGCAGCAGGGACTATGTCTAAGGGCTTGACGACATCTCCCCCGGCAACTGCGAGTTGTAGGGCTTGCCTAGGATGCGGTGGGGTTTGGCATTGGGCTCTGCTAATCCCTTACAAAAAGCTGCATGTATCCGCAAGCAAGTCCTACTAAAGCGATCGTGTGCCGCTCAAAGTGCACAAGCCCAGTGGGAGTGCCGACTCGGCACATTAGGACTAACGCCAGTGAGGTCCTAACTATGGCATACTGGCTACCATACCATCCATGGATACGATACGGTAGATCGGAATATATAGAGAAACTAGGGCTAACAGCTGTGGTATTCTACTCCTTCAGTAAAGAAGGGTGGAACCGGCTTGAAATGGCGAGTAGGCTAATGCCGCAGCTGCCTTCGGTCCCATAAAACCGTGGCAGGCCTTATGGCACGCCGTCTCACTTTCAGCCACCTGGTTGGGATGACTGGGTGGAAGTAGGTTCAGATGCCCTTTTCCTGATTTGCGCTGATCCGGCTCTGAGCGTAAAGCCAACCCTCGCATGGCCTCACTGCACTGCATAGGTAACCATGGGATCATGATAGCGACTACTTTCGGCTGGGTTTGACGGTAGCCATAAGGGGGACCCATACAAAATGAGTTTTACAACATCTACATCGGCGTCGAACAAGGAGATAAACCCTTTCGCAAGAGGGGGTTTGAGAAGGTCTCCATCCAGAACGGGTGCGAGAGAGGAGAGTGAGGCGGTAGCTGAGGGGACGAGCGACAGCAATGTCCATGTCAAACCAGTTGACCAGCCTGAGTCCCAGGAGCAAGCGAAGGAAGTAGTCAAGCCGAGTATGACAGCGGTCAAAGAACAACTCGACGCGATTATTGAATTCGCGCAGGAGAAATCCAACATTAGCAAGGAGCTGACGCGTAAGGCCGTGATCGTAGCTAAAAGGGACCAAGAGGCGTTGATAGCGCGGCTAGAGGGTGGCGGAAAGTCGGAGAAGTGTTCTCAAACAGAACCCTTCACCTTCGATACCGATAAAAAACAGGAGGCGGTCGACTATGCGCTCCGGCTCACGATTGAGCGGAACAAACAGAGTCGGAAACGCGCCAGGGATTCTCCAGGAAGTAAACGCCTGACTCCCCAGGCCAAAAGGAGCAAAGACCATGGCGGAAATGATGGGGCGAAGGAACGTGGCGAGGGGCTCAACTCAAACCTCGGCATCCGAGTCAAGTAAGCGAACCCGGCGAGAATCCATGGGTGAAGGTCGCCAAGAAGAAAAGTGTCCCAAAAGGTGATGGGCCCATTCCCGCGAGGAGGGCTAGGGACAAAGGTGAGGCTTTGTTGGTTAAGGCCGACAAAGAAAAGTACGCCGATATGCTCAAGG
Source organism: Malaya genurostris (assembly GCF_030247185.1). Classification (NCBI taxonomy): domain Eukaryota; kingdom Metazoa; phylum Arthropoda; class Insecta; order Diptera; family Culicidae; genus Malaya; species Malaya genurostris. The sequence goes on from NC_080571.1 coordinate 177,475,871, forward strand.
CCATGCGGAGTGAGGCAAAGCTAGCCGAGCTTGGCAAAGAGGTTCGCAGCATCCGTCGCACGAAGACGGGAGAGATGCTGCTCGAGCTTAAAAAGGGAGCACAGGTGGGCGGAACGAAGCTTGTTGCGCTCGCCCAACAAGTCCTGGGCGCTACGGCCGAAGTTAGAGCCCTGCGTAACGAGGTTGCACTCCAGTGCAAACGGTTGGATGAAATCGCCACCGCAGAAGAACTGGCTATGGCCATCAAGGAGCATGGAGGTGCGGATGTCCCACAGGAATCCATCCGTTTGAGAAAAGGACCACAGGGCACTAAGATAGCTACATTTAAGCTATCGGCCACGGATGCTAATAAGGCCCTCAAAGTGGGCAGGCTAAAGGTCGGATGATCGGTATACCCAGTGACCGCTTACCAACCGCCGGCGGTCGACATGTGCTTCAGGTGTTTCGAACCTGACCACAAGTCGTGGAACTGCAAAGGCCCAGACCGGAGCAACCTCTGCCAGCGTTGCGGCGGCGAGGTGCACAAGGCGTATGCATGCGAAAGAACGCCACGTTGCATGCTATGCGCGAGCAAGAAAAAGGCTACAATCCACATCATGGGCGGACCTACTTGCTGAACAAGTGGAGGGAGTGAAACAACATGCAAGTAGTACAGCTGAACCTAAATCACTGTGCAGCTGGCCAGTAATTGCTGCACCAGTCAGTGACGGAATGGGGCATTGATGTCGCGATTCTCTCGGATCCCTATCACACACCGGTAGATAACGGGAACTGGGTGTCGGACGAATCCCAGACGGTGGCGATCTTGATGACTGGTCGATACCCAGTGCAAGAGGTGGTGAAAACACAAGCGGAGGGAGTAGCCATAGCTAAGGTAAACGAAGTTTACTATTGTAGCTGCTACGCTTTACCGAGATGATCAATAGACCAGTTCACTCGGATGGTCGACATGTTGACCGCAGACCTGGTGGGTCGGAAGCCGGTGGTGATAGCCGGAGACTTCAACGCCTGGGCAATGGTTTGGGGCAGCCCCTCCTCAATAGGAGAGGTCAGACGTTACTGGAGGCCCTCGCCAAGTTGGACGTCGTGTTAGCGAATGATGGACTGAAAAGTACCTTCCAGCGGAACGGAGTCGAGTCGTTTATCGACCTGACTTTCTGTAGTCCCGGCCTTGCCGGAGATCTTAATTGGAGAGTTGATAATGGCTACACCCATAGCGACCATCTAGCCATTCGCTACACGATCGGTCACTTGGCGAGAAGCACAAGGAGTAATACTCCCTAAACTAGCGTGGAGGGTTGCTAACTTCGACCGCGAAACGTTTTGCGCTGCCCTTGAATTGGAGGAGCACAACGCGAAACTGAGAGGGGACGAGTTGGTCGCTATCTTGTCACGGGCGTGTGACACGACGATGCCTAGAAAGGCTCAACCGAGGACCAACAGACCACCGGTCTACTGGTGAAACGAGCAAATTGCACGTCTTCGCGCATCCTGCCTCAGGGCTAGAAGCAGGATGCAAAGAGCTCGATCAGCAGAGATGAGGATGGAGAGGAATACGGCGTTCAAAACGGTGAAGTTAGCACTAAACAAGGCCACCAGTGCAAGCAAAAGAGCCTGTTTCGACCAGCTATGCGAGGGAGCCAACTCCAACCCATGGGGCGATACCTACAGGATAGTAATGGCCAAAACGAGAGGGGCGCTAGCACCCCGTGAACGTAGTCCGGCGAGGTTGAAGGAAATCATATCAGATCTCTTTCCCCACCACTACACGTCTCCCTGTCAGCCAGCTCCGCTACCAGCGAACGAAGTTGAAAAGGCGACGAACGAGGAGTTGCTCACTGCGGCGAGATCGCTCGATAGATAGAAAGCCCCGGGGGCAAACGGTATTCCGAACGTGGCTCTAAAGGAGGCGGCTGTAATGACAAAACCAGACATGTTCAGGGAGGTCATACAGAGATGTCTGGACGAGCGTATGTTCCCAGACATTTGGAAAAGGCAAAGGTTGGTACTATTACCGAAACCTGGGAAACCCCCACAAGATCCTTCGGCGTCTGATCGACACTGTGGGTAACTCCTTGATAAAATCATCCTCAACAGGCTAGCCCCCTTCATAGAGGAGGCAGGAGGACTGTCCAGCCAACAAAACGGGTTTCGACCATCGAAGAGGTCGAACTGAGTGCATCACATTCAATCTGCTTGGTGGAGGACTGGCTGCGTAGCAGGAAACTGCAAATCGCGCACCACAAAACAGAGGTGATGGTGGTAAACAACCGTAATTCGGATCAGGAGGCGTTGGTACATGCCGGAGATTGCGTGATCCCCTCCAAGAGATCACTGAAGCAATTGGGTGTGATGCTTGACGACAAATTCAGTTTCAGCAAGCACGTTGAATACGCCTGTAAGCGCGCATCAACAGCGATCGCGGCGCTCTCCCGTTTGATTGCCAACAGCTCGCCTGTGCGCTCCAATAAACAACGGATACTGGCAGGAGTGGCAGTTTCGATCCTCAGGTACGGCAGCCCGGTATGGGCGTCGGCACTAAATGTGGAACGCAACGCACAGATGCTTTGGAGTACGCATAGACTGATGTGTCTTCGCGTAATCAGTGCATACCGCACTGTATCGAGGGATGCGGTGGTTGCAAGTATGATGCCTATCGGTCTGATATTGAAGGAAGACGCGGAGCGCTACAGCATGCGAGGAGACAGGAACGCCCGTAGGGCCTCCAAAGCCGCTTCTCTACGCAGATGGCAACAAGAGTGGGATAGCTCAACCAAGGGCAGGTGGACACATCGGCTCATACCTAGGGTTTCGAGTTGGTTTGATAGACCACACGGAGAAGTGAACTTCGGCCTGACGCAATTCCTCACAGGCCACGGGTGCTTCAGATGGTACCTCCACAGGTTCGGCCACGCGACATCCCCTGTATGTCCTGGCTGCCTAGACGAGATCGAGACAGCTTAACACGTCTTGTTCGCATGCTCCCGTTTCGCGGCTCAAAGAAGTGAGCTACTGGAGGCTGCGGCATGGACACCACACTGGAAAACCTGATCCAGAGAATGTGCCACTGCGTAGAGAACTGGAACGCAGTGTCTACCGCGGCATCCCAAATTGCGGGCATATTGAAGCGGAAATGGAGAGCGGATCAACAACAAGCAGCCGCGACCGCTAGCCGCGTAGGGGACTCAAGAGGGATCAGCGAATAAACGTCGGTCCGGGAGAACCTTCTTCGCCGGGAAGCTCTTCGTCGGAGAAGTCTAGATCCATCGTCGGGGACTAGACGAGTAGCACGTAAAACTGCTAGGATCGTCTGAGCGCCAGTGAACCGGAAATCACACTCCAACCGGAATCATTGGATCGACTTAGGCATCTTTTTGGTCGGGTCGTAGACGCGTGCCGTAAGCGTCGGTTCGGGAGGACTTCCCTCGTCGGGGAACCCTCCGTCGGTGTAGACTAGATCTTTTGGCGGAGACTAGTCGAGTAGTTCCGCGACGTAGCATCAGTTTTCTGTCGTCGAGGCGCCAGTGAACCGGGAGTTACCCTCCAGCCGGCATCACTGGACCGACCTCGTCATCCAACTGGTCGATCCCTCGAGAGCAGGATGCTGATCCCCATTCTGCATAAATCTGGGGAGGGTGCTGTCAGCACCAATAGCCTTCCACCCCGAAGTAATACGTAGCGTTGGTGCCGGGGAGGTAGGGTTGGAGATGCAAGGTGTTTTAGTGGGTAGTTCCAATCAACAGTTGGGTAGTCCTGTGGAGAGTCCCACACTCCGTGCGTAAATGCATTTCACCTTGTAAAAAAAAGACGACCGAGGAGCAGGGACTATGTCTAAAAGCTTGACGACCCCTCCTCCGCAACTGAGAGTTGTAGGGCTTGCCTAGGATGTGGTGGTGTTGGGCAGTGGGCTCTGCTAACCCTCTATAAAAAGCTGCATGTATCCCTAAGCAAGTCCTACTAATGCGATCGTGTGCCGCTCAAAGTGCACAAGCCCAGCGGGAGTGCCGACTCGGCACGTTAGGACTGACACCAGTGAGGTTCTAAGTATGGCATACTGGATACCATACTATCCACGGATACGATACGGTAGATCGGAATATATAGAGAAGCTGCAGCTGACAGTTGCAGTATTCTACTCCTTCAATAAAGCAGGGTCTAACCGATTTGATATGGCGAGTAGGCCGCAGCTGCCTTCCGTCCCATAAAACCGTGGCAGGCCTTATGGCACGCCGTCTCACTTTCAGCCACCTGGTTAGGATGACTGGGTAGGTTCAGATGCCCTTTTCATGATTTGCGCTGATACGGCTCTGAGCGTAAAGCCAACCGTCGCATGGCTCCACTGCACCGCATAGGTAACCATGGGATCATGATAGCGACTACTTTCGGCTGGGCTTGACAGTAGCGATAAGGGGGACCCATAATAAAAATGAGTTTTACACAATCAACATCGGCGTCGAGCAAGGAGATAAACCCGTTCGCAAGATGGGGTTTGAGTAGGTCTCCATCCAGAACGGGTGCGAGAGAAGAGAGCGAAGCGGTAGCTGAGAGGACGAGCGACAGCAATGCCCCTGCCAGGATTGAAGTTGCCCCCGGGAGCAAGGGATTGAAGTAGTTAAGTCGAGTATGACATCGGTCATAGAACAACTCGACGCGATTATCGAATTCACGCAGGAGAAATCCAACATCAGCATGGTGCTGAAGGTGAACTTGCTGAAGCTACGAGAGGCCGTAAACGTAGCTAAAAGGGACCAAGAGGCGTTGATAGTGCAGCTAGAAGGTGGCGGAAAGTCGGAAAAGTGTTCTCAAACAGATCCTTTCACCTTCGATACCGATAAAAACCAGGATGCGGTGGACTATGCGCTCCGGCTCACGAATGAGTGGAATAAAGAGTGCCGGAAACGCGTCAGGGATTCTACAGGTAGCAAACACCTGACTCTCAAGGCCAAAGGGAGTATAGACCATGGCGAAAATGATAGCGCGAAGCAACGTGGCGAGGGGCTCAATCCAAACCTCGTCACTCGACCCCCGGATCCGAGCCATATAAGCGAGCCCGGCGAAAATCAGTCTGAGCAACCATGGATGAAGGTCGCCAAGAAGAAAATGGTCCAAAAAGATGCTGGGCCCACTCCCGAGAGGAGGGCTAGGGACAAAGGCGAGGCTTTGTTGGTTAAGGCCGATATAGAAAAGTACGCCGATATGCTCAAGGCCATGCGGAGTGAATCAAAGCTAGCCGAACTTGGCAAAAAGGATTTCAGCATCCGTCGCACGAAAACGGGAGAGATGCTGCTCGAGCTAAAAAAGGGAGCACAGGTGGGCGGAACGGAGCTTGTTGGGCTGACCCAACAAGTCATGGGCGACACGGCCGAAGTTAGAGCCCTGCGTAGTGAGGTTGCACTCCAGTGCAAACGGTTGGATGAAATCGCCACCGCAAAAGAACTTGCCATGGCCATCAAGGAGTAAGGAAGTGTCAAACGGGAATCCATCCGCATGAGGAAAGGACCACAGGGCACCCAGAAAGCTACATTCAAGCTATAGGCCAAGGATGCTAATAAAATCCTCAAAGTGGGCAGGCTAAACGTCGGATGGTCGGTATGCCCAGTGACCGCTTACCAAACCCCGGTGGTGGAGATGTGCTTCGGGTGTTTCGAACCTGGCCACAAGTCGTGGGACTGTAAAGACCCAGACAAGAGCAACCTCTGCAAGCGTTGCGGCGGCGAGGGGCACAAGGCGTATGCATGTGAAAGAACGAAACGTTGAATGCTGTGCGGGAGCACGAAGATGGCAACAAACCGTGTCATGGGCGGACCTACTTGTCCAACAAGTGGAGGGAGTAAAACAACATGCAAGTAGCGCAGCTGAATCTAAATCACTGTGCAGCTGGCCAGTAACTGCTGCACCAATCAGTGGCGGAATGGGGCATTGATGTCGCCATTCTCTCGAATCCCTATCGCATACCAGTAGATAACCAGTGCAAGAGGTGGTGAAAATGTGAGCGGAGGGAGTAGCCATAGCAAAGGTAATCGGAGTGTACAATTGCAGCTGCTACGCTCCACCGAGATGGTCAATAGACCAGTTAACCCGGATGGTCGACAGGTTGACCGCAGACCTGGTGGGTCGGAAGCCGGTGGTGATAGCCGGAGACTTCAACTCCTGGGCAACGGCTTGGGGCAGCCACTTTATCAATAGGAGAGGACAGACTTTTCTGGAGGCCCTCGCCAAGTTAGACGTCGTGTTAGCGAATGATGGACTGAAAAGTACCTTCCAGCGGAACGGAGTCGAGTCGTTTATCGACCTGACTTTCTGTAGTCCCGGCCTTGCCGGAGATCTTAATTGGAGAGTTGATAATGGCTACACCCATAGCGACCATCTAGCCATTCGCTACACGATCGGTCACTTGGCGAGAAGCACAAGGAGTAATACTCCCTAAACTAGCGTGGAGGGTTGCTAACTTCGACCGCGAAACGTTTTGAGCTGGCCTTGAATTGGAGGAGCACAACGCGAACCTGAGAAGGGACGAGTTGGTCGCTATCTTGTCACGGGCATGTGACGCGACCATGCCTAGAAAGGCTCAACCGAGGACCAACAGGCCACCGGTCTACTGGTATAACAAGAAAAATGCACGCCTTCGCGCATCCTGCCTCAGGGCTAGAAGAAGGATGCAAAGAGCTATGGTTCTGTTTCTTCATCATGATAAGTCCCCCTGGCAGCCAGCCCCGCTACCAGCGAACGAAGTTGAAAATGTGACGAACGAGGAGTTGCTCACTGCGGCGAGATCGCTCGAACAAAAAAAAAAGCCCCGGGGCCAGACGATATCCCGAACGTGGCTCTAAAGGTGGCTATAATGACAAAACCCGACATGTTCAGGGAGATCATACAGAGATGTCTAGATGAGCGTATGTGCTCAGACATTTGGAAAAGGCAAAGGTTGCTACTATTACCGAAACCTGGGATACCCCCAGGGGACCCATCGGAGTATAGACCAATCTGTCTGATCGACACTGTGGGAAAGCTCCTTAAGAAAATCATCTTCAACAGGCTATCCCCCTCATAAAGGAGGCAGGAGGACTGTTCAGCCAGCAGTACGGGTTTCGCAGAGGCAGGTCGACGGCGGACGCCATAACATCGGTGGAAACCAGGGTGGAGGTAGCTATCCAGCGCATACGACGAGGAATCCGCTACTTTGCGGTAGTAACGAACGCTAAGATTGCGTTCAATAGGGCTTGCTGGGCAGACATTGCTGAATCCCTACTTCGACTGGGAGTACCGGAAGGGCTGTACCAGATTCTGGAAAGCTACTTCTAGAACCGAGTATTGCTCTATGAGACCGAGGAAGGCACACGTAACACTCAAATCACGGCTGGAGTACCACAGGGAACAGGAAACTGCAACTCGCGCACCACAAAACAGAGGTGATGGTGGTAAACAACCGCAAATCGGATCAGGAGGCGTTGGTACATGCTAGAGATTGCGTGATTCCCTCCAAGAGATCACTGAAGCAATTGGGTGTGATGCTTGACGACAAACTCAGCTTCAGTAAGCACGTTAAATACGCTTGCAAGCGCGCATCAATAGCGATCGCGGCGCTCTCAAGAATGATGGCCAACAGCTCGCTTGTGCACTTCTGTAAGGAGGCAGTTTCATCCTCAGGTACTGCAGCCCGGTATGGTCGTCGGCACGTCGAGGGGACAGGAACGCCCGTAGGGCCTCCAAAGCCGCTTCTCTACGCAGATTTCAACGAGAGTGGGACAGCTCAACCAAGGGTAGGTGGACACATCGGCTCATACCTAGAGTCTCGAGTTGGTTAGATAGACCTCACGGAGAAGTGAACTTCGGCCTGACGCAATATCTCACAGGCCACGGGTGCTTCAGGTGGTACTTCCACAAGTTCGGCCACGCGACATCCCCTGTATGTCCTGGCTGCCCAGACAAGATTGAGACGTTTCGTTCCCGTTTCGTGGCTCAAAGGAGTGTGCTACTGGAGGTATGTGGAATTGATACCTCAACCGATCCAAAGATTGTGCCATTGCATAGAGAACTTGAACGCAGTGTCGACCGCGGCATCCCAAATTTATGGAATATTGCTGAGAAAATGGAGTGCGGAGCAACAACAGGTAGCCGCGATCACTGGCTCAAGAGGGATCAGCGAGTAAACGTCGGTACGGGAGAACCTGTTTCATCGGGAAGAGCTTCGTCGGAGTAATCTAGATCATTCGTCGGGGACTAGACGAGTAGTACGTAAAACTGTTAGGATCGTCGGGGCGCCAGTGAACCAGAAGCTATCCTCCAACCGGAATCACTTGATCGACCCAGGCATCATCTCGGTCGGGCGTTGATGGATATCGAAAGCGTCGGTTTTGGGAAAGCATCCTTCGTTAGGGAACTCTCCGTCGGTGTAGGCTAGATCCTTCGGCGAGGGCTAGTCGAGTAGTCGCCACAACACCAATTCGAGTCATCGAGGCGCCAGCTAACCGGAAGCCATGCTCCAACCGGAATCGCCGGACTCCTTCGGGTGTCCCGTGTGGTGTTAAAGCGGGCTCGGTGTCGGGAGAATCTCCTTCGCCGGGGGGCTCTCCGACGGAGTAGTCTAGATCCTTTATCGGGGACTAGATGAGTAGATCGTCGCGTGGTACCGTTATTATCGTCTGAGTGATAGTAAACCGGAAGCCACGCTGAAATCGGAATCATTGGGTCGACTTAAGCATCCTCTTATATCTGGTCGAGCCCTCGAGAGCAGGATGCTGATCACCATTCTGCATAAATCTGGTGAGGGTGTTGTGAGCACCAATAGCCATCCACTCCGAAATAATACCTAGCGGTAATGCCGAGGTGGTAGGGTTGGAGATCCAAGGTGTTTTAGTGGGTAGCTCCAATTAACATTTGGGTAGTCATGTGGAGAGTCCCATAATCCGTGCGTAAATTGCATTTCACCTTGTAAAATAAAGACGACCTGGGAGCTGATGATGGCGATGTCGGAGATGGAGATGTCCAGTATGGAATGGAGCCCTGAACGTGAGAGTCGTGTTAGGCAGTACGGTGCGATGATATTGTATTGGCCGCCTTTAAAATATTCAGCAAGGACCATTCTGGATGGGACTAAGTCATATACCCCATCAGACTCGTATCGAGTGACTTTCACTGGCTCGGCTTTGTCTAACTATGTCCTGATGTACCGAGCACGTATAAATGTTCGCGTTTTTGTGCCGCGGGTAATAAACTGCACTAATTGAAACCAATTGAGACATACAGCATCCCATTGTTGCAATAAATCCCGTTGTATATAGTGTGGAGGTAGTCATTGCGGAAATGTTTAAATGTGCTACGCCACCTACCAAAAATCGTTACGCTTACTTGTCAACTGACGAGAGCGAATATGATGACCCCCTCGAGGGTACATCCTCGACTGTCCCTAATATCTCATCAGTCAAAAAGAGGATAAATATTTCCTCTCAACTCCCTAGTAAGGGTTCGAAGATGTCTTTAGAGGGGCAAATAAAACAAAAGCAATAGGAAGTGATGCCAAACAAGCTCCACGTCTTGGTAAATTCAATTCCGTGCAAGAATTTCTACCCCTTTATGGGACTTCAAAACCCCCGAAAGTAAATAAAAATCAATCAGAAAATTTACCAGACATTGGGTTTGTTAAATTCTCTGATATCGTGAACTTCCTTCGATACTTAGTTGAATATTTCAGAACCTCTTAAAAGCCTATTAATGACTTTCATTCCTACAGTTGATATATTTTTGAAGCAGTTGAATGCAAAAAGGCCCCTTCTTTCACCGATCGTCTCCTTCGATGGCTAAGTCACAACCCGAGGTCACTGATACAATCACTGTTATTCAGTGGAATTGCAGAAATATCATCCCAAAAATAGACCCTTTCAAACTATTAGTAAAAATTCTAAAATGTGACGCAATTGCATTATGCGAAACTTGGCTAACTTCTGAAACACCCTTAAACTGTCACGACTGTCACGATTTTAACATTATTCGCCTGGTTCGGAATGATCGCAACGGAGGAGTACTTTTGGGGATCAAAAAGTGCTATTCTTTATGTCGATTCAACCTCCCCTCGATACCAGACTTAGTTATATCATAGAGCGCCTTCCCCCACCGACGAAAGGAGACTTTAACTCACACGGTATGGGATGGGGCTGCCTTCACGACGATAACAGATCAGCTATGATGCATGATATTTGCGACAACTTCAATAATTCAATCTTGAATACTGGAGAAATGACACGGAATCCTGCACCACCAGCAAGATCAAGTGCGCTGGATTTATGTCTTTGCTTGACATCGCTATGGTTGAAAAGTGGAAGGTGATCCCCGATCCCAATGGTAGCGATCATCTACCTATCGTAATTTCTATCATTTACGGATCAGGAAAATTTGAGACAATCAATGTTTCGTATGGCCTCACACTAAATATTGATTGGAAATGCTACGCAAATTCAAAATCTGAGAAAATAGAAACAGATCGAAAACATCCTCCGGAATAAGAGTACACGTTTTTGGCTGGCTTGATTCTAGACACCGTGATTCGAGCTCAAACGAAACGTGTATCCGGCGCGAAAACCAACATCTGTCCTCCCAACCCGAAATGGGACAAAGAGTGTTCATCACTGAACGCGAAAAGAAACTCCGCGTTAATACTGTTTAGAGACAATGGAACACCTGAGAATTATCGTAATTACGCAACGTTAGACACGCAATTGAAGAACTTAATTACAGCAAAAAAATGCGGTTACTGGCAATCCGTCAACAAACCGAAAAAGAAACATCGATCAGCTCTCTTTGGAACACAGCCCGATGAATGCGCAACAAAAACTCCACGAACGAAAGCGGGGAATATTCGAATCGCTGGATATTTGATTTCGCTGAAAAAGTGTGTCCTGACTCTGTTCCGGAACAAACGATCATGCGAGTCGCCTCATCAAACAGAAATGAAACATCATTTACGATGGTAGAGCTCTCTCTCTTGTCGTGTGGCAATAATGCTCCGGGGTTAGACAAAATCAAATTCAACTTGTTGAAAAATTGCCCTGATTCTGCCAAAAGGCGCTTATCGAATTTATGCAATAGGCTTCTTGAGGATAATATTGTCCCGCATGACTGGAGACAAGTAAGAGTTATCGTCATTCAAAAACCAGTGAAACCAGCCTCCGATCACAATTCGTATCGGCCGATTGCTATGCTTTCCTGTATCCGGAAATTGTTCGAAAAAATGACTCTGTTTCGTCTAGACAATTGGGTCGAGACTAATGGCTTACTCTCCGATACACAATTTCGTTTCCTCAATGGCAAAGGAACGAACGATTGTCTTGCGTTGCTCTTAACCTCAAATGACATTTGCTCGTTAAGAACAAATGGCGTCAGCTGTCCTAGACATTAAGGGGGCTTTTGACTCAGTTTCTATAAACATTCTATCTGAGAAGTTGCATCAGCATGGTCTTTCACCGATTTTGAATTAATTTTTGTACAATCTATTGTCCGAGAAATACATGTATTTCTCGCATGGTTATTTTTCGACAATACGATTCAGTTACATGGGTCTTCCTCAGGGCTCATGCTTAAGCCCCCTTTTATACAATTTGTACGTAAATAACATCCATGAATATGTTATTTGGTTTTAATTGCCGCATAATATCTACTATATCGATTTTGATTGTTTCTTTTCGGCAAGCATTAACTGAGAGAGACGAAGGATAGGAAATGAAAAGACGGATATGTATTCTAGATTGAATCAGTTATAAATTTAGAACGGAAAAGCTAGATTAGGCAGGCTCATATAAGCATGATCAGATGAAAGAAATGAACTCTATTTTACCTTCTACTTTCTAACTGTTATCGTCGTGAAGGCAGCCCCATCCCATACCGTGTGAGTTAAAGTCTCCTAAAACCAACGTCGGTGGGGCAAGGCGCTCTATGATATCACTGAGCCGCCGATGTCCAACCGAGGCTCTTGGATGAATATAGAAAGAAGCAATGCGAAGGCCCTTGCCTTTGATTGTAACATGACATGCGAAAAATTCGATCTCTACTGAGTGTCTGGCTTTGTCGTTTGATGCGATATACCCTCCGTTGTGTGCGGAACGAAAGGCCACGAATAGTTCAAACACAATAGGAATGCGGCTGGCACTTCCAACTTATTTCCTCAAAAAGAATTGGAAACAGCTGCGGTGTCAGAATTAAGAGAATAATAATCGCGTGATCGTATGTAGGCGGGAAGATTTGAATTCTATTTTGCCGATGTCAGTAGCATAGTGTGGTGAAGAACTACACTTGTTACACGACCATACTTGGGGACTTTAGTGTTCGACCCCCTCAAGTAGAAGGTAAAATAGAATTCATTTCTTTCTTCTGATCATGCTTGTATGAGCCTGCCTAGGCTAGCCTTTCCGTTTTAAATTTATAACTGATTCAATCTAGAATACCTATCCGTCTTTTCATTTCCTATCCTTCGTCTCTCTCAGTTAATGCTTGCCGAAAAAAACCAATCAAAATCGATATAGTAAACATCGATGAATGTATCAATGCATATTGCACGCTAAGGCAACTTGCCGACGACAGCCTTCTGTTTATTATATAATCCAAAGCTGCTGATCTGCAAGGACCATTGCAAAATATCCTCGACAATTTGTCGACATGGGCTCTGCAAATGGGTATAGAGTTCTTTACGGAGAAAACTGAGCTGGTTGTATTTTCAAGGAAGCGAGAACCAGCACAATTACAGCTACAACTAAGGGGTGAAACCATAGCTCAGGATTTAAATATCTCGGGGTCTGGTTCGACTCCAAAGGCACCTGAGAATGTCACAAAATTTTTGTCTGAAACAAAAATGCCAGCATATAATCATTTTTCTTCGCACATAATCAAAACTTGGTGGGCACCCCAGGAGACCTGAACAGGCTGTATCAAACAACGATATTGTCCGTAATGATATATGGATGCTTCTGCTTCCGGTCCGCCTCGAACACCCATTTCATTAAACTGGAATAAATTCAATATCGTTGTTTGCGTATTGCCTTTGGTTGCATGACGTCGATTCATACGATGAGTCTCGAAGTGCTCGCGGGCGTTTTATCGTTGAAAAATCGATTCTGATATCTCTCCTATCGATTACTTATCCGATGCGATATCTTGAATACGATGGTGATTGAAAACTTCGAAAGGCTTGTCGAGCTCAATTCTCAGACCCGTTTTAGGTCCTTGTATTTTGATTACATGGCTAAGAATATTAATCCTTCTTCGTTTGTTTCCAACCGTGCTAATTTCTGGGATACTTTTGATTCTACTTTGTTTTTCGACACATCCATGAGAGAAGAGATTCGTGGAATTCCGGATCACGTGCGACCTCAAGTTGCCCCAAATATTTTCTATAATAAATTTAGAACAGTCAACTGTGAAAAGATGTTTCATACTGACGGATCAAACATCACCGCTTCGTACAAACTCGGTGATCCGCTTTCAGTTTATGTCGCAGAGTTATCAGCTATTCAGTACATTTGGTGCGGGTGCGACCAATTAATGTTGTTTCAAATAAAGAGATGGCTTTTTGGTCAATTTGTTTCTCGTCAAAACATTTATTTTTCGTTAAAGGCCAACTTTTCGAAGGTTATACCTTCATCTTTAGGGCAAAATGACTACACATATTTTTCGTCAAGTATGGTGTCGTTGTGCGTGGGAAGTGCTTATTGTTGAGTAGCTGTTTTTCAACCAACCATTATAAATGTTACACCATACTTGTCGTCGTTTTGCCCTGAAGATGCAGGTATAACCTTCGAAACGTAGGACTATAACGAAAAATAGATGTTTTGACCAGAAACAAATTGACCAAAAAGCTATTCAATACACCCTAGAGATCATTGAAACTTTGCCCAAAGACCATTAATTCATTGTCACGGACAGTCTAAGCTCGAAAGAAGCTATCCGGGAAATGAAGTCAGGAAAGTATCCCCCATATTTCCTGGTCTAAATACGGGAACAATTGCGAATTTTATTTGAACTTCCTTATTCAATATCGTTAGTCTGAATCCCTTCGCATTGGCTACATTCCATTAACCCTAGTGTATCGACGAAACCTTGGTTCAGGTGGATGAACGTGAGTCGCGATTTCATTTGTGTTATATCGCGGCTCATGTCAAATCATTACATTTTCAACGTACATCTCCGGCGTGTTGGGCTCGCGGATAGCGGTCTCTGCACTTGTGGCGACGGTTATCAGGACATCGAGCAAGTCGTGTGGTCGTACTTAGAGTGTTGTTCATCGCTCAGAAAGTATAATCTCCACCTTCAGGTTCGACACTAACATCCGCCCTATTCTCTTGATCGCCGTCCCTGTCCACTATATTCATTGGATTTAACAAGATCTTTTTTTGTCACTAACTTCCTTGAAATTTATTGAAAGATGGCTTTTTGGTCAATGTTTCTTTACAAAATATTTATTTTGCGTTAAAAGCCGACGTTTCGAAGGAATATCCCTTCATCTTCAGGGCAACTATAAGGTTAACATACATGATTAGTCACAGTTTTCACATTATACAATTTCATAACAAATTGTTTACTCACAAACGACAACAAATATTTTTCGTCAAGTGGATTGGAACATTTAAAATGATCAGAAACGGGAACGGCTACTCTACACTAAAAGCACAAACGGTGTGAAAACATTAATTTGAACGAACTACGATTTGAATTTGTATGTTTGTTTTAACTTACACAGTCACTTCCCCCGCACATCAAACTAGATTAAACATTGAAATATTTCTTAGTCATGGCTGATAATAGAGCAAAAATCAGAAAGAGATAGATGAGCAGCAATAGACAGCGAAAATGAGGAGATGAACACGTAGGAAAAGAAAGATACTGTTGTTAATATGAGAGAGAGTACAACAAACCAGAGTATGCTGCATTTAAATTATGTGTATCGGTTCTAAAGTTAATGGTGGAACCATCTGTGAAAATGTGACACATTTCTAAAATTTGCAGTGCATTGATCCTATTATCTTGATCTAGAATCTTTGCACTGTCCAAATCAAAAATGTGCTCAGATTCAATCATGTGCACCATTAACGCTGTCTTTTTATATTCATCCGTTTTGCTCTCACTCTGATCGGTGCCCGACGGGACGAATTTTTGGTACCGCTGTATCAAAGAGCGGTGTCCAGACAACCGCTGTTTCAGTTGCTGCGTGGTTAAGCCAATGTATGAGCTATCGCATTCTGTACACGGAATGCGATAGATTACATTGCGCCTTAGAAACTTCGAAGTGGAATCCTTGAGCCTCGAAAAAAGTGATGCGTTAGTTTCTATGCACTTAAACCCCAAACGCACATTCTTGTGGTTCCTCTGAATAATCTTAGCCAGATCTGGGGTAAGTGCATCCACATGGTGAAGCGACCGGTACACCATTTGGTCACTGTCGCTTTTGTTTCGGTTGTCATCGTTCAGTTTGTTCACACATCTATTTATAAGTCTGTTGATGAGTGAACTTGGATAGTTGTTGCGGATTAAATAATCACGCACTGTTTTCTTTTTCTCAGTTACAGATTTGCACGTTGACAACCGAAACACTCTCCCAATGAAACCAGTGGCCGTGTTTAGCTTTTGCGAAAGTGGATGAAAGGAGAGAAAATTCAAAATTCGTCCCGACGCAGTAGGATTTTTGTACCAGTCGGTGACGATTTTTTGCTCCTCTGTTCTTATTAAAAGCATGTCTAAGTACGGCAGTTGGTTGTTTTCTTCCACTTCGCATGTAAATTGAATATGAGAGTTGTATGCATTCAATGCGTCACTCACATATTCAATTCTGTCTCTTGGGAGAGCGGTGACCAAATCATCAACATATTTTTTGAAAAATGGAATGGGCGTACCGATCGTCCCCATCACTTGATCGAGCAAGGATTCCATTACTAGATCGGCAAGTGCAGGTGGCAATGGATTACCCATCGCAGTGCCGGAGGTTTGCCTGTAGTAAGTGCCACGGAAGACAAAATAACTGGAGGATAGATTGAAATCGACTAGTTGAGTGAATAAATCACTGTCTTTGATGGTTGTATTTTTCTCGATCGAACTCCAATTATTTTGCACCGCTTTGATAACCAGGTCTCGGGGAATGCAAGTAAACAAACTAACGACATCAAAAGAAACCAATACGTAGTTAGGTGGAAGGGTAACGTTGTTTATGAATGAACAAAACTCATAAGAGTTTTGAACATTGTATTTGTTCTGGTCAATCGATTGTCGTATTATGTTTGCAAGAAACTTTGAGAGATGATATGTTGGGCAATTAATGCACGACAATATGACTCTCAGTGGAATATTCGGTTTGTGTATTTTTGGAAGTCCGTAAATTTTTGGATACGTTGCATTGTGTGTTATTAACCGAGACCTGGTGTTTTGGTCGATCATTTTTCGATCGTATAAAGCATTCACCAGTTTATTGTTCTTCGTTTGGACTTTGTTAGTCCAATCAGAATCAATCCTCTCGTATGTACTCTGGTCACCAACAAGGGCTTGCATTTTGTTTTCATATTCTTCTTTTTTCATTATTACAGTTCTGTTTCCCTTGTCAAATTTCCCTTGTCATTTGCTAAAGTTGAAATTGAAACACAAGTAAATTTCACCACGAACGACGCTTGGATACGGAATACTACAGATGTAGTAGTTCCTAAAGAAGCAATGGTTTTATTAGGATATGGTCCCAAGTTTGCTTTGCCTTTCGAGGATAATCGAGAAATTCCATATTTTCAGATTATTGCTGACTTGGAATCGATCCTTAAACTCGAGCCCGACGAGATTCTACAGACGGCAAGCCGCAATCAGTTCACTAATATAATGCAAAACTACGTGAACAAAAGGAAGAACGGTTTATTCAATTCGTCTACCAGTGCCGTCGATCCTTTTTTGATCGAAGCATATCACATCAGCAAAAAGTTCATTCGAGACAATCCTGATGTTTGTGTTCTGCCAGCTGACAAGGGAAACAGAACTGTAATAATGAAAAAAGAAGAATATGAAAACAAAATGCAAGCCCTTGTTGGTGACCAGAGTACATACGAGAGGATTGATTCTGATTGGACTAACAAAGTCCAAACGAAGAACAATAAACTGGTGAATGCTTTATACGATCGAAAAATGATCGACCAAAACACCAGGTCTCGGTTAATAACACACAATGCAACGTGTCCAAAAATTTACGGACTTCCAAAAATACACAAACCGAATATTCCACTGAGAGTCATATTGTCGTGCATTAATTGCCCAACATATCATCTCTCAAAGTTTCTTGCAAACATAATACGACAATCGATTGACCAGAACAAATACAATGTTCAAAACTCTTATGAGTTTTGTTCATTCATAAACAACGTTACCCTTCCACCTAACTACGTATTGGTTTCTTTCGATGTCGTTAGTTTGTTTACTTGCATTCCCCGAGACCTGGTTATCAAAGCGGTGCAAAATAATTGGAGTTCGATCGAGAAAAATACAACCATCAAAGACAGTGATTTATTCACTCAACTAGTCGATTTCAATCTCTCCTCCAGTTATTTTGTCTTCCGTGGCACTTACTACAGGCAAACCTCCGGCACTGCGATGGGTAATCCATTGTCACCTGCACTTGCCGATCTAGTAATGGAATACTTGCTCGATCAAGTGATGGGGACGATCGGTATGCCCATTCCATTTTTCAAAAAATATGTTGATGATTTGGTCACCGCTCTCCCAAGAGACAGAATTGAATATGTGAGTGACGCATTACATGCGAAGTGGAAGAAAACAACCAACTGCCGTACTTAGACATGCTTTTAATAAGAACAGAGGAGCAAAAAATCGTCACCGACTGGTACAAAAAACCTACTGCGTCGGGACGAATTTTGAATTTTCTCTCCTTTCATCCACTTTCGCAAAAGCTAAACACGGCCACTGGTTTCATTGGGAGAGTGTTTCGGTTGTCAACGTGTAAATCCGTAACTGAGAAAAAGAAAACAGTGCGTGATTATTTAATCCGCAACAACTATCCAAGTTCACTCATCAACAGACTTATAAATAGATTTGTGAACAAACTGAACGATGACAACCGAAACAAAAGCGACAGTGACCAAATGGTGTACCGGTCGCTTCACCATGTGGATGCACTTACCCCAGTTCTGGCTAAGATTATTCAGAGGAACCACAAGAATGTGCGTTTGGGGATTAAGTGCATAAAAACTAACGCATCACTTTTTTCGAGGCTCAAGGATTCCACTTCGAAGTTTCTAAGGCGCAATGTAATCTATCGCATTCCGTGTACATTGGCTTAACCACGCAGCAACTGAAACAGCGGTTGTCTGGACACCGCTCTTTGATACAGCGGTACCAAAAATTCGTCTCGTCGGGCACCGATCAGAGTGCGAGCAAAACGGATGAATATAAAAATACAGCGTTAATGGTGCACATGATTGAATCTGAGCACATTTTTGATTTGGACAGTGCAAAGATTCTAGATCAAGATAATAGGATCAATGCACTGCAAATTTTAGAAATGTGTCACATTTTCACAGATGGTTCCACCATTAACTTTAGAACCGATACACATAATTTAAATGCAGCATACTCTGGTTTGTTGTACTCTCTCTCACATTAACAACAGTATCTTTCTTTTTCTACGTGTTCATCTCCTCATTTTCGCTGTCTATTGCTGCTCATCTATCTCTTTCTGATTTTTGCTCTATTATCAGCCATGACTAAGAAATATTTCAATGTTTAATCTAGTTTGATGTGCGGGGGAAGTGACTGTGTAAGTTAAAACAAACATACAAATTCAAATCGTAGTTCGTTCAAATTGATGTTTTCACACCGTTTGTGCTTTTAGTGTAGAGTAGCCGTTCCCGTTTTTGATCATTTTAAATGTTCCAATCCACTTGACGAAAAATATTTGTTGTCGTTTGTGAGTAAACAATTTGTTATGATATTGTATAATGTGAAAACTGTGACTAATCATGTATGTTAACCTTATAGTTGCCCTGAAGATGAAGGGATATTCCTTCGAAACGTCGGCTTTTAACGCAAAATAAATATTTTGTAAAGAAACATTGACCAAAAAGCCATCTTTCAATGTTTTACAACAAAGTGGTCGTACCGTCTTCACAATATAAAAACTAACTTCCTTGTTTCCCCTTCCCCCGTCTCTTCACCATCTCGATGCAACTAATTAGATCTCTTTCGTTTTTAGACATCTTGTTCCCCTTTTTACCACGTTTTACAACATGCGGGCCACCCGCCGGGCCTTCGTAGCCTGGGGGTGTTCCCCGCGGACCCACACGGACCGAAGAAAGTGGCCAACATAGATATTTACCAACGCCAACTGGAAGGCTCTCATGCTATATTCAATTCACCGGACACTACCGATCGCCAGCTGAAAGCTGGATTCTCGAGAATTTCGCGGCCTCGATAATACATTACATAACGATACTATTTTAGTTTTACCCTTGCCATCTTAAAGCTTAAGCAGTGTGCCTTAAAATTATGCAATATTGAATTAAAAAAACCCTTCTTAATCCACCTAGTGGTGTGATAATGCCTTTCTCTTCTTACATAACAGTCTCATGAAAATATATTTCATACTTTTATTATATAATTCCAGATACTAATTTTGACACCAATTGATTCAGATTGATTCGAGTAGTTCACAAAAGCATGCTTCAGTGTTTATTTCACACAGGCAGCATCATTTTTCCAAACTAGTGCTTGACATTTGCGTTGCCTATTTGTATGAGAACAGTGATGCTAATCTAAAAAAGCCTTCTTAGTCCACTTAGTGGAATTTTCATATATCTTGAAAAATCACCATAGGGGGGAGTACATGAAATTTTCGAAATCGAAAAAAAAAGTTTGATGCCAAAAGGCTTAGAATTGCATGAAATGCCGAGATTTAGTGCTATCTCGAAATTTTTTTTTTTTTGAAAAATACGAATTTTTGTGACTTAGAAAAAATATAAAAACATGAAAGTTCCAGAAAGTTGATTTTTTCAAAAAAATTTTTTTTGGGATGACACTCAATTTCGATATTTCATGTAGTTTTGAGAGATTCGGCATCAAAATATTTTCGATTTTGGAAATTTCATGTACTCCCTCCTATGGTGCTTTCTCAAGATCGAAAATTGTCAAACCTTTACCACCGGGACCCCTTACGCATGTCCGATTGAGCTCAAATTTTGCGTGAAGGCTTTTTTCGAGGTGCTTAACCTTTTCAGCACTAGAGCTTAACGAAAATAGAGGTGATCCCAAAATTTTGGCACCCTTATATATAAGAGCGGTAAAAATCAACGTGTTTTGTCGTTTACGTCACATATACCATCATACGGTTACTTCACTTATACAATCATATCTCCGGAACCAAAAGTCACAGCCATTTGATCTTCAAACGTGATCAATGGCCCGACAGTAGCTTTCAAACGAGCCCAAGTTTGTTAAAATCGTTTCAGCCATCTCTGAGAAAATTCATCGCGTTCAAATATCTTCGAAAAGTGCACACACATACACACACACATACATACACACACATACATACACACACATACATTTTCCGATCTCGTCGAACTGAGTCGAATGGTATATAACACTATGGGTCTTCGAGGCTCCGTTCGAAAGGCGGTTTTTCCAGCAATTCTAATACCTTTCTATAGAGAAAGGCACCAGAACTCACCTAGTGGTGTGATAATGCCTTTCTCTTTCTTCAAAACAGTCTCATAAAAACATTTTTCTATCATTTTATTGAATAATTTGCGATACTAATTTCGACTCATTTTTAACACCAATTAATTCAGATTGAATCGAGTAGTTCACAAAAGCATTATTCACGGTTCATATCACATAGTAGGCATCATTTTTCCAACCAAGCGCTTGACATTTACGTTGCCTATTTGTATGAGAAGAGTGATGCCAATATAAAAATTTTCTAAAGTTTGAGCGAATTCTATACCTATTTTATATATATATATATATATAAAAAGGTAAAAAACCTTCTCAGTCCACTTAGTGGAATTTTCATAGATCTTGAAGGTTTTGATGCCAAAAGTCTTAGAATTGCATGGAACGTCGAGATTTAGTGTTATCTCGAAAAAAAATTTTTTTTAAAGGAATCGACTTTCTGGGAGAATAAGTATTAAAAATTTATCTAAGTTCCAGAAAGTCAATTTTTCCAAAAAAAAATTGTTTTTGAGATAACACTAAGTGTCGACGTTTCATGCAATTTTAAGATATTTGACATAAAAAAATTTTCAATTTCGGAAATTTTATGTACACCCCCCTATGACAAAGATAAACTCAAGATGGAGTACTCTATGATTTTTCATATACCATTCAAATGGGACCCCTCGATGAAATCGGTTCACCGTCAGTTGCAGTACAATTCTTAAACCAAACAACAAGCGTCGAATCGCTACATGCGTCGTAACTACGACAATGTTTGTTTATGTAGAGTTAATTTTAAATTGCAATATGATAGAAATCGTGATATTCTGATCCATATCGAGTGGATTTTGAAACAGGAAAACAAAAATCAATTAGAATTATTGCTAAGAATCTTTTCAATTTGCAATATTCCTACGTAAGATAAGTTTGTATGTAATAGTGATTGTATGTTACAACATATTTTGTGCGATATGTTTACATATGTATACTTCCTTCTAAACTTGTGTTGTTGCTATGGAATTTTACCGTCATTTTCAAATGTTTATCGACGCTTATTTACGAAGGGTCAACAAAATTACACTATTACTTAGTTCACTGGTTCACGATTACTGGTCCGATATTTTTCGAAAGATCGTATTGGACATTGTAATCTTGAGTTTATATTTGAATATGGTGCTTTTTTAAGATCGAAAATTTCCAAACTTTTACCGCCGGGCAGCACCCCTTACCCATGTCATACCTTTCAAACGAGCATAAGTTTGTTCAAATCGGTTCAGCCATCTCTGAGAAAATTGAGCGCGTAAAAAAACAATGCGTTTTGTCGGTTACGCCACTTATACAATCATATATCCGGAACCAAAAGTCACAGCCATTTGATCTTTGAACTTGATCAATAGCCCGACAGTAGCTTTGAGCGCGTATGAATATCTTCGAAAAGTGAATACACACACACACACACATACACACATACACATACATACACAGATATTTTCCGATCTCGTCGAACTGAGTCGAATGGTATATAACACTATAGGTCTCCGAGGCTCCGTTCGAAAGTCGGGTTTTTCAGCAATTTGAATACGTTTCTATAGAGAAGGGCAAAACCCTTCTTAGCCCACTTAGTGGAATTTTCATATACAATCTTAGAAAATCACCATAGTGGGGGAAACATGAAATTTTCGTAATCGAAAAAAAAATTTAGATGAAAAAAGTCTTAGAATAGCATGAAACGTCGAGATTTAGTGTCATCTCGAAAAAAAAATTTTGAGATGATAAATTTCGACGTTTCATGCAATTTTGCGATTTTTGGCATAAAAAAAAGTTTGATTTCGGAAATTTCATTTCGATGTCGATTTTCAAACTTTAACCGCTGGGCAGCACCCCTTACCCATGTCCAATTTAGCATAAGTACTTTGTTCGAAGTGCCTAAACTTTTGACCAATAGAGCGTTACGAAATTATAGGTGATGCCAAAACATTGGAACCCTTATATACATAAGAGCGGTAAAAAACAACGTGTTTTGTCGTTTACATCACTTAGACCATTATATATCCAGAACCAAAAGTCACAGCCTTTTGATATTCGAACTTGATTAATATCCCAATAGTCGCTTCCAAACGAGCATAAGCTTGTTAAAATCGGTTCAGCCGTCTCAGAGAATCTTGAACGATAAAAAAAAATCAATGCGTTTTGTCGGTTACGTCACTTATAACATCATATCTTCGGAACCCAAAGTCGCAATCATTTAATCTTCGATTTTGATCAATGGACTAATAGAAGCTTTTTTTGTTGAAATCAGTTCAGCCATCACTGATACAATTGCGCGGTGAAAACAGGCGGGTGGGTAATGTCAGAGACATAACTGGATGTCGTGAATACTGACACGCTCCCATCACTTTTCCGAATATGAGTTAGTTGATTGATTGTATGAATTGTGCAAGCTTTCCTCTTTTTCACTAACAGAGTTTGAAGCGATGCACCTACATTAAAGTACAGATTAGTTACATCAAACAGCTACTATTCTACAACTATATATTCCAAACTTCAACAAATCCTTTTTAATTAGCTAATATAGGAGGCTAGGTACGACAAATTTGTAGTTTATTTTTATTGAAACTATGAAGTTCGAAGATATCCGATTCTTTTCGAAATTTCAGTACGAGACAATTGCAATGGCCTGGTCTGAAATGTATCGACGATCTTCGGTATGCAAGAGTAATTTTAATAATAGTAATGATAGTAATAATAATAATAATAATAATAATAATAATAATAATAATAATAATAATAATAATAATAATAATAATACAGATTACCCTGTACATATGGCAACCCTGTTTCGCATGGCATATTTTCACACGACCCCATACTAGTATAAAGATGTGTTCAACATCATAAATTTCGCTTTCGCATGCATGCCGTTCGTAATTGAATGTGTTAGTGACGGTACAACTTTGCCTTTCTACCGGTTTTCGGTGCCATCGTGCTGACGGTGTCTCGTACGTTCAGAGTAGCAGCTTTAACTTGAATGAAGCTATTTCTCACATCACATTTCATTTTATACCTGCTAGTGGCAACGGTGGACGGACGTCCCCTTTGTTAAAATATTGCAGAACGGGAAACAGTGTGACAAAATAAAAGAGAGAGTTAGTATGGCGGCAGCCAGTAATACTGAATTGGCTGTCTAGCTGTTAACAGCATCTTGTGGAATTTTTACGCAGAAACACCGGTGCACCGGTCTATCTGGCGGCAGTGATGGAGTACTTGGCTGCCGAAGTGTTGGAATTGGCCGGTAATGCTGCCCGTGACAACAAGAAACCGAAAATCATCCCTCGCCATCTGCAGCTGGTCATCCGTAACGACGAGGAGTTGAAAACCCCGTCCTTTCAGGACGATTACATCACTGTGATAAAGAAATATTTAGGATTGCTTAAAGTATAGCCAGTTCTGATACACCTGGAGAGTAGAATGCGCAAATCAAGTGGAAACATTTGTTCTAACAATTTGTTTATTTTTGTTTTCGGTCGCATACTAAAGTAATCACGACAAAAATACATATTGAACTGTGGCAACTCTGTTTTTTTTTACAAGGTGAAATGCATTCACGCACGGAGTGTGCACAGGACTACCCAACTGTTGATTGGAACTACCCACTAAAACACCTTGGATCTCCAACCCTACCTCCCCGATACCACCGCTAGGTATTACTTCGGGGTGGAAGGCTATTGGTGCTCATAGCACCCTCCCCAGATTTGTGCAGAATGGGGATCAGTATCCTGCTCTCGAGGGATCGACCAGTTGGATGACGAGGTCGGTCCAGTGATGCCGGCTGGAGGGTAACTTCCAGTTCACTGGTGCCTCGACTACCCAAAACTGATGCTACGTCGCGGAACTACTCGACTAGTCTCCGCCAAAAGATCTAGTCTACACTTCCGGTTCACTGGCGCTCAGACGATCCTAGCGGTACCACGCGGCGATCTACTCATCTAGTCCCCGACAAAGGATCTAGACTACTCCGACGGAGAGTTCCCCGGCGAAGGAGAATCTCCCGACACCGAGTCTCTTACACCACATGGGACACCCGATGGAGTGCCGAGGTCGGTCCCGCGATTCCGGTTGGAGCATGGCTTCCGGTTCTCTGGCGCCTCGACGACTCGGATCGGTGTTGTGGCGGCTACTCGACTAGCCCCCGCCGAAGGATTTAGCCTACACCGACGGAGAGTTCTCCGACGAAGGAGGCCCTCCCGAAACCGACGCTTTCGATACCCGTCAACGCCCGACCGAGAAGATGCCTGGGTCGATCAAGTGATTCCGGTTGGAGGATAGCTTCCGGTTCACTGGCGCCCCGACGATCCTAGCAGTTTTACGTACTACTCGTCTAGTCCCCGACGATGGATCTAGACTACTCCAACGAAGAGCTTCCCGGCCAACGCACGGCATATTTGTATACTAGTATAAAGATCTGTTCAAAATCATCACTTTCGCTTTCGCATTGCCGTTCGTAATTGAATGTGCTGGTGACGGTGCAAAACAATTTAGCTTCCATCTTGATGAATCTTTTGGTAGGAAATATTGAGATCTGAGATGGTTCTCGTGTGTTTCTTGTTTCGGCAACGGGCCTTGCTGGACTTTTTGGCTGCCTTTCTACCGATTTTCGGTGTCATTGTGCTGACGGTGTCTCGTGCATTCAGATCGGGAAACAGTGAGACGACAGTTCAAGTTGAAAATTTTCGATTCTATTGGTAGTTAGATTATATAAATCCTTCTACAGATCACTGAGCTATGAGCTTTCGAAATACGAGAAAGGCAAACGCGCTTTATGAATTATCCTCTTTTATACTCGTTTATAAAAAAACATTTCAGAAAAGTTTAATTTTGAACTATTTGAGAATATGTCACAGAACTGAAAATTTTATCATAAAATTGTGATCATATTTCCGATGGCCTGTATCAAGAAATATGTTGATTAATTAGATACAACAGGAGATATTCACGATCAAAAACTTATCACTCTCTCAGTGGGTAAATTTTGAAAAGGCACCCCATAGTAAAGTAAGTCGCATTCACGACAAAAACAACGCGTTTTGTCAGTTACGTCACTTATACCATCATATCTCCGGAACCAAAAATCACAGCCATTTGATTTTCAAACTTGACCAATGGCCTAACAATAGCTTTAAAACATGCCCAGGTTTATTGAAATCGGCTCATTCATCTCCGAGAAATTTGCGCGGTAAAAAATCAACACGTTTGCCGGTTACGTCATTCATACCATCATATATCCGGAACCCAAAGTTACAGCCATTTGATCTTCACACTTGATTAATGGCCTAACAATAGCTTTCAAACGGATCTTAAAATTGCATGAAACGTTGAGATTTAGTGTCATCTCGACAAATTTTTTTTGAAAATATCGACTTTCTGGGACTTTTCTAAGTCCCAGAATGTCGATATTTACAAAAAAAAATTTTTTGGAGATAACACTAAATCTCGAAGTTTCATGCAATTTTCAGATTTGTGGCTACGATCTATCTTCTGCGCACAGTATTCGAAGATCGAATTATCGGTCGAAATTCGGATGTCGTTTGACCGCCTCGGAGCTGTGATTTGACGCCGTTAGACTATTATCTTTGGGGGGCTGTCAAAGATAAGTGTTATGTGGACAAGCTAGAGACATATCAAGCCTTGAAGGACCACATTCGTGCAGTCATAGCTGAAATAAAGCGGCATACAATCTAAAATGTACTAAAAATCTAGACCGGCCGTATGGCGTAGTGCAAGGCCAGCCGATTTCACAATTAACCAGAAAGATTGTACTTTAAGGCCATCGTCCAAGTACCATGCGCGCGGGTGGTTTTAGGAAATTTTCGATGGAAATTTCGAAAAATTTGACAAAACCAAAAACATACAGACCTTTCAAATACTTTTATCTATTTACAGGGTGAAAATGACTGGGAAATTCGGAGGATTTTACAAGTCTTATCAAAAATAGCGCTGAAAAAATGAGCTTTTTTTGTAATTTTTCACAATTATTTGAAAAAATAATTCGATGGAATGAAATTTGTTTTTCAAAAAATACCTCATGCTGGCAATAAGGATCACATTCGGACACATTTTTGGAAAACCTTTTCACGCTTTTCATGGAAAATCAACGAATTTCATATAACCGATTTCGTGGAAATTTTTGAAATTCGTGGATTTTCTATGAAAAGCGTGAAAAGGTTTTCCAAAAATGTGTCCGAGTGTAATCTGTGTATAAAAAATAAAGTTTATTTGAAAAAAAAAGTTTATGTCATCGCTTTATTTTTCCAGATAATTGTAAAAGATCACAAAAACTCTCATTTTTTAGAGCTATTTTTGATAAGACTCGGAAAATCCTCCGAATTTTCCAGCCATTTTCACCCTGTAGATAGATAAATGTATTTCAAAGGTCTGTATGTTTTTGGTTTTGGCAAATTTTTCGAAATTTCCATCGAAAATTTCCTAAAACCACCCGCGCGCATGGTACTTGGACGATGGCCTTAATATGAAAAAATAAATTTTAAAATCGGATGAACCGTTTGTGTTTTATTGCATGCTTAAAAAATAGTTACGTGGTGGACCCTGTATTTTCGAAAAGTGCACACACTCAAACACACCTGCACACACAGACATTTTCCGATCTCGTTGAACTGAGTCGAATGGTATATAACATTATGGGTCTTCGAGACTCCGTTCAAAAGTCGGATTTTCCAGCAATTCTAATACCTTTCTATAAAGGCAAAAACCAAAAATTGTTGATGCTAAAAGTCTTAGAATTGCATGCCACTTCGAGATTTAGTGTCACCTCGAAAAGTACTTTTTTTTTTTTTTTGAAAATATCGACCTTCATGAGACTTGGTAAAAATTTTAAAATTGAGTTGAGTTCCAGAAAGTCGATTTTTTCAAAACAAAAATTATTTGAGATAACACTAAATCTCGATGTTTCATGCAATTTTGAGATTTTTGACATCAAAAAAAATTTTCGATTTCGGATATTTCATGTACTCCCTATGGTGCTTTTTAAATATCGAAAATTTTCAAACTTTAACCGCTTACATCGTTTACCCATGTCCGGTTTAGCTCAAATTTTGCATGACTACTTTTTTCGAGATGCTTAAACTTCTGAACATTAGCGCTTTACGAAATTGGAGGTGATCCCAAAATATTGGTACCCTTATATACATTAGAGCGGTAAAAAACAACGTGTTTTGTCGGTTACGTCACTTATACCATTATATCTCCGGAACCAAAAGTCACAGTCATTTGGTCTTAGAACTTGATCAATAGTCCGATAGTAACTTTCAAACGAGCATAAGTTTGTTAAAGTCGGTTCAGCCATCTCTGAGTAAATTGAGCGCGTAAAAATACAACGCATTTTGTCGGTTACGTCACTTATACAATCATGTATCCGGAACCGAGAGTCACAGCCATTTGATCTTCGAACTTGATCAATGGCCCGACAGTAGCTTTCAAACTAGCATAGGTTTATTGAAATCAGTTCAGCCATCTCTGAGAAAATTGAGCGTTAAATATCTTCGTAAAGTACACACACACTTGCACACATACACACACAAATATTTTCCGATCTCGTCGACCTGAGTCGAATGGTATGAGTTATGATCAAAAAGAACCGGAATTTTCATTTTAAAATTCCCGCACTTGTCCAATCGGTAAACTTTTATTCTCTCAACGTTGGCAACACTTTTATACACATTCTTCCAAATTTTGACGCTAATCGTACGATTAGTTTTTGTTTGGCGTCTATACAAAGAAGTTGATCGAATGGCGCTTCGCGTTGGTTGTGTCACAGTTTTTGAAGAAAAAACTCAACTAATGTCATCAACCAAGCACCGTACTCTCCAGATATGGCCCCGTGTGACTTTTTTCTCTTCCCAAGATTAAAATTGCCATTGCGGGGAACGCGTTTTGAGACCATCGAGACCATAAAAGAGAATTCGCTGCGTGAACTAAAGGCCATACCTTCGGCGGCCTATAAAACTTGTATGGAAAATTGGATCAAGCGTTGGCATGCATGCATTGCCGCAAGAGGAGATTACTTTGAATAAAGAAATTTAGTAAAAATTGAAATTTTGCATTTTTTATTAAAATTCCGGTTCTTTTTTCGATCATAAGGTATAATACTATGGATCTCCGGGACTCCGTTCAAAAGTCGGGTTTTCCAGCAATTTTAATACCTTTCTATAGAGAAATGCAAAAATGCTTGCTATTCATGGCATTTGGTCAACTGTTTTAACTATGATATAAGAAAAATTAATATAATTTACAAAAAAAGCGGGTGGGTAATGTCAGAGACATAACTGGATGTCGTGAATACGAAAAAACTGACACACTCCCATCACTTTTCCGAATATGAGTTAGTTGATTGATTGTATGAATTGTGCAAGCTCTCCTCTTTTTCACTAATAGAGTTTGAAGCGATGCACCTACATTAAAGTACAGATAAGTTACATTAAACAGCTACTATTCTACAACTATATATTCCAAACTTGAACAATTCTTTTTAGTTTGCTAATATAGGAGGCTAGGTACGACAAATTTGTAGTTTATTTTTATTGAAGCTATGAAGTTCGAAGATATCTGATTCTTCTCGAAATTTCAGTACGAGACAATTGCAATGGCCTGGTCTAAAATGTATCGACGATCTTCGGTATGCAAGAATCATTCTAATAATAATAATAATAATGATAATAATAATAATAATAATAATAATAATACAGATTAACCTGTACATATGGCAACCCTGTTTCGCATGGCATATTTTCACACGATCTCATACTAGTATAAAGATGTGTTCAACATCATCACTTTCGCTTTCGCATTGCCGTTCGTAATTGAATGTGTTAGTGACGGTACAAATCTGCCTTTCTACCGGTTTTGGGTGCCATCGTGCTGACGGTGTCTCGTACGTTCAGAGTAGCTGCTTTAACTTGAATGACGCTATTTCTCACATCACATTTAATTTTATACTTGCTAGTGGCAACGGTGGACGGACGTCCCCTTTGTTAAAATATCGCAGAACGGGAAACAGTGAGACGATATAAAAGAGAGAGTTAGTAGAGCGGCAGCCAGTAATACTGAATTGGCTGTCTAGCTGTTAACAGCATCTTGTGGATTTTTTACGCAGAAACACGCACACAGGAGGAACAGTTAAGGGCAAGGCAAAGTCCCACTCGAACCGTGCTGGTCTGCAGTTCCCAGTTGGCAAAATCCATCGTCTGCTCCGGAAGGGAAACTACGCAGAGCGTGTCGGTGCCGGTGCACGGGTCTATCTGGCGGCAGTGATGGAATACTTGGCTGCCGAAGTGTTGGAATTGGCCGGTAACGCTACCCGTGTCAACAAGAAAACGAAAATCATCCCTCGCCATCTGCAGCTGGCCATCCGTAACGACGAGGAGTTGAAAACCCCGTCCTTTTCAGGACGACCACATCACTGTGATAAAGAAATATTTAGGATTGCTTAAAGTTTAGCCAGTTCTGATACGCCTGAAAAGTAGAATGCGCAAATCAAATGGAAACATTTGTTCTAACAATTTGTATATTTTTGTTTTCGGCCGCATACTAAAGTAATCACGACAAAAATACATATTGAACTGTGGCAACTCTGTTTCGCACGGCATATTTGTATACTAGTATAAAGATCTGTTCAAAATCATCACTTTCGCTTTCGCATTGCCGTTCGTAATTGAATGTGTTAGTGACGGTGTAAATTAATTTAACTTCCATCTTGATGAATCTTTTGGTAGGAAATATTGAGATCTGAGATGTTGTTGAGATGTGTTCTCGTGTGTTTCTTGTTCCGGCAATGGGCCTTGCTGGACTTTTTGGCTGCCTTTCTACGGATTTTCGGTGTCATTGTGCTGACGGTGTCTCGTGCATTAAGATCGGGAAACAGTGTCTTCTTTCGGGAACAGTTGATCAGCAAATGGTAGGAACAATGAACCACTCAACTTTTATATGGATGCTCTTGTATAGATGCAGACGTCTCGCGTTCTGATTGGCTGGTGCTGTCATGAGTTAAATCAAACAGGTTTTTCAATAGTGTACTATTGAAAAACTTCAATGTTGTTGCAATACACGTTCAAGTTGAAAATTTTGGATTCTATTGGTAGTTAGATTATATAAATCCTTCTACAGATCACTGAGCTATGAGCTTTCGAAATACGAGAAAGGCAAACGCGCCTTATGAATTATTCTCTTTTATACTGGTTTATACCAAACATTTCAGAAAAGTTTAATTTTGAACTATTTGAGAATATGTCACACAACTGATAATTTTATCATAAAATTGTGATCATATTTCCGATGGCATGTAGCAAGAATCATGTTGATTCATTAGATACAACAGGAGATATTCATGATCAAAAACTTACACTCTCTCAGAGGGTAAATTTTGATAAGGCGCCCCATAGTAAAGTAAGTCGTATTCACGACAAAAAACCTAGTGGTGTAATGATGTCTTTCTCATATATAATATTGTGGTATTCTATTCAAAATATTTCTCTTTGATTTTTGAAAGAAACCAAGGGATTGTTTGAGCATTAACTAGTATAATATAGAGAATGAAACAGTTCTCTGATCGGTTAGGCCACATCGTTTTCTAATGGAAATGTAATGGTTCACTATTATGCTTCCAGCACCGGAACCCGAGAACCGGTATAATCGAAGTCGGTTCGTACGGCCACCAACTAACATGACGTACAAAGTCTTCTAGTTCGTATTCAAATTTTGAGTGCAAACTTTTTTCAAATTTTCATATATTACCATATAACTCCGGAACTGGTAGTAGGATCCAAATGAAATTAAATAGCACACTATGGGGCCGTAATACCTTTTATTTCAATCTTAGTTTGTGAAAATCGGTTCAGCCATCACTGAAAAAAGTGAGTGCATATTTTGTCCATTTTTTGGTACATATCATCCTATATCTCTGGAACCAGAAGTCGGATCGGGATAAAATTAAATAGCGGGCTGTGGGACCATGAGACCTTTCATTTAAATCGTAATTTCAGTCACCTCTGAGAAAAGTAAGTGTATATTTTTGTTTCATACATACACACACACGGACGAACACACACAGACATTTGCTCAGTTCGTCGAGCTGAGTCAATGGTATGTTATATGACATTCGGCCCTCCGGGCCTCGGTTAAAAAGTCGGTTTACACAGTGATTGCATAAACTTTTTATATGACAAAGTCAAAAATCTATTCGAATACATTTCGACTTTTCAGCACTTAATTGCATATTATGGGAGTAAATGTATGAATATTTAGTGTTTGTCGTTGTTTTTATAAACAAAATATCGATGGCGCACACGTTTTCAATAAGTAAAATAGTTAACTTCCACATTAATTTCAAGTAGCACATGAATTTCAAGTATATATAGTGGATTTAAAAAAGTTTGAATTATATATTTCATTTAGATCATCAAATACCAATATTTGGTCGTAAGTGTGGATCGGAAAAAAATCAACAATATGTAACTTGACACAAACGTATTTTTTAAATTTCATTTTGACTAATGTGCGCGCTAAATCAAATCAAATATTTGTTTGGAAAGTCGCACAAGCTCCCCCTCTTACGCTTTTTAGGTTAAATAGCAGCTATAATGCACGTTGTAGTCTTCAACTTGCTCCACGATTTTGTTTCATATAAGTTACTGCCATTGATGTGTAATAACGTTTGCTACTTGGGAATCCGCTTCAATGTCAATCAGAGATTAATATTTTGTTACTGTGAGCTAGTGTACCACACAAAACAGTAGAGACATACCGTTTGGCAGTTTCCAGTGCTAGTGTGATGAAAGTTCAAAGACTGTGAACAGTGATCGAACGTTTGAAGTGGTGCCGTGACCCGGTGCTGCGCGCTCTTTTCCTCTTAGAGGTTTTTTTGCACAGGCACATTTACATTTCAATCAACGGGTGGCCCCAGCGGCCGAGCTTTGCTACAGAGCACACCGATTAGACAAGGCCAGGCATTGGTGGCTGTTTATTGTTTAAGATTTGTATCATTCTCTTTTATTATTTCATCTTTCGTTTAAATTATCTGGTAGTACATCAGATATCTTACCCGCGCGGATACAATTCCGTGCCATGATAAACCCCGAGAAACATAATCTTGACCCACTAGATTGTGAAATGAATACAATTGCGAATAGCCGCGTTGAAAAATATCCCGACGGACTTGCACTTCCGGCCGGTTTATTTCCGGCTAAAACTAAATGGAAAAAATTGAACATTCTTCAATTATCGAGAGACCTGACGAAGCGATACTCTACTGTTAAGAGTATTGACAAGGTGCGCCCAGACAAGCTTAGGGTCTCGTTAACCAGTGTAAAACAGACTAACGTGATCGTTCAATGCGAACTCTTTACGCGGGAATAGAAGCTGAGATGGGTTGTTTTAAAAACCCCTTACTTAAGAACGTAAAGATACTGGATTACAAGCGATTGCAATCAGTATCAATCGGGGGGAAGGTACCAAATCATACCCCCAATCAGATTCGTGTCCGGTGACTGTCGCTGGCTCGGCTATACCTAATATGTCCTTCTGGACCGAGTTCGCCTTTTGTCGTGAATACGACTTACTTTACTATGGGGCGCCTTTTCAAAATTGGCCATATGGAAGAACGGGCCGAATCGTGAATATATCGACTTGTATTAATGGCAGCAACATATTTTTTCACTATTTCACCAAAAATATGATCAGGAATTCAAAATATTATAAACAGTGTAAGATACCCACAAACAACTCAAAAATTAAGTTTTCTCAAAAATTGAAAACAACGCGGAAAACTTTTCATTTTTACTTTTTACTGGTTTCAACTCAAACAAGAGCGATTGCATCATACAACAGAGCTGCTGGTCGTTTGCATTGGAGAGAAAGATAACTAAAAGTGGACAACATTATATAAAGTTAGCCGTTCCTATGGCTCTAAATGTTATTCAAAAAACTATTAAGATTACTTCTTTGCAAATCGAAGGTAAAAATCACCAGTTTAGTGAATTGGATAATGGGATTTGCTTCGTGCACTTTTCGCTGTGCGAAAATTGTTCGAGAAAAATGTTCCTAACTGTGCTAAATATCGTAAAGAATTCCACAATTTGATCCTTCTTAAAGGTGGAAATGAATCCTGTACAGCTTCTTGCAGTGAAATATGCAAATCCGAAATAAGATAATCGACGTCAAAAATTGTTTAAAATTCTATTAGTGAAAAGGGGGAAAATTTCACAATTCACACAATCGAACAACTATCAATTCGAATTCGAAAGTATTAAGAAATCGTGTCAGTTTTATTCATATTCACGACATCCAGTTATGTCTCTGACATTACACACCCGTACTTCTTGTTCCTCGTTTAATGAACTGCACCAACTGCAAGCAACTGGGGCACATATCATTCCATTGCAGCAATAAACCTCGTTGCGCTAACTGTGGGGAGGCTCATGCGGATGGCTCTTGTAGTGAGGGTACTGAAAAGTGTCCTTGCTTTAAGGAGGGTTCGCATGACCTAATGACATGTCCCGCTTACAAACTGCGCAAAGACAGAATGAAACTTTTCCTGAAGAAACACTCCAAACGTTCTTTTGCTGACATGTTCAAAAGTGCCACCCCTTATAAACAGCCAACGAATATATATACCTGTTTGTTAACTGACGGAAGCGAGTCTGACGACCCATTGGAAGGTTTATATTCGGCTGTCTCTCATAGCTGTAGGAAACGAGTAAACGAATCCTCTCATAAGTTTCCAAATAAGGGTTCGAAATTGTCTTCCGATGGGCCTCCGAATATTATGTTCAGAGGAAGTGAAGACGAAGCTCCGAAGCAAAACGCGTATCCCGGGTCTCGGAAAAGTCAATTCTGAGAAGGAATTCCCACCACTTCCTGGGACACCAAAATCCCCAAGTGCCTCTGAAAACCCCAGAGAACCAGCTGGAAACGGGGTTAATGAAATTCTCTGATGTTGTGGATTGGATTTTTACCACCTTTCAATATTTCAACATTTTTGAAGCAGTTGACTGCAAAATGGGCCCTTCTTTCAGCGATCGTATCCTTCGATGGCTAACTCATCCACCGAGGCCACGGATTCAATCTCTGTTGTACAGTGAAATTGTAGAAATATCATCCCAAAAATAGATCCTTTTAAAATTCTACTGAATAATCTGAAATGTGACGCATTTGCATTGTGCGAAACTTTGCTTACTTCTGATGTATCCCTAAACTTCCACGGTTTCAACATTATTCGCCTGGATCGAGATGAGTACTTTTGGCAATCAAAAAGTGCTATTTATTCTATCGAATTAACTTCCCCTCGATACCAGGTATTGGAGTCGTCGCATGTCATGTCACAATGAAAGGCAAGGACCTTTGCATTGCTTCTATTTACAATCCACCAAGAGCTTCGGTTGGGTACCGACTTCAACTCTCACGGTACGGGATGGAGTTGTCTTCATGTTGATAACAGATCATCCGCGATCTATGATCTATGCGATAACCTCAACATGACTAATTATGATTAGTATCTAACGTGGAAAACAGATTAAAAAACTGACGTGTGAATACAATAATTTAATGAGAGCCGCGAAAATGTTATCGCACACTCACACACACAATTTATTTCATTTCAATTGTACCGCCGACACTGATTTGAGATTTTTCATTTAGGGGTTAACCGTATTTTGTGCTAGGGCACGTAACCAATTTCACTATCTTTACGTTTCGTCTTAGACTCGTCAGTGCAGAGTAGTTCAAATTGAAATACTTACTGTGATCTTAAACAGTTCAATTTGAACCACCAAGCAGACGTAAAGTTATTGCTATTTGCAACACACTTGTAATAAGCACCGAAGTGCTACGTCTTTCCTGACGTGCTGAACGAAAACAAGTTTCGACTAATACTAGCCGATTCAGAAGGTCATTTAGGGGTTAACCTTATTTTTTGCTAGGGCACATAACCAATTTCACTATCATTACGTTTCGTCTTAGACTCGTCAATGCAGAGCAGTTCAAATTGAACTGCTTACTGCGAACTTAAACAGTTCAATTTGAACCGCTAAGCAGACGTAAAGTTATTGCTATTTGCAACACACTTGTAATATACAGGGTCCGCCATCTAACTTTTTGTTTTTGAACTATCGGTTATTTCGACATTGGTAACCTTAATGTCACTTCTGATTTGACAGAAACTTAGTTTTATCCTTCCGCTAAACTAAAATGATTGTGTATACGCTTGAAGAACGCGTGAAAATAGTGCAGTTTTACTTTGAAAGTCAGCTTGAAGAAGACGCCTATTTTTGCCAAAAAATCATCTTCTCGGATGAGGCACATTTTCATCTCGGCGTTTATATTAATAAGCAAAATTATCGAATCTGGGGGACGGAAAACTCGTACGTTATCATGCATCTTCAAAAATGACGGTTTGGTGTGGATTTTGGACTGGCGGCATCATTGGGCCATTTTTCTTCGAAAATGAGGCAAGAGCCGCCGCCACGGTCAACGGCGAGCGCTACTGCGCCATGATAAGCGATTGGTTCTTCCCGTTACTTGAAGAGGACGACTTGGACACCATTTGGTTCCAACAAGACGGCGCTCCGTGTCACACAGCCAACGCTACGATCGATCTTCTGCGCACAGTCTTCGAAGATCGAATAATTAATCGAAATCCGGATGTCATTTGACCGCCTCGGAGCTGTGATTTGACGCCGTTAGACTATTATCTTTGGGGGGCTGTCATAATAAGTGTTATGTGGACAAGCTAGAGACAATTCAAGCCTTGAAGGACAACATTTGTGAAGCCATAGCTGAAATAAAGCGGCATACAATCGAAAATGTACTAAAAAACTAGACCGACCGTATGGCGTACTGCAAGGCCAGCCGAAACAGCCATTTGAATGAAATTATATTCCACAATTACCCGGAAGGATTGTACTTTAATATAAAAAAAAATAAATC
The DNA here is from genome assembly GCF_030247185.1 of Malaya genurostris. Lineage (NCBI taxonomy): Eukaryota > Metazoa > Arthropoda > Insecta > Diptera > Culicidae > Malaya > Malaya genurostris. The sequence continues at coordinate 177,512,537 of NC_080571.1, forward strand.
TTGAAATCGGATGAACCGTTTGTGTTTAATTGCATGTTTAAAAAAAAAGTTACATGTCGGACCCTGTATACAACGACGATCTCAGCCAACATGAGATAGCAGCAGTGACGATTGTGTGGTCTCAAACACAACATGTAAAGGTGCTCAAAGTTCTGATAGCCATTCACGATTTGTGTTTGAGTCGTTGTTAAGACGTAGAGCTGTCTTGAGCTAGTTTTAAATATGGTCAGTTACTAATGGGGGAAACAGATTTTAAAACTGACATGAAAATATGACTATTCTGAATACAAGAAAAATGACACGGATTCCTGCACCATCAGCAAGACTAAGAGGGCTGGATTTATCCTTATGCTCGGCCTCGCTACGGTTGGATTGCACGTGCAAGGTAATCCACGTCACGTCACTTATACCGACGTATCTCCAGAGCCAGAAGTCGCAGTAATAATAGACTTAATAATGCTTTTAAACGAGCCTAGGCTTGTTAAAATCGGTTTAGTCGTCTCCGAGAAACTTAAGCGGTTAAAAAACAATCCCATTTTGTCGGTAACGTTACTTATACCATCACATCTTCGAAACCAAAAGTCACAGCCATTTGATCTTCGAACTTTATCGATGGCTTATTACTAGCTTTAAAACGAGCTAGGCTTGCTGAAATCGGGTAATATATCTCTGAGAAAATTGCTCGATAAAAATCCGTTATGTGCACCTTTTGCATACACACACACAAACGCACACAGACAATTTCCGATTTCGTCGAGCTGAGTCGATTGCTATATAACACTATGGGTCTCCTAGGCTCCGTTTGATAGTCGGGTTTTCCAGCAATTCTAATGCCTTTCTATATATAAAGGTAAGAATAAGTTAATTTAATGAATGATCTCATGGAATATCATCCGAATCTGATTCCGGTTACTAGTAAAAACATAAATACTTCCAGGGCTAAGCTTTGTCTAGAGCATATTTCAAGGCCATGGATAGTCTAATTTCGAGTAAAATTATAGCCATTGAACTTGATGCAAATTACAAAAGATTTGGCATCACATTTCTCTGGAGTTGTAGAAATCTCAAAGGTAAATAAAATTCGAGTTGTTAACGATTTGAAACAGGCTAACGGAATAGCAATCTGTAAATTATTCGTTCTTGAATATAGAGTTTACATTCCATCGAAGGATGTGGAAATTGACGGTGTACTGAAGCAAATCAGACAGTCGATGACTTGTTTAAAAATGGGATTGGTCGTTTCAAAAACTTTATGCTTGAGGGAGTTGAGATACTCGAGTGCAAGCAATTGTTCTCAGCATCTATTAATGATTGGGCAAGTCTAATCGTCTCTGAGATTCGTTCTAGTGGCATTTGATGAATCTGCGTTGCCTAGCCATGTCTACATCGATCAAATTCGTCTTCCTGTTCGGCTTTTCGTTCCGCACGTTAGGAATAGCATGAATTGTAAAAAATTCGGGCATACAGCAACTTATTGTAGTAATAAGCCTAAATGTATCCGAAGTGGAGGGTCTCATAAGGATAATCTTTGCGATATCCATAAGGATAATCTTTGCGATCAGCATGCGCTGCATTTAAGTTGCTCAAAGACAAAATGAAGCTTTCTACACAAGCACGGTCTAAGCGCTCATATGAAGATATGTTTAAAGCTGTAATTTTCGTCTTCCTCTCGAAACAGAAATCAGTTTTTCAAATTTAGAGTCAAAGGAATCTGACTCAGATGAATAGTGAAGGCATATCGTTTGTCACTCTTCAAGGGTCACATAAGAGAAAGAAGTCCTTCTCTATGCAGTCAATAATGGATTAAAACGATTATTTTTGTTTTAACACCCAACGTTTCGACGCTACTGGTTTGCGTCTTCTTCAGGGGAACTGTATTTAGAAATAGACGTTACAAACTATGTTCGACTAATCACAATTTTGAAAAGACTTACAAAAACAGGTTATCGTTCCTCGTCAAAAACACTCTTGTAGGTGTCAATAGTCATACGGTGGAGATTCAGCTTCTGGTATAACTACAAAAACACATATAACAAATATTCACAAGAAATGTACAAACAGGGCTACTTATAAAAATTACAATAAAATTACTCATTAAAATTTGTCTAGAAACACAAATTAAAAAACTTTGGCTATGGTCACTTTCTTTTGTTTTGGCGGATTTGTTTTTCTTCTCTCTGATTTCTATCTATGGTATAAACTGAAATATTTCATTGCTTGGCGGTAAAAAAGGGTGTGATATCTTGGAAAAATGTCTTGTGAAACAATTCCTAATTGTATGCAATATTGCTGCGTATACTACACTAAAACCATCTGTGTCTGTACGATTGTTAACAGTATGTGATGTATTGGTTATATGACACATTTCTAGATATGGGAGAGCTGAGGAACGGAAAGTGCGATCTACTACTGTGGTCTTATCTATTGCGAATCTGTGTTCGTGATCAATGCAATGTTCTATTAGCGCAGTTTGTGCTCTAAGAGATTTGATCTGATTATCTGTATGAGTATGATCTTGTATGATATGTTCTAATTTGTTTACATTTGATTTATGCCCTGCTAGTCTGACTTTTAGAGAATTTTTGGTCATGCCGATATAGCAACTTTCGCAGTTGTTACATGGTATTTTGTATATAACATTATGTTGTTGCATTCTAGGTACGGGATCTTTAACTTTACTATGGAGTGAACCTACGGTATGTATCTGCCTGCAGGCGCATCTTACAGAACTGTAGTCTTTTTTTTCAAAACACGGATGATTCGTGATGTTAGTCCATTGATGTTTGCTATGGATCGGTAGGTAGTTTCAGATAACGATGGTGCTGCTGATGACGATGCTATTGATGATGAGGCTGTTGACGACGATGATGCTGGTGATGTATGAGGTGAACCGTTATATGCTGTGTGTGAGCTATTTTTATGTTTAGCGTAATGGTGTTGCAATAGACTGTTGATGAAAGTTCGGGGGTAGTTGTTTTCTTGCAAGTTATTGAAAAGTATCCTTTTTAATGTTTCCGGATCAAGGTTGGTTGAGAGAGCGTATACTCGGTGGATGAAATTTTTGGCTACGTTAATTTTGTTATTGAACTGGTGAAACGAATAGAAATTTAGCAGACGGCCTGATGAGATTGGTTTAGAGTACCATTCGGTTTTGAGTGTTTGGTCTGCTTTACGAATAATTGCCATGTCGAGATATGGTAATCTGTTGTTTTGTTCTATTTCTATTGTGAATTGTAGATGTGCTTCTTGTTCATTGAACTGTTTGAGAACAAATTGAGCTTTATCTCCTGGTACGGCAAGAAAAAGGTCGTCAACATATTTTCCTAGCACGGGGATTTCGAAATTAAATGTTTTTACAGTTTTGTGTATGAGGTTGTCCAGTACGATGTCAGCTAAAATCGGTGAAAGAGGGCTTCCCATCGCAGTGCCAAACTTTTGACGGTAGAATTTGTTTTTATAGCAAAAATAACTGGATTCTATGAGGAAGCTCACTATTTCGAGAAATAAATCCAGGTTTATGTTTGTTTTCTCTCTTATTTCTGGCCAGCGTTCGATGATGTTTCTATTTACGAGCTGTATCGGTATGTTTGTAAATAATGAAATCACGTCTAGAGAGATCATTATGTAATTTGGCGATAATAGTATACTGTTAATCATTTTACAAAATTCGAATGAGTTTTTTATGTCATATCTGCTAGAGGCAGCTTCTTTTAGTATGTTTGATATGTATTTGGATAGTTTGTATGTAGGTGCAGTAACATTTGGTACAACCGGTCTCAACGGAAGACTGTTTTTGTGTGCTTTTGATTGGCCGTATATTCTAGGACAGATGGCATTATAAGTTCGTAGCCATCGTAGCCATGATTAACAGTATAACATTACCGCCAAATTACATATTGATCTCTCTAGACGTGATTTCATTATTTACAAACATACCGATACAGCTCGTAAATAGAAACATCATCGAACGCTGGCCAGAAATAAGAGAGAAAACAAACATAAACCTGGATTTATTTCTCGAAATAGTGAACTTCCTCATAGAATCCAGTTATTTTTGCTATAAAAACAAATTCTACCGTCAAAAGTTTGGCACTGCGATGGGAAGCCCTCTTTCACCGATTTTAGCTGACATCGTACTGGACAACCTCATACACAAAACTGTAAAAATATTTAATTTCGAAATCCCCGTGCTAGGAAAATATGTTGACGACCTTTTTCTTGCCGTAACAGGAGATAAAGCTCAATTTGTTCTCAAACAGTTCAATGAACAAGAAGCACATCTACAATTCACAATAGAAATAGAACAAAACAACAGATTACCATATCTCGACATGGCAATTATTCGTAAAGCAGACCAAACACTCAAAACCGAATGGTACTCTAAACCAATCTCATCAGGCCGTCTGCTAAATTTCTATTCGTTTCACCAGTTCAATAACAAAATTAACGTAGCCAAAAATTTCATCCACCGAGTATACGCTCTCTCAACCAACCTTGATCCGGAAACATTAAAAATGATAATTTTCAATAACTTGCAAGAAAACAACTACCCCCGAACTTTCATCAACAGTCTATTGCAACACCATTACGCTAAACATAAAAATAGCTCACACACAGCATATAACGGTTCACCTCATACATCACCAGCATCATCGTCGTCAACAGCCTCATCATCAATAGCATCGTCATCAGCAGCACCATCGTTATCTGAAACTACCTACCGATCCATAGCAAACATCAATGGACTAACATCACGAATCATCCGTGTTTTGAAAAAAAAAGACTACAGTTCTGTAAGATGCGCCTGCAGGCAGATACATACCGTAGGTTCACTCCATAGTAAAGTTAAAGATCCCGTTCCTATAATGCAACAACATTATGTTATATACAAAATACCATGTAACAACTGCGAAAGTTGCTATATCGGCATGACCAAAAATTCTCTAAAAGTTAGACTAGCAGGGCATAAATCAAATGTAAACAAATTAGAACATATCATACAAGATCATACTCACACAGATAATCAGATCACATCTCTTAGAGCACAAACTGCGCTAATAGAACATTGCATTGATCACGAACACAGATTCGCAATAGATAAGACCACAGTAGTAGATCGCACTTTCCGTTCCTCAGCTCTCCCATATCTAGAAATGTGTCATATAACCAATACATCACATACTGTTAACAATCGTACAGACACAGATGGTCTTAGTGTAGTATACGCAGCAATATTGCATACAATTAGGAATTGTTTCACAAGAAATATTTCCAAGATATCATAACCCTTTTTTACCGCCAAGCAACGAAATATTTCAGTTTGTACCATAGATAGAAATCAGAGAGAAGAAAAACAAATCCACCAAAACAAAAGAAAGTGACCATAGCCAAAGTTTTTTAGTTTGTGTTTCTAGACAAATTTTAATGAGTAATTTTATTGTAATTTTTGTAAGTAGCCTTGTTTGTACATTTCTTGTGAATATTTGTTATATGTGTTTTTGTAGTTATACCAGAAGCTGAATCTCCACCGTATGACTATTGACACCTACAAGAGTGTTTTTGACGAGGAACGATAACCTGTTTTTGTAAGTCTTTTCAAAATTGTGATTAGTCGAACATAGTTTGTAACGTCTATTTCTAAATACAGTTCCCCTGAAGAAGACGCAAACCAGTAGCGTCGAAACGTTGGGTGTTAAAACAAAAATAATCGTTTTAATCCATTATTGACTGCATAGCCGATAAACGAATCTACATTCAAATAGAATCCAGTCGAAAGTGTCCCAAAAGAAGTCCTCCTCCAAATTATCAAAACTGACACCTAAAATTTCACTATCAAAAAGAGATCCCTGTGTAAACCCAAAAATGTCGAAACCAATGACTTTGCATCCACATTTGTCAAATTCACGAACCGAACCGGGGATTAGAACAATAATAGACAATAATCCAGTAGGCGCCTTTCAACAGCCGCCAATAGGATTGCTGAAGTTTTAGGAAATTGTAGAATGGATTTTCGCAAAACCCGCATAACGGCTTTCCTTCCATAAGCTAGAAATTTTTTTAAGCAATCATTAGCTGAATGTAGAATTCTCTCAGAGTTGATAGATGATTTATCATCAGTGATTCAAATGATTCAATCACTGTTCTGCAGTGGAATTGTCGAAGCTTCATGCCAAAACTTGACTCATTCAAAATTTTATTGCATAGTTAAAAAATTTTTAATAACTTTAACATTATACGTCTCTATAGATACTCTTCGTGTGATGGAATGCTTTTAGGAATTAAGAAATGCTATTCCTTTCATAGATTAAACATTCCTTCGACCTCTAGTATAGAAGTGGTTGCTTGTCAAATAAACATTAGAGGCAACGATATTTGTGTAGCTTCGGTTTATATTCCTCTAAGAGCATAAGTTGAACAACGACAGCTTAATGAAATGGTTGAAGCCCTTTATGCTCCACGATTGATTCTTGGAGATTTCAATTCGCACGGAATTATGTGGGGCTCCTTTAACAATGATTACAGATCATTTTCAATATATAATATTAGCGACAGTTTTAACATGACGGTATTAAATATGAGTAGCATGACACGGATCCCAAGACCTCCTGCACGTCGAAGTGCATAAGATAAATCTCTTTGCTCGACTTCAATTCGACAATATTTCCTGATTTACACGGCAGCCATCATTTCAATTAGCAGTAGCAAATGCATTGCTACTTCAGTGAATATTCCATATGATTTGACAAAAAATATTGACTGGATTAAATACCAAAGTAATATTTCAAGCAAGGATGGTTATTAAAGTATCAAACAACGCTCTCTAGTAACTCTTCACACGATTCAATCAGTGGCATCAAAGAGAGCATCTCAGCAACAAAAACCCAACCTGGTTCATTTAACATAGAAAGTACACCAGTGGGGATTCTGCTGTGGGGATTCTCTCTGAAGCAACAATCGGTTGCTCATTCTCGTGTTGCGATCTGATTTTATACGAGCAGTGGATAATTGTGATAGAATTATTTTACTATTGCCGCTTAATCTAACTATGTGCATGTAGCCTTTATATAAGTTGTGTCTATGAAAATGTCTGTGACAGCTCCACATCAGGGTTTTGAATCATCATCAAGTCGAATCATCGATTTGAATTCATGCGATAATTGTCAACTTGCGATTCTCTCTTGGTAAATTCCATACAGCCACGATCATGCCTGACTGTATATATATGTTAAGGGCCGTGAAATATTCAGAGTATGAAGTGGAGCGAAGAAATATTGAAAAATTCTCTCGCGGTTCATGCACTGAGAGGCAACGAGTTCTTATAGCATTTTCTGCCAGTTTGAAAATGTATACAATGTAGAGAAATATGGAGCCGCTTCAGCCAAATTATCGACAATCACAAACACTGATTTCAAGTGTCTTGAATTCAATGGAAGAACTCTCCCTGCTGAGAGAATATGACTTCCTCATTTGTTCGATTTTGAAGGCCGCAGAACAAGCTGATTTCTTGGTCCAGAAGAACCAAATGATTTCTTGGTCCAACGACTAATTGAAGGCCACTAAACCCTTGTTGGGACAAAGAGTGCTTAGCTGCTAAACACGCGAAAAAAACTGCTTGCAAGACGTTTTTTTAAACGAGAAGGAAAACTGCTTGCAAGAAGTTTTTTAAAACGAGAAGGAGGAACTCCTCAGAATTTTGAAAAAATGAGCACGACCAGAAGAGTGAGGAATTGTAACGTGAGAAATGAGAGTGAGAAATACTCCAACCGATGAATATTTGACTTTGATGAGAAGGTTTGCCCAGATTCTGTTCCTGCGCAGAGCATTATTCGGGAATATACTCCAAATAATTATTCTATTGGTAGCCCCTTTTCAATGATGGAATTTTCTATAGCACTCTTGTCTTGTAACAATAACGCTCCTGGGTTGAACAGAATAAAAAATAACATGGTGCAGAATCTACTTAACCGTAACGTAAAAAGACGCTAGTAAGAATTGTTCAACAAGTTTTTTGTACATAACATTGTTTCACCAGACTGGAGGCAAGTGAAAGTTATCGCCATTCAAAAGCCGGGGAAACCAACTTCCAATCGCTTCCGTGGAAATAAAGGGACGAATGTTTGCCTTGCATTACTTTCGTCTGACATCCAAATTGCCTTCGCTCAAAAACAACAAACGACATCTGTTATAAATATGTTGTTATAAATAATTATTTGCACAACCTTTTGTCTGAGAATTTTCCACATGGGGATTCACAACATGCAGAAATAACCACAAAGCTCATGCCTAAGTCCACTCCGCTATAATTTTTATGTGAATGACATTGGCAGCTGTCTAGTAACCCCATGCAAACTAAGACAATTGGCAAATGATGGCGTGGTTTCAGTAACTGGACCCAAAGCTGTTGATCTGCAAAAACCTGTTTTAATCCACCTAGTGGTGTAATGATGCCTTTCTCATGTACATATAATATTGTAGTATTCTATTCAAAAATTTTCTCTTCGATTTTTGAAAGAAACCAAGTGATTGTTTATGCATAACATACAGAATAAAACAGTGCTTTGATTGCGTAAGCCATCCTTAAGAGAACGACACTTCCGGTACCGGAACCCGAGAACCGGTATAATCGAAGTCGGTTCGTACGGCCACCAACTAACATGACACACAAACTCTTCTAGTACGCACCCTATAACTCCGGATTCGGAAATCGGATCCGGATGAAATTCAGGAATTCCGTATGGGACCCGAAAGCCTTTCATTTGAATCTAAGTTTGTGGAAATCGGTCAAACCATCGCTGAGAAAAGTGAGTGAGATCCATTTTGGTGTATATGACCACTATTTCCGGTACTTCCGGAACCGGATACCGGGAGCTAGGATAGCCGGAATCGGTTTGTTTAGTTGCCTACTGATAATGACTATCGATTTGTGTAGTTTTGAGACCAGTTTAGAAAAACTTTCACGTTTTTTGTTTCGCCGGTTTAAGTGACGGTGTACAATATTGAACACACTTTACCCTATAATTCCGGAACCGGAAGTCGGATCCGGATGAAATTCAGGAATTCCGTATGGGACCGGGAGACCTTTCATTTGAATCTAAGTTTGTGGAAATCGGTCAAACCATCGCTGAGAAAAGTGAGTGAGATCCATTTTGGTATATATGACCACTATTTCCGGTACTTCCGGAACCGGATACCGAGAACCAGGATAGCCGGAATCGGTTTGTTTAGTTGCCTACTGATAATGACTATCGATTTGTGTAGTTTTGAGACCAGTTTAGAAAAACTTTCACGTTTTTTGTTTCGCCGGTTTAAGTGACGGTGTACAATATTGAACACACTTTACCCTATAATTCCGGAACCGGAAGTCGGATCCGGATGAAATTCAGGAATTCCGTATTAGACCGGGTGACCTTTCATTTGAATCTAAGTTTGTGGAAATCGGTCAAACCATCGCTGAGAAAAGTGAGTGAGATCCATTTTGGTATATATGACCACTATTTCCGGTACTTCAGGAACCGGATACCGAGAACCAGGATAGCCGGAATCGATTTGTTTAGTTGCCTACTGATATTGACTATCGGTTTGTGTAGTTTTGAGACCAGTTTAGAAAAATTTTTACGTTTTTTGTTTCGCCGGTTTAAGTGACGGTGTACAATATTGAACACACTTTACCCTATAATTCCGGAACCGGAAGTCGGATCCGGATGAAATTCAGCAATTTCGTATAGGACCGGAAAAACTTTCATTGGAATCTAAGTTTGTGGAAATTGCTCAAACCATCGCTGAGAAAAGTGAGTGAGATCCATTTTGGTATATATGACCACTATTTCCGGTACTTCCGGAACCGGATACCGAGAACCAGCATAACTTGAATTGGTTTGTTTAGTTGCCTACTGATAATTACTATCGATTTGTGTAGTTTTGAGACCAAAAAACTTTCACGTTTTTTGTTTCGCCGGTTTAAGTGACGGTGTACAATATTGAACACACTTTACCCTATAATTCCGGAAGCGGAAGTCGGATTCGGATGAAATTCAGGAATTCCGTATGGGACCCGAAAGCCTTTCATTTGAATCTAAGTTTGTGGAAATCGGTCAAACCATCGCTGAGAAAAGTGAGTGAGATCCATTTTGGTATATATGACCACTATTTCCGGTACTTCCGGAACCGGATAACGAGAACCAGGATAACTTGAATTGGTTTGTTTAGTTGCCTACTGATAATGACTATCGGTTTGTGTAGTTTTGAGACCAGTTTAGAAATTTTTTTACGTTTTTTGTTTCGCCGGTTTAAGTGACGGTGTACAATATTGAACACACTTTACCCTATAATTCCGGAAGCGGAAGTCGGATCCGGATGAAATTCAGGAATTCCGTATGGGACCCGAAAGCCTTTCATTTGAATCTAAGATTGTGGAAATCGGTCAAACCATCGCTGAGAAAAGTGAGTGAGATCCATTTTGGTATATATGACCACTATTTCCGGTACTTCCGGAACCGGATACCGAGAACCAGGATAGCCGGAATCGGTTTGTTTAGTTGCCTTCTGATAATGACTATCGGTTTGCGTAGTTTTGAGACCAGTTTAGAAATTTTTTTACGTTTTTTGTTTCGCCGGTTTAAGTGACGGTGTACAATATTGAACACATTTTACCCTATAATTCCGGAACCGGAAGTCGGATCCCGATGAAATTCAGGAATTCCGTATGGGACCAAAACACCTTTCATTTGATTCTAAGTTTGTGGAAATCGGTCAAACTATCGCTGAGTAAAGTGAGTGAGATCCATTTTGGTATATATGACCACTATTTCCGGTACTTCAGGAACCGGATACCAAGAACCAGGATAGCCGGAATCGATTTGTTTAGTTGCCTACTGATAATGACTATCGGTTTGTGTAGTTTTGAGACCAGTTTAGAAAAATTTTTACGTATTTTGTTTCGCCGGTTTAAGTGACGGTGTACAATATTGAACACACTTTACACTATAATTCCGGCACCGGAATTCGGATCCGGATGAAATTCAGGTATTTCGTATGGGACCGGAAAACCTTTCATTTGAATCTAAGTTTGTGGAAATCGCTCAAACCATCGCTGAGAAAAGTGAGTGAGATCCATTTTGGTATATATGACCACTATTTCCAGTACTTCCGGAACCGGATACCGAGAACCAGGATAACTTGAATTGGTTTGTTTAGTTGCCTACTGATAATTACTATCGATTTGTGTAGTTTTGAGACCAGTTTAGAAAAACTTTCACGTTTTTTGTTCCGCCGGTTTAAGTGACGGTGTACAATATTGAACACACTTTACCCTATAATTCCGGAACCGGAAGTCAGATTCGGATGAAATTCAGGAATTCCGTATGGGACCGGAAAACCTTTCATTTGAATCTTAGTTTGTGGAAATCGGTGAAACCATCGCTGAGAAAAGTGAGTGAGATCCATTTTGGTATATATGACCACTATTTCCGGTACTTCCGGAACCGGATACCGAGAACCAGGATATCTTGAATCGGTTTGTTTAGTTGCCTACGGATAATGACTATCGATTTGTGTAGTTTTGAGACCAGTTTAGAAAAACTTTCATGTTTTTTGTTTCGCCGGTTTAAGTGACGGTGTACAATATTGAACACACTTTACCCTATAATTCCGGAACCGGAATTCGGATCCGGATGAAATTCAGGTATTTCGTATGGGACCGTAAAACCTTTCATTTGAATCTAAGTTTGTGGAAATCACTCAAACCATCGCTGAGAAAAGTGAGTGAGATCCATTTTGGTATATATGACCACTATTTCCAGTACTTCCGGAATCGGATACCGAGAACCAGGATAACTTGAATTTGTTTGTTTAGTTGCCTACTGATAATTACTATCGATTTGTGTAGTTTTGAGACCAGTTTAGAAAAACTTTCATGTTTTTTGTTTCGCCGGTTTAAGTGACGGTGTACAATATTGAACACACTTTACCCTATAATTCTGGAACCGGAAGTCAGATTCGGATGAAATTCAGGAATTCCGTATGGGACCGGAAAACCTTTCATTTGAATCTTAGTTTGTGGAAATCGGTGAAACCATCGCTGAGAAAAGTGAGTGAGATCCATTTTGGTATATATGACCACTATTTCCGGTACTTCCGGAACCGGATACCGAGAACCAGGATATCTTGAATCGGTTTGTTTAGTTGCCTACGGATAATGACTATCGATTTGTGTAGTTTTGAGACCAGTTTAGAAAAATTTTCACGTTTTTTGTTTCGCCGGTTTAAGTGACGGTGTACAATATTAAACACACTTTACCCTATAATTCCGGAACCGGAAGTCGGATCCGGATGAAATTCAGGAATTCCGTATGGGACCACGAGACCTTTCATTTGAATCCTAGTTTGCCCAAATCGGTTCAGCCATCTCCGAGAAAACCTAGTGAGATTATTTGACACATACACACACACACACACACACACACACACACACACACACACACACACACACACACACACAGACATTGCTCAGCTCGATGAACTGAGTCGAATGGTATATGACACTTGGCCCTCCGGGCCAATTTTCACTAGTCGGTTTTTCAAGTGATTGCATAACCTTTCTATATGAGAAAGGCAAAAACACTTTTAGATAACTTGTCCGTTTGGGCTGTTCATCTGGGTATTTAATTCTCTGCGGAAAAAACTGAACTGGTCGTCTTGCCAAGAAAGCATGATCCCGCGCAGCTTCAGCTCCATATGATGATCGCACCAGTTTTAACGTTCTAATGCCTCGGGAAGTGGTTTGCTTCGTGGAGAATAGAGAGGACACATTAGGTATCTGATAACAAAATGCCAACAAAGAATATATTTTCTTTGAACAATAACAGGATCTTGGTGGGGTACTGATCCGGAAGATCTAATAAAATTATATCAGACAACGATACATTCAGTGATGAAATATGGATGAGTTTGCTTTCTTTCTGCTGCGAACTCTCATATTATCAAATTGGAGCGAATTCAGCACTGTTGTTTGCGAATTGCCTTAGGCTGCATGCATTCGACACATAGATACATGAAGTTCCAGCGGGAGTTCTTTCATTGAAAGATCGCTTTTTGGAGCTTCCATCACGACTGCCAATAAGATGTGAGGTACTGAGTTCCCTATTTATTATTATCTTCGAAAGGCTAGTTAAGCATCAATCTCAAATAAGATTCATGACAGTATTTTATAACCATATGTCACAGGAAATCAACCCTTCAAGATATATTCCTATCCATGTTAGCCTCCTAAATGTCCCTGACTCTAATTTATTTTTCGACACATCCATATAGTGCCATGCTCAAGGAGTCCTGTATTATTTACGCTCGATGGAAATCCTGAAAATATTTCGATGGACATGTTGTATAATAATTATAAATTCATTATAGTCTGGGTCGGCTCTTTGCTTTATTCCAGGTGCTATTGAGAGTACAGTTTATGACAGACCGATTGCTTTCTACGAATTTTAGAGCGCGTCTCGCCAATGAACATATGCCAGTTGGCAAGCTTCTGTTGATAATGATGATCGACAAAGGTATAGTTGAAGAGGTTGGATGTGAGTAGGGATTTTTTTCGTGTGATATCCATACTCATGTCCAATCACTACACGTCAAGCTTCTCATCACAATTCATCGACGGGCTAATCGTACTTCTGAAAAAACGCGTCGGAGGTGAAAATGCTCGTTCTTATAGATAAATCAGTCTTATCAATTACGATTACAGTATTATATCTAGAAATCTGAAGCAGAAGTTTGAAAAAGTGATCTATACCCTCAATGTCTTACGCGATGTGCAGCCACACTGGCTTTGAAAGATAAAATAGCACAGTTGAAAGTATATATAAGAAGGGGAAAGCTTTTGTCTTTTGAACACAATCATGCATTTGACAGAGTGAGACATAATTTTCTGTTTGTTTCAATTCGGACAATAATGTCTATAAATTGGGACAACCTTGTGACAAATTTTGAGCAGCTGGTGTGGACTCACACTCTACATAGCTTATCTTTACACCAAAAGTTACCCTACAAAATACTTCCATCACATCGAAAATATGGTACAAGACACAACTCACATGCCGGTTAGAGGAAAGCGACCTAAAACTGTAACTTTTGGCCTTGAAATGTTAGGCACTACTAATTAGTATACGTTTTCAGGGGATCCGAAATCTTCCAGTTTACTTCTACTCCATATAAACACTTTGATAAACCTTCTTTACCTAAAATTAACTCTAGAAAACATTCCATCTTTTCCTTTTCAAGTCCGCCAAAGCCCCTCCGCCGATCTCATCCATCGTTATAGAACCAGCAATCCGAGATACGTAGAGTTTAACGGCAATACCAAGCCGCCAATTGGAAATAATATGAGAAAATCTATCCACAACGAAGTGAACTATATATGTGGGTGAACGGAAAAGTTCCACACAGACGACCGATGCATATTGAAGAATGAACAAATGGAGAAAACAGCATGTTCCGAACAAACCGAAACCATCGAGCATAAATATTTCGACTTTCGCAGAGTTACAGATTCTTATGAATTACTACAACATAAATATTTGATATTGACAGGAGGACACGGCTGTTATCTTCCATAGAACAGTTCAACCTGTCAAAAAGATCAAAAATTTTGTAAACATTTTATCAAGAACAAAAGCTTTATAAACATATTATCAATTCATTCACATTTATTCGTGAGAATTCAGATCATTGGATACATGTAAACAGTTTAAATTTTGATTTTCAAATCAATGTTTGACATATTGTTAATTTAAGTTATACTTAACAAACGAGTATTGATATTCGGAAGTATAAAATAAGAATGTCAGTTTTATTCTCGTTCTCCAGTTATAACTCTCTCATCACCCACTCACCTTTTTTGGATGAATAGCTAAAAATAGTTTATTAATTATTAGTCTTTAAAATGACTAATAGTGTTTCATGTAGCCTTGAAAAGGACTGTTCAACCCTAGGTAACCAGAAAAGTTTAAAGGAGCCAATAGCCATTCGTATGCAGTGGAAATAAATGTTCAACACCGACTGTTAGGCTAGGTATTATGTAGTAAAATTTTACATTTTATTTAGTGTTTCTTTGTCTATAGCATTTCTCAATAACTGCCAATTTTTTTTTGTTATGAGACTTAACGACTACAAATAACTTTTCGATATTTTCAACAATGAACTTTTGTCAGTAGTTAACATTTGATGAATGGACACTCATATGCAAGAGATATTACATAATTGTTTAGCAATAATATAAGCCAAATTAATGTTAAAAGCATTGTTATAAAAGTGCTTCAATTGACCAACTATTTAGGATCATATGTGCTGATTATTGCTTGCTAATAACGATGAAATATCGATAGAGCTACTGTAATCTGATCGTTATGTATTTTAAAATTGTATCAACATCGAATTATATGATAACCATGAAGTTATAGCTTTGAGAAAAACTTAGCAATAAAATAAATTTTCATACAGTAGCAAACATACGTTAACGATCGTTGACTAGCCAGTTGCAATATATTTAAAATAAAAAATGTAGTTATGTTCTAATCACTGAAATACTATTATATAAGAACGCATAACATCATTCAGAGCGATAAAATGATACAATAATGGAAATAATATTTACTTCGAGGCCATTAGTCAAGTTTATCAACAAACAAAAACAAAAATGAAGAAACTTCGAAAGCGACATACTATGAATAAGTATTTAATGCATAATAATTGGCAATCTCATAAAAACGGGTTGAATAAATTAAATTACACTATTATGCAACAGGCGATCAAGCTTTAATATTACCTTAAAAATAAGATTGCTCTTTGAAAAGCCCGCCTGTTCTTTTCTAAAAGATCTTCCTCTTCGATCTGAATGTTTTTTTTGTAGATTTTGTAGAATCTATAAAATTACAAAATAGTTAAAAAAAGGTAGGATTCGTTAAGGCAACATTAAAATACAAATGAAATGAAAAAAAAAATATTTAGAATTTTAGTGAAAATGTGTGTTTGTACGGTGAAAGTGCAAATATTTTTCAATGTAAAACGGAACGAATTTTGTAAAATACCTGTGAAATATTATTTGTGTTTTAATAAATTCTTATGTGATAAATAATGAAAAATTATTTTAGAACATAAGCATATACAGTAATTAGTTTAATTAATTATTAAAGAGCAGGGAAAAGACCACTAGAGTTATTTTCGGTCAAACTTGTTGAAATACACATTTAATCCGCGGTAACATTCAATTTGTCAATCATAGCTATTGTTTGTGTAGTGCTATCAGTACAAGCAATACACGGAGAGAGGAAGAAGGAGAAAGTTATGACACAGAAAGCAAGCGGGTAATGCAAGCTTTCTGAACACACTCCACAACAGGACAATAGTATCTATCTCCTTTTGTATGGATACGCTACGCACTGTTGCTGAACAATGCTATACGGTCGACAGTGGTTGACCATTATATTCGAGTTATACATCGCTTGTGTAATATGTATTACAATAGGAGCTAGGTTAAGATTGTAAATCAAGCAATGCAAGAGAAGGTGGATCGCTCTGAGCTGATGAATACGAGAGGGGAACTCTTGAGCATACTATACCATTCCATGCAGTATTCTCCTCACAGAGTAATTTAAACATGTTTGATGGTGACGAATCCAACTTCGCAGCCTGGAAATGGTGTATTGAGCATCATTTGGCAAAGATGAAGCTCTCACACTCACTTCATCGTACGCCTGCGGAAGAAGATTATTCCAAAAAACTACAAGGATCAGTCCCATGGGGTTGTTCGAATCATTGATATGCAACAAGGCAACCAAATTTCTAATGATCGAAATTTTCAATTAATCGTCACACTTTTGAATCCGGAAATGCACGAGAGTTTGCTTGAATTGATTGATTCGAATACGCGAACCCAGAATATAGACTCTATTTGTCGTGATTTGTATTTATTTTGTAGCCGAAGAAATTACATCAATAGCCCAAATGTATCCAATTATATATTTGTACATGCTAGCGATACGGATATCTATATGTAAGCTTCTCTTTGCCAAGCTTGTGTTCAAGTTTAGTTTCCCTTTGATATATCGCTTACTCCTTCAAAACCGTCGACTGCGGCAGGGAAATTCGGTATTTCGGAGATTTTTCGCAGACAAAAAGGACACTGCTAGCTATTAATCAACATTTCAATGAAAATACATGGCTATGGAAAATACATGGCTATGGACATTCAAATCAATACGTAGAAATATTTCCAATCAAATGGTGACATAAGATTGATAGAATATTGACTGAGCTGTAATTTTTCAAAACCTGAGTTTTTAATTTGCACTCCTATATAAAAAACGAAAATGTGTTTCACATTAAAAGTCCCAAGGAAAACTGCAGCAAAAGCAGATCAAAAATCAATGATGCTAAGCCAAGGAATGGATAAAGACGTCGATGCAATCGATACCATTGTAATAATGGTAGACAATACTATGCTAAATAAATTGTTTCTACTACAGTACGCGAAACAGGAGATAGACACACTGGTGTGAACGTACCAAAAGGCCGGTACATCCACAACGGTGAACATGCGGGATCGTTTGTGTTCCATACAACGGTGAAATTTTGATGCTTGTCAAGAATATTTATTGAATATGATCTCTTCATTCGTGAATTAGAACGCATAGGATCGACACTGACGGTGCCAGAGAAGGTTCATGCACTGCTAATTGCCATACCGGAGAGGTGTAAGCATGTGAAAGGCACTTTGATGATGATATCTAATGAGGTATTATGTGCAAAGTCCATCATGGAAGAAAAATGTTTTGCGATGCTGCTGCTGGGGAAGCTGAAAGGAAAGAGCAGAAAATGTTGCTTTAGCGAGTAGGAAAAAGGACGTTAGATGTTTGAGAAGAATACCCGCTATGATGGCTGGTTGTTCGCAAAACAAGAATGGTATAATCGTGGTTGACTCTGACGCGTCTGATCATATGATGAATGATAAATCCCTGCTGGAGGGCATGGAACATTGAATGTTTTCTTTCTTCGAACTACGAAGAAAGAAAACATGAAGCTCTGTTCGGTTTTTTGTAAAAATAAAGCACATTATTTGATATTGTAGAACGTTCTTTCAGTTTCCTATTTGGAAGAAAACTTATTTTCGGGTGGAAAAGCAGGACGTTGTGGAAAACAGGTTATTTTCATATATAAATAGGTCTCATATAAATATAAATAGCTTATCCAATATTAATAAGATTAAAAAACGAATCGTCATTAGTGAATATGAATCCTGCAACGTTTGTCGAAAAACAAGTTACTCTTAAAATGTCGCATGAACGACCTTTGAGTTGATCAGAAATCGAATTGCTTTTTAGAAAGCAAATGGTTGGGGGTATCAATGTGAATCCTAGAGAATTTCACGAACGGGAAGTCTGTGATGGTTGTCAGCTGGGGAACAGCAACAAAAGAAATATGGAACTGCCAAGGCCTTGAAGAACGTTAGGAGTAGTCCACACGGATGTTTGTGGAAGTATGGAACAAAATACCTATGATGGTTTTTCGTTACTTTGTATCCTTCAACGATAATTTCATACATTATACCGTAGTTTACCACATAGAAAATCAATCAGACGTTCTAGAGAAACTGAACTTGGAGAAACTTGGTTAGTAAACGACTGGACTAACTCCTATCCCTACCTCTCCACGGTGCCGGCTGGGGTACGAGTAACCATAGGTACGATGAGGTAACCAACCCCGGTGGGACCTTGGTCGAATGCTGACAGGGAAGGGGGGGCTTGAGTTCTCTTTACAGAGAGCGAGCCTACCCGAGCGTCTTTTTCCCATGTTGGTGCGGCTCGAAATAGCGTCTGTTCTCCATGTTAGGAGCGGCTGATTACCGTCCATGTGTCAGTGTGGGACTCTAAACAGTGCTGACACTATGGCCTACCAACAAGACAGGAGGTTGATGCAGGCCTAATAATCCACGCGCAAAACACCTGTTACGACAGTCAAGGAAGAAATACGACTCGGAATAATCGGCAAAGATCTAGGCGACGAACAAAATACTACGATTGGAAGCTAGGCACAAGAAAATGCAAATCGCTTAGGCTTCCCCGGATACGACCGAATGCTGCATGATGAGCTTCAAATCCGCGGCTTCGATGTCGTTGCACTGCAGGAATTTCGTTGGACGAGACAGAAGGTGTGGATTACACGTGCACTGCAATCAGCGTGGACTGCCCACATGAGACGAGACTCAACGACAAGAAGGAAGAATTTTAAGCACCGCTGGAACGAATTAAGCACAGCTGGAAAATGGTTTGTATGCGCTCAAAACTATAGACGGTCCACAGCAGTCGTCGCACAAGAACGCATTTGTACTGGAAAGGAATACACACAACAACTGGAGCTAGACTATTGAAGACGGCTGGAGGAAAGTAAGTACCGCCGGGAGTAGCACTGCTGCAACCGTACTAGGTACGGTGTTATCAAATCGAGGAAATGACTGGTTTGACGGCGATTGTCAGCAGTTGGTTGAAGAGAAGAATGCAGCTAGGGCGAGAATGTTGCAGCACCCCACGAGAGCAAACGAACAACGATACAGACAAGCGAGGAGAAGACAGAACACGGCTTTCCGGAGGAGAAAGCACCACCAGGAAGACCAAGATCGCGAAGCGATGGAACAGCTGCACCGCCCGAATGACACACGAAAGGTATATGAGAAGGTGAACCGCTCACGTAGAGGCTACACGCCACAGGTCGAAATGTGAAGAGATACCAGTGGTAACCTGCACAAGAACGAACGTGAGGTGATCGATAAGTGGATGATACAGAAATCGACACAGAAATCAATATGGGTGCACGCTCAGCCGACGACAGATTCCCAGCACCTGCCTGTCGGAGACAAGTGAGAAGATCGGCAAGCTGAGGAACAACAAAGCCGCGGGCAATGACCAGTTGCCAGGAGAGCTAATCAAAAATGGAGGAGAGGCACTCGCTAGAGCGCTGCGCTGGATGAAATATTATATTTGTGAAGAGGAGATTTTACCGCAGAAATGGATGGATGGAGTGGTATGTTCCATCGACAAAAAGAGTGATAGGCTAGATTGTTGCAGTTAGTGAGTAATCACATTGCTGATACCGCCTACAAGATACTCTCCCGTACCAAGCGAGATTTACTGGAAGTATTACACGTTATACTACTAATCATTCTCATCAGCTTAAAATGTCAGCTTTTCATCTCATGACTCATTGGATGCTAAAACTTGCCTATGGAGAAAATGCGGTAAGAAACGAGAAAACCTGTTTTCATCCACCTAGTAGTGTAATGATATCTTTCTCATGTATAATATTGTTGTATTCTATTCAAAAATTTTCTCTTAGATTTTTGAAAGAAACAATGAGATTACTTGTGCATTAACTAGTATAATACACAGAAGGTAACAGTGCTTTCATCGTGTAGGTCATCCTTAAGAAAACGAACTGGGTTCACTAGTATATGCTCTTCCGACACCGGAACTCGTGAACCGGTATAATCGAAGTCGCTTCGTACGGCCACCAACTAACATGACGTACAAACTCTCCTAGTTTTTATTCAAATTTTGAAGATTTTATGCAATTTTGCCATTGCACTCTAAACAACGATTTAAATGTTTGTTGCATCCAAAAATATGCAGTAATTTTTGGTATGACCATAAGACCTTGCATTTGATCCTAAAATTGGGAATAACGGTTTTATGTCTAGTATATAACATTTTTTACGGTTTTTGTCCCGCCAGTTTAAGTGACGGTGTACAATATTCAACACACTTTACCCTATAACTCCGGAACCGGAAGTCGGTTCCGGATGAAATTCAGGAATTCCGTATGGGATCGGAATCTAAGTGTGTCAAAATTGGTTCAGCCATCCTAGTGAGTTTATTTGACACGTACACATATACACACATATCTTCGTTACATTCAAAGTTATCATATTATTTTTTCTTTAAATAACGTTATATCACACAAATTACACTATTGAACATTGCACAATAACATAAAAGCAAAATCAAGTCCAGGAATTATATCACAGAAGAAAAATCAAAAGATTGTAAAACAAATACTTCACACAATGTTGTAAGAGATTTCTTGAGACCAGACCTTAATCCTTATCAAACCAAAATGACTCCGTAATCTTCACCATTTTTTTTACGAGGAAGTTGTGGCGGAATTACAAAACCACCACGTTTTTCACGTTAATCCTAGTCCGTATGCTCAGAACAATTTCATTATGACCTCTTTACAATTTCATCGTCGGTGCTATAGCATTAGATTAATTATTACCATTTTAATTAGTTTTATTAGTTTTTAGTTTAGTTCATTAGGATTGTTGTCAGATGAACATTAAATATTACAAATAAATATTACATTTCATTTCAACACAATGTAGTTACATTGTAAAGGTTTTCTTAAGTACCATGTATGAAAACCAGCCATATACTGTAGCACATTCAGTCTTATAATTTGATGTATCGGCACTTTACAAATCATAAACTTTAATTATTTTATGAGTTAGACCAATATGACCGAAATTATGCTCAGTACCAAAATCGGTCCTCCTCGTTCAAATACTTGAATTGCTTACAGCGCATAAGCATTATTATTATTATTGTAGGTTTATTTCGCCTCGATTTTAACCGTTTGGTCTTTCGCCGAGGGGGTATGGTTGTGTTGAGTAGCGGAGTGGTGGAGTGGGAGCTGGGGTATAAGGGGGAAGCATAAATTACATGTCATTTAACAGAGTTTGACTTTTGTAAACATAAATGGTTGATTCTGTTACCGAAGTGGGTTTCACTTTTCCGGTTTGGATGGCTTGTGTGGTTAACATGAAGCTGTAGATGGTTTTGCTACTGTCGGTGTTGGGTGAGATTTCAACTTATTATCCGGAAGAGTTTTTTGATATCCCGGTAGATGGCATCATTTGTGCTGGGTTGTAGGGTTGATGGCAGGTGATATTCAATCTTGTAGGTTTTTGTTCCTGCTAAGTTGGGTGCAGTTTGAAAATTGTGTCCAATATTGTTGTACGTGCATGAGGCTGTTGGAAGTTGATTGTGGAATGTGCTGAGTAGGGTGGTTTTCGGTCCGAGCTGTTTCGTAGAACGGTGGTAAGTTGCTGAATGTCAGGGAGGCGTGTTTTCTTCGGAGTCCTTGGAATTCGGGGCAGAAGGTTAGTATGTGCTCCACGGATAGTCGGACGTTGCATATTAGACAGCGTGGTGGTTGGCACTTTGAGATTGTGTGTGCGTGGGTGATTCTGGTATGGCCAGTTCGTAGTCGTGAAAGCGCCCGTTTTTCAATTCTATCGCTCCTGTTGGTTCACCTATCGTTCCTGTTTGGTTCATCTTTGATTTTTTGGGTGTGGCCGGGGGTGAATCTCCAGGTTCTAATGAAGTTGAGTGTGGCTTCGATGTGGAAATTTTTGGTAAGGTCTTCGGGTGGGACTGTTCTGGTGCTATGGTGGTTGCTTGATCTGCCTAGGGCGGCTTGCTGGTCGGCTTCTTCGTTGCCTCGGATACCGGAGTGCCCGGGTATCCAACAGAGGGCAGTGAATTCGTCGAGTTGATCTTCAATTGTTTGGATGAATGGATGTCGGGAGTTGCCTGCTTCGACAGCTGTTAAGGATGCCAAGGAATCGGATAGGATTAGGGTTGGCGTGTTAGGAAGTTTGTATTTGATGGCGTGGAGTATTGCTGAGGCTTCAGCCGAAAAGACTGAACATGTTGAGTGTAGGCGGAAGTTGTGGTTGGAGGTTGCGCTGTGAGTTCCGGATCCTACCGGCCGTTTAGTTTGGATTAGTTGGGGGGGGTGGCTGGAGCTTTGATAATCCGCAGCCGACTTTCGCAGTCTTTTTTAATGTTCTTGAAGTGGTCGTTGAAAGTGAGCTTTCGGTCGATCGTGATGCCGAGTATTTTGGTTAGGCGTTGAAAGGGTATGTTAATGTTGTCTAGTTTAATTGGGTTTCCTGCAGCGACATGGTGAGAGTTGCAACAATGTGCAATGGCGCATTTCTCGGGTGCTATGGAGAATCCGACAGAGTTCGCTCATTGGCCGATTTTCTTAACCGTGGTTTGGATCTTCCTGCCAATAAATTTTAGGTTTTTTTCCTGTTTAGACGAGGATTATGTCGTCGGCATAGACCAGTATGCGAAGTTGGCTAGTTATGTTTCGGAATACAGGGTTCATTGCAATGAAAAAGAGTGTGACGGCTAGTGCTGAGCCTTGGGGTACCCCGTTGGTTTTGGGGAAGGTTGATGATCGGTTTCCTCCTGTGGTAACATGGAATTGACGATTTTTAAGATAGTTGCTGAGAAATGCACCCATGTTGCCAGTGATTCCTTCTTTAAGTAGCGTGCGCAGTATGCCTTCCCGCCATACTGTATTATAGGCTTTGGCTATGTCTAAGATGGCTATGTCGGCATGCAGCTTTTGGTCTTTTGCATCGCGTAAAATCTGACCAAGGGTTCCCAGGTAAGTTCCTGTTCCTTGGCCTTGGCGGAAAGCGAATTGTCTTTGGTCGAGCAGTTTGCTAGTATCTAAAAAGCTGATGGGCGGCGGTTTACCATTCTTTCCATAATTTTACCGATACATGGGAGAAGACTGATGGGACGGATGGGATGGGTCCAGTAAACGGGTAGTTCCCCGCGCTCCCATATTGTGTTATAACACTTGAGTAGTGCTTTTTTAGCGTCGGGTGGGAGATGCTGCATGAGTGGGTAGCTGATGCTGTCGCTTCCAGCGGATTGGCCGTGTGCTGATGTTAGTGCATGTTGGAGTTCGGGGCCAGAGAATGGTTGGTTGAACTGTTGTCCGGTGTCGAGGGGAAAGGTAGTTTTGATGAGTTCAAGTTTGGCTGTCTTGGTTAGGAAGGCAGAATGTAAGGCATTGTTGGCTGATAATGAGGCAAAGTGGGTGCCCATTTTCTCTGCCAATATGTAGGGGTCTATTGTGGTGGTGCCATTAGTGTTGAGGGTGAAGCCGGTGTGGCGGCGCTTGCCGTTTAGGGCCTTGACCCTTTTCCAAAGTTGGGTTGTGTTGGAGTCGGTTGAGATTCCTTCTAAGAATCGGGCCCAGCTTGCCTCTTTTGCTTCTCGGATTGCTTTCTTGGCTTGGTTCCTTTTAGTTCTGAATATCTGTTTCTTGTCCTTTTGGGTTGGGTTATTAATTTCTGTTTTTTGTAGTACCCGCAGTGCCTTACGGCGGGCTTTGATGGCGTCGGTCACCTCGGGTCAACACCAGTGGACGGCTCGCTTCGCAGCTTTTTGCCTGTTTTAGGTATGGTTTCGTGGGCGGTTTGGTTAATTGTTGGGCCGAGCTCTGTGGTGGTGTACTCCCTGTTAATTTCTATGTTGATTGATACGAGGCGTTCGTATTCGGGCTAGTCCGCTCGTTCCGTGATCCATCGTGGTTGTCGTGTCGTGTCGGGTGGGTGTTGGTTATGGGAAATGGTAATGGGAAAATGGTCGCTGTTGGCGGGATCATCGAGAACCTCCCAATAGCATAATCTTGCTACTCATGATGAAGCTATGGAGATGTCGATTGCTGATTCGGAGTTCCCGCTAGTGAAGGTAATTCCGCCGTCGTTTAGTATTATTGCGTTGTGATCTTCGATAGTTTCGATTAGTCGGTTCCCTCGTAGGTTTCTTTCGCGCGCTTCCCAACGTTCGTGGTGGGCGTTAACATGCCCCAGGATGAGAAATGGGGGATGAATTTCTTCAATTAGTTTGCGGAATTTGTGGATTAAATTGGAAATGTTTTGTGGTAGGTAAATCGAGACGATCGTTATGTTAAACGGGTATGTTATTTGTCTTGCAACAGCGATCAGATCTGTCCGCTGTTGAATGGTGGTAGAATGTCCTTACGTATTCCAAGTCCGACGGTTTGATAGATGTTCTCCCCGGTTTTAGCTTCCCATGTGTAATTGTGTCCGAGCCATGCAGTGGGGTCGGTGGAGTCGGAAAGGTGGGTTTCTTGTAAAGCCAGACAGATAGGATTGGTATTATTGATTAATTTTTTTAGGTCACCTAGAGAGTTTCGTAGTCCGTTAGTGTACCATTGTAATGCGAGTGTTGTTCGGTTTTGGATCATTTTTGTTTTGTTTTGTAGAGTCTGTTGATCTCGGTGCATGTCTTTTGTTGGAGGGGTTAATATCTTAATGTCTTTTTATTGTCCTTTTATTCGATTGTTAGGTCGATATCCGAGGAATGATCAGTTTCTATCTCCTTCATTCCAGGAGGGGGTAAGAAATTGTCGTCGGCTCTGCTTGTATTCTGTTTTTTTGCTCGTGGTGATTGGGTAGGGGAGTTTTCACTATGGTTGTCTGCTCTTTGTTGAGGTTGTTTCTTCGATGTTTTGATAATTGGGGTTATCTGTATAAATAGGTTTCCGTAGTTGGCCGATGCTTTTTCGGGTTTGAATGTGGGGAAGCAGGAATCAGAACAAATTGGCTCAAATGACACGTTCCCCTGGATATTTGGAGATTTGTGCCTTGCCATCAATTTGTTTTTAGCATCATTTTCCCGATATATAAGAGTTAAGGATTGAAAGGAAATGGTAAGGGTTGGACTAAGAGGATGGGAAAAATTGACGACACAAAAACACATAAAAGCAGAGGTAAATTCTGCACCCCTAAGGGATGCTGAACAATCTGCTGGGGATCACATTTAGTGGAAGCAGAAGTAAATTCTGAACCTCTACGAGGTCCCGAACAGTCTGCTGTTAAAAAAACCTCCAACCCCCGAGAGGATTTAGAGATCTTACAAAAGCGACACCATTCTGCACTCCCGGAAGAATGCAGAACGATTCGCAGTATGTACGAGCAGAAGTAAATTCGGTACCCCCTAAAGGACGCCAAACATTCTGCTAAACTCTATTTAAGGTGAATACAGAAAGGATTCATTCACTCCAGGAAGAACGATGAATCCTTCTGACTATAGCTCCTTACCACATTGGGTGAGAAACGAAAGAATATCCTTAAATTTTAGCTCCGCATACACAGATT
This sequence comes from Malaya genurostris, assembly GCF_030247185.1. Taxonomy (NCBI): domain Eukaryota; kingdom Metazoa; phylum Arthropoda; class Insecta; order Diptera; family Culicidae; genus Malaya; species Malaya genurostris. Next base: position 177,538,569 of record NC_080571.1, read on the forward strand.
CAACCATGTATGGAGAACCAAAAACCCGGATACGTAGCTGCGTCAATGCGGGACAGTTACATATCAGATGATATGAAGTACCATTAGCGCATTCACATAAATCACACGGATAATACTCAGAACGTTGAATAGTAGCCATGTGATAATTGAGTTTGCAATGTCCAGTCAGAGTTCTGACCAGAATACTGCAATGATGCTTGGAGAAATGCAGTAGACACTTTGACATTTTCAGATTTAAATCTGGTAGAAATGCTTGTGTCTGAGCGCAAGTTTGCAAGCTGCGCCAGTAGCTGGCATATTTGGATGCAGCCCAAGAACGAATCTTGTGCTTTATCCAACTAGTTGAAAGTGGTAAAGCTGGTTCAGGACCAACGAAATCATTCGTTGCACCAGCTCTAGCCAACTCATCAGCCCATTCTCTGCTGAAGTGCCGATTGTACACCACACAGAATCGCGTAGACTTCTGCTTGGAACACAGTACAGTATCTACCAAGTGAATGAGACTGCTTCAGCCTCATTTCACGACAGTAGACACCAGCACTAGCACGACCATTCAACAGAGAACCGTCCGTATAACAAACTATGTGTTCATCAAGTTGTCGTTCCAGACAACCAGACAACCAGACAACCATTCCTCACGAAGAGGATAGCTCACATTGAATGTTTTGAAAAAAAAAACTGCATGTGAGTGTTAGTTCACTAGGAGCGAGTAAATACTCATCCCACGTAACCAATTGAAACCACAAGCGAGTGTGGCTGGTAGCATAATCTAATGGGTTACTGTTTCAAAGCCCTGTAACCTTAAGACGGTATGCACAAGATAATGCTTCTTGGTTTAGGAACACATGTAGTGGTTTAATGCACAGTAGCGCCTCTAGAGCTGCAGTAGGAGTTGTTGTGAATGCTCCTGTCATCGCCATTAGGACCATCCTTTGGAGATGATTTAGCTTTGACTAAACAGTCGTGACTTCTCCTTTCTGCCACCATACAAGACATCCATATGCTAAAATGGGTCTAACAATAGTTGTGTAGATCCAATGAATATATCTGGGATTGAGTCTCCAAGATTTTCCAAAAGCTCGTCTGCATTGGCCGAAAGCCATGCAAGCTCTTTTAATCCTGAAGTCAATGTGAGCAGACCAATTCAGTTGTGAGTTAAGAATCACAACTAAGTACAGTGTTCACCATCTGAAGTTCTTAAAAAACTGGCATTAAAGTCCTTAGACTTCGAATAGAACTTATTTAATCTGCTAGCCTAGTTGAGACTAGAGACATTTGTGCAGAGGCTTTTCCAACCACTTCGCTCAGACGATCGAAGAGCATCTCTGTGTCGGTGGTTCCAAGCTCTTCTGCATAGTTTCCTTAGTCTAGCAAGCACTCCATCAAGGAGTTCCTCTAGTAGCTTGCACAATCCGAAGTGGACAAGCCTCTTCATATGCTGCAACTATGAGTAAAATCTAGTCGCCAAGCCCTCTTCATAGAGGTCCCAGTTTGTAGATTTAGGATTACGATATGTGATAATATCAAATTTAACGTTTGAATGATCAAAGAAAATGTACTTATGATCAGACAACGAAGGTACGAGCTCATCGGAGACGAGCCAATTCACCAACTCATGCGCAATTCTATCAGAGCAGAGAGTTACGTCCAAAATCTCCTCTCTTCCAGATCTTACAAAAGTTGGACGGTTTCCTGCATTGACTATGTGCAGGTTTGTACTGCTCACAAATTTCATCGTATCAGAGCCTCTCGAATTTATATCTGTGCTGCCCCAAATGATATGGTGAGCATTCATGTCACTGCTGATTATAAGCGATAAATCACTTTTGCAGCAGTATGATACAAACTTTTTGAAGTCATCGCTTGGCGAAGGTTGGTTATGCGGCAAATATGCCGAACAATAGACATATTTTCTGTCTATGCCATCAATAGTCATACCAACTGTGACAGCACAAATATCCCGAGTTGTGAGCTCCGATATGAGAGAAACATCGAGAGCACTATTTGCAAGCATACATGCTCGAGGCTTTTCACGTGGATTAGTCAGCATTAGGCAACAAAGACTGGGTTTAACAATTTTCCAACGTAGAAGTTTCCCTTTTGGAAATATGATTCTTGAACCAAAGCTATAGAAGCTTTACCTTCTTGCAAAAGTCTGGATAGATTTATAGTTGCTGTACGTTTATGCTGGAGATTGATTTGTGCCACTCTAACCGTTATCAATAAGAGAAATGAACACTCCATCTCCAGCACTTATCGTACAACAACTAGCAGAAACCAATTATATTGGCTTATAATCGCCTATAGCGAACCATGTAAGGATTTTTTTAAATGTTTTAATCATTTAAATCCCACGAGTTGCGAAGAAAGAAGTCGTCCACTGTGCCAGAGCTTCGCTTAACACAGTAAGGGAAAACCCCAAGATATTCCGTTCACGACTGCATTGTATAACCTCCTGCAGCCATTCAGTCATCGGCACGGAAATACACCTTGACTTAGGAGTTCCTATTTTTGTGGCCTTTTACGACATGGAACAGGAAACCAGTGGATCAATTCTTGGTAAAAAATAATTCCGCCGGATGCTACACGGCTTACCTGTCTGGTGAACTTATACCAACGGTACAGGTGGAATGTAGTGTTATTCTTAGCCAGTTGGGAAACCGCTACCGACGCTACAAGGTTATCTAGGCTGCTCAGAAAGGGAAGTTGACATTGATGGTCAACTTCCATGGATGGCCAAGCAGCCAGAGGGGTTATCTCCGTAAATAGGTTCCCGTAGTTGGCCGATGGTTTTTCGGGGTTGGATGTGGGGAGGTCATCGTTGGAATTGTGTTTTTTTCTTCGGGTGTTGTCTTTGAGATGTGTCCATGTGTTTTGTGACTGGGTGTAGTTTCCAGTAATATGTTTCATTAGTTCGGCCATCTCAGCAAGAATCTGCATGTTAATTTTTTTCTTGTAGCTCTTGTTTCAGTTTTTTTATTAGAGTGTCTTTGCTATTGACCAGTTGTGTGATCTTTGAGCGATATTGGTTTTTGAGTTCCTCGAAGTCTTTTTTAAATTTTTCTGATTTTTCACGCCACTCCTTTGCCTCGTTGCTTGCTACATTAACGAAGGTTTGTTGTTTTAGCTTGTGTAGTTTCCTAGCTTCCGCATAGGTGAGATTATTGTAAATTTGGGTTTTCACTATTTTCATTTCGGCGATGTAATTCGGACATTTTTGTATCGAGCGGTGTGATTTTCGTTGCAATTTTTACATCTGCTGCTCTTTCTGCATGGAATTTCACGAGAGTTCTCGTGTTCCTCGCTGCAGTTCAAGCAGATCTCTTTCTGGTTGCATGTCTTGCTGCCATGACCGAAGTGGCCACATCGGTAACATTGCAATGGAGCTGGATAGTACTGCCTTACTTCGGTGCGGATCAACCCGATGAAGATTTTCTCCGGTAGTTTGATACCGGCGAATGACAGAATGAGTAGCGGGGTGTTGGTGAGTGTTCCATTAACAGTCTTAGTAATTCTCCGAAAGTCAATAACGTTTTGAGTTTTTAGTTCGGTTAGCAGTTCTGCCTCAGAGAGGTTGAAAGTGTCGACGTCGTAGATTACACCGTGGACTCTATTAAGGGTCGGGTGTGGTATGACCTCGATCGGGTAATCATTTCCGAGGCTGTAGAGAGTCCTCAGTCTTGTGTATACGTGCCTGGACGTTGTTTTTAATATGTATTGTGTTCCTTACGCCGTTTTCGTTGCACTTAGGAATTTGTTGTAGTCTGCCCCGATGACTTGTTGAATATTTTTTTGGATAAGGAAGGGGTTGGGGGGGAGCGTGTTTGTTTGGTTATCGTTGATTGTGGGGCGTAAAAGTAGTATGTGAGTATCTATTTCGTCACATTTATGCATGTATGATGGGGAGGCATTGGATGGGGGGTAAGGGGCGGAAATTATTGAGGAGTGGGGACTCTGGGTCTCCCATTTTGGTTTTGGTTTCTCGGATGTAAGTGTGGCTTAGTTTACTTACTGTCACTATTTGTATGAGTGGTAGCTGAGTCACTTAGCTCTAATTCGATTTGTTGCTATTCCACTCGATACGCGTGGTGGCTATCACGCTCGCACTTTGATAAGTCGGCACTGTCGTTTACACACTAAACACTCGTGAAGATTGCAGACGCGACGAAAAGCGGAGACCGACACTCGCACGTCCGATCGCTAGGAATGTAACACGAACAATGCGCATAAGCAAAAGTATCGCATTGAATATAAACACATTAAACCATGCACGCCGCTGGCGTGGATTTTCCGCCTCGCACAAAGGAAAATAAACAACTACAATTGTTCTTGCCAATAATTATTTCCAAAATTTCTTCGATACATGTAATTGTCAAGTCTCAAGACTTCTCGGTAAAACTTACACTCACAGAAATCCAAATTTTAACTTGAACAAAACTACAATCCGAAAAATAAATCGGACATTCAGTACATAAATTCGAAACTGGTCACATCTGCATAGAACAAAAAAGAACCTGCCACAACTGGATGTTATGAGGGCTTAGTATACCACAAGGAACATTTCTGAGACCGGACTCCACCTGTGCTTTCGGTAGACGGAACAGTTTCAAAAGCACTTGAAAAGTGTTTAGTAAACAGCTTGTAGATTTCAAAAGACAAACTTTAACTTTCATTCCCAAGAGTCATCATGGAAGGAAGACCGTTCTCCTCGTGTTTGTGATTCACAAAAGACCAGACGTTTTGGGTTTTGTTTAAGGTTGGTTTGAATCTGTAGAACATGTCTCGAATAATGGAAGCGATTATACACCTTAGAATTGATACTGACATGAGTGAATTCCCGCTTGTTAGTAGGATTACGTCGAATTGAATAGTGCGAAGTGCAGTGTGGCTGATAAGCTCTCTGAAAGTCCATTTTCAATATGGTTTTTTATACGTACAGTGAAACATTTGGTTGAAACAGTTATTTTTTGTGATAGTGCAGGTGTGGTAAGTTTTTGTTTAGTAGTGAGTGTGTAAAAATTTACAAGTCAATCGTGTCATTCAAGCTGTGATTATTTTATTTCATTTTTTCAGTAGTCGTGTTTCATCTCGCGTTGTTAACAGCAATGTGAATAGTAGAAAAATGATACTGGTGAGTTCGTTTCTTAGCGATATTTTATATTTATCTTACTTATAATGCCTTATTATATATCTGATTATTATATATTATCCTGAGTACTTAAAAACAGCTTTTGTGGCGATCATATTGTTTACCAAAACATATCCAGATCTCTTTTCATTCTTACTAACCTTTTTCTATTTTCTAAACCTTTATTCGTGAAACATAATTTTGTAACTAAATTCTCCTCTCGACAATCGAAGTCCAAATGAAAGCACGACCTGAGCGTTTTAGGTTTTGAACCACACAAAAAGTTTGCTTTCATTGCCGAGTTGCCAATGCCGATTGCTCATCCTAACGAGCGAAGTCCAAATGAGAGCACGCCTGAGGGTGTCACGATTTATACTTGGTTTTTCTTACTGATGTTGTTAGGAGAACCTCACCTCTACATCCAGCTCCGTCTGAAGCACTCGAAGAAATTAACGATTTTTAATCAAACTCTACCTTTTATAATCGTCCAGTAGATAATCGGAACTGATATGTGGATGACTATCACAAAACCATCGTCCAAGTGCGAAAAAGGTAAGCAAGCGTGATGAATTTTTCTCATTATTTCCAAAAGTTTTAAAACTTTGTTTTTCAGTTATTTTGGAGATATTCGCGATAAAGTTCTGCCCATTCTTGTACAGGGTAAAATTTGAAAAGGCGCTCCATAGTAAAGTATTTCACGACAAAATGAAGAATTTCATACACATCACTACTAAGAAACAGACAAAGAGAAAATTTTACAATTCATAGAACAGCGATTAAAATTTTGGCGAATAGCATTGCCCAGAGAAAGGACTACCTCGAATTTAGGATCGTTTGAAAGTTACTATTGAGCATCGATTTTTGTCGGAATTTGTTTCTAATATTATGAGACATTACATCTAATGGTTCTATATTCGTGAGTCATTTGTACTAAACCAGGGAGGAAGCTTCAAAATCATTTTCAGAATTTTTATCAGAACCCTTTGAAACGTTTTCTTCCTGGTGGAACAACAACTTGACCAAATTGGTACTGCATAAAGCATAGCTGGTCTGAAAATTTGTTTATAAATTAATAATAAAGATACATCTGCCAGCAGTGCTGAGTTTTGGCTAGTTATTTTTAAAGCTCCAGTTTTTAACGAATTTTAGTCTGTTATATTGTTGAATCGATTCAAAATCGTAGTGCGCTCATTACCTAACTATCGTCTCTTCATCTATTCAAAACATTCACAACCATTCAGTTACGGATTTCATCGTGATTTTGATTATTCTGTGGCGTTTGTCTGCCGACATTGAAGTGCTCATTGTGTGCAAACATCTCAACAATAACAATCATCTCTAGCAATCATCTTGCTCTCTGCTACTTGTCAGAGTCTGTGGTGAAGAACAACATGGAAAAGAATTGTTCCAAATGCAGCCAAATAATCACCGGTATTGATTCTGTTGTTTGTCGAGGATACTGTGGATGTTTATTCCATATGGCATGCTCTGGTGTTTCGCGGGCACTTATGGGTTATTTTACATCGCACCGTAGAAACTTGTTTTGGATGTGTGATAACTGTGCTGGCATATTTGAGAACTCGCATCTCCGTTCTATAACTCAAATTGCCGATGAAAAGTCACCCCTAACATTGCTAACGACTGCTATAAATAATCTGCAAACTGAACTGAAACAGTTAGTGAAACCAGATACTACACTTTCTACGCGCTGGCCTAAAATTGTTCCTCGCCGTGCTGCTAAACGTCCCCGTGGACCCGATTTAGATAAGCAAACAATAGAGTGCCAGTCTGGCTCAAAACAAGTGGGAGCAAACGTTGTTTCTGTTCCTAGTGTTAAACCGACTAGCAAATTTTGGCTTTATCTTTCGAGGATTCGCCCTGATGTGTCTTATGACGAAATTTCTTCTATGGTTCTTGCTAATTTCTCCATGGTTCAGGATCCGGACGTTGTTAAGTTGGTTGCTAAGGATGCTGGTACTAGCAACATGAGCTACATCTCATTTAAAGCCGGGCTAGATCCAGCATTAAAATCAACTGGATTAGATCCTTCAACTTGGCCTGAAGGAATTATGTTCCGTGAATTTGAAGATTATTCGGCCTCAAAATTTCCAAATCTTACTCCGAAAATAGCACCACCTCAAGGAACACCAATGCTGATCCTGATTTAGAATCCATGCGCTCTTTGTCGGACGGTGGGAGCCATCTGGTTCCCATCACAGGCGAGTACCTCTCAACTACTTTGACAAACTCAACAATCCATCGTCCTGTGTTCCAGCTTATTACCTCTGTTGGAAATGAAGCCGTCCGCACGTTCTATCAGCCAGATGATGTACCACGTTTAGCTGTTTGCGCCTTTCCAGGTGAAACATTAACATCTGACTTGGACGAAGAAGCAGTTATTTACCGCAAAATGCATTCTCACAATTTTGACGAGGGCATCATTGCCCCCGTCGCAGGCGAGTACAACTTGTGCGGCACTGTTAATCCCAATACTACTTACTCACATTTCCAGCGTTGTCGTCCCAATTCAGTACCTGATATTTTCAATTTGAGGATGTACAACCAAAATGTTAGAGGATTAAATACAAAAATCGACGACGTATATTTGGCTGCTGTAGATGGTGACTACGATGTATATGTTCTCACAGAGACTTGGCTTGACTCGAGAATAAATTCGATACAACTTTTCGGTGCCGCTTTCTCCGTATATCGAATGGATCGCAACTTTAATAATAGCTTACACAGTCGTGATGGTGGAGTATTGATCGCTGTTTCTGTCACACTTACTTCAAGCGAGGTCATCCTGGATTGTTCTGCAACTGAGTCTGTTTGGGCTAAGATTTCAGCGCCAATGAAGAATTATTACATTGGAGCAGTGTACATTCCCCCGAAAAGCGACATGATGGTAGCATTATGCAAATACTTCTCGATGCTGTCGAACGACTATCTTCTCAGGCTAAGGATAATGACGTCATCATAATTCTTGGTGACTTCAATCAACCTGGTCTCATATGGACCTCATCCGAGTACGGTTATGCTTATCCTGACCTCAACAATGACTTATGCTAACCAAGTACTCCTAGATGGGCTAGCATTTCATGGTCTAAGACAAGTTAGCACGATTTCCAATCACCAATCGCGTTTTCTTGACCTCGTATTTATCAATGAGGCTGGTCTATCTGAATGCACTGTAACAGAAGCTCCTAGCGTTATGGTTCCACTTGATGATTTTTATCCGGCGTTAGAAGTAGTAATTTCTGCCAGCAGCCGTTCGTTGCAATACGAAGAATTGATTCCGTTTGATCGCTTCAACTTTCGTAAAACAAATTTGACAACATTGCGTCACTTATTGCTGCAAATTGATTGGAGTACGCTATACATTTATGTTGATATTGATGCTGCCGTTACCCACTAACGTTCACCTAACGGAATCTGAAACGTATTCGTGCCAAAGCTTTGCGTATATATACAAACAGACGTTGCCCTATATCTAAGCATCGCTTCACTACAGCCAGTAACGAATATCGTATCTATAATAAATTTCTATACAATCGGTACGTGAACCGTATGCAAAATAACCTAAGGCACAACCCTAAAAACTACTGGTCATTTGTCAATACGAAGAGAAATGAAATTGGACTTCCATCTAAGATGATGTATCACGATAATGAAGCTACAACAGCTATTGATAAGTGTTCACTATTTGCTAGATTCTTTGCAAGTGTCTTTTCGACTGACTCACCTACTGCCATCGAACTTGAAAACGCTGCTCGTGATGTTCACGTTGATGTAATTGATATGGACATTTTTCATATCTCCGAGCAAATGTTTATTTCAGCCGTTAAGAAAATCAAGTCGTTGTATGTTCCAGGTATCAGCGCCATGCCATCCGCTATTTTGAAAAAAATGTTCGGGCATTTTAGCAGTGCGCATATCTTCAATTTGTAGCTCCAGCAGCAATCATTTCCAACTGATTGGAAACGGTCTATAATGTTCCCGGTTTATAAAAAAGGTGACAAGTCGTTAATTACCGAGGAATCACGTCGCTGGGTGTTGAATCTAAGATCTTCGAATCAATCATCAATACTACTCTATTATCAGCTTGTCGCCATTATATTAGCAATTGCCAACATGAATTCTTCCCTGGTCGGTCGGTTGAGACAAATCTCGTTTGTTTCACATCGTTTTGCACCAAGCAAATGTCCAACAAATTCCAGATAGACACGGTCTACACTGACCTTACAGCTGCTTTTGACTCTGTGAATCACGAAATTTTGTTAACTAAGCTGAGCAAACTAGAATGTACGACCAGATTTTGTCAATGGCTCCGAACATATCTCGTTAACCGTAAAGTTGTCGTACAAATTGGAAATACTGTGTCTGAACCATTTGCAAGTATCTCAGGAGTTCCTCAGGGAAGTACTCTAGGACCACTTCTTTTTTCGTTGTTTGTGAACGATGCTGTATTTGTCTTAAGACATGGTGGCAAATTATTTTTTGCTGACGATTTGAAAATATTTCTCGTTATTCGCAAAGAAGCTGATTGCTGTGAGTTGCAACATCTTGTTAATTTGTTGTACGAATGGTGTGTGAGAAACAAAATGGATCTCTGTGTTTCTAAATGTTCCGTCATAAGCTATCATCGTACGAGAAGCATGTTCAATTTTAATTACACCGTCGCTGGCACTCAACTGCAACGCGTTAATCTCGTCAAAGATCTAGATGTTATTCTGGATGAAAAACTAACATACACCCGACATCTTTCAGCAACGAATGACAAAGCAAACCGTTTACTTGGATTCGTATTTAAAATCTCGAGTGAATTTCGTGACCCACTTTGTTTAAAATCGCTATATTGCTCATTAGTTCGTTCACAGCTAGAATTTGCGAATGTTGTTTGGTGTCCATACAACGCTTTATGGATTCAAAGGATAGAAGCTGCGCAACGTAAATTTGTGCGTTATGCTTTACGGGAACTACCATGGAGTAACCCGTTGAGCCTTCCACCGTATGAAGATCGTTGTCAACTATTGGGGATTAAAGCTTTAGCTGATCGTCGACGTGCTTCACAAGCCACTTTTGTATCTAAGCTACTACTGGCTGAATATGATGTTCCGGATCTTCTATCACAGATTAACCTGTATGCTCCAGCACGTGTTCTTCGGCCTCGATCATTACTGCACACTGGTCTGCGCAATACCAACTATGCTAGTAACAGCCCGATTTTGGCAATGACTCGCCGTTTCAACGAATTCAGCGATGTGTTTGACTTCAATATGACCTCTTTACAGTTTCATCGTCGGTTGCTATAGCATAAGTTTAACTATTACCATTTTTAATTAGTTTTATTAGTTTATAGTCTAGTTCATTAAGACTTGTTGTCAGATGAGCATCGTCCTAATAATAAATAAATAAATAAATAAATAATTTGTTTTTTTGACAAAGCTTAGAATTTCTGTTTATAAGAGGATATAAACATTTAATATATTTACTACACTTTGCCTGGATTAGTTCAATGTGATCCTTAAAAGTGAGTTTTTTGTCATACATTAAACCTAAGTATTTTGCTTGATCAGACCATGTCAATTCCAAGCTATTAAATTTGAGATTGTGATTATTGTTTGGCGTAAGAAAAACTACAAGGATCAGCCTCATGTGGTTGTTCGAGCCAATGATGTGGAACAAGGCCACCAATATTTCTAATGATCTACAATCAAACAGTTCAATCAATCGTCACACTTTCGAATCCGCAATTGCGCGAAAGTCTGCCTAAATTTATCTTGATTAGGAACCAACACCGAAAATTGTTTGTTTTATAGCCGACGATATTACACCAATATCGAAAATGTATGCGATTATATCTTTGAACATACTTGAGATACGGATTTTGATATTAAAGCTTCTCTTCGTCAAGCTTGTGTTAAAGTTATATATGCAAGCAGTGATTTTTATAGCAGTAAGCTTCTCTAAAATTCTGCGATTTGGGTTGAAGCGATAAACTTCTTCTCATTATCAATCGAGTTTAGCTTATATAAATTAGAAATTAATTTTGCGCACTCAACATTTACCCTGTCAATTTCTCAGGCGAAACGACATAACATGGAATTTCATCCGAGCTTGCATGACACAAGATCAGAGCATACCAATTAATGCTTTAAATCGTTTTATAGCACTTTTTGTCTTGCTGTCTAGCAACAACCTACCTCTAGCATGGTACGCGTAGGACTGAAACGTTAGCTATAATTTTGCATCTTTTTATAGATTCGCGTGCTTCCAACAGCTTCGCTTTTGCATCAATTGACCAATCAGAGCAATGCTTTCCCTTTTATATATCGCTTACCACTTCAAAACCGTCGTTTATGGCAGGGAAATCCGATATGCCAAATTTCAATCATTTATAATTTAAAACCTGACCACATTTCTACGTGTATTTTTCCTTGAGTTTCTAATTTGCACCCCTATATAGAAAATAAAGAACAATCAAAAAAAGTTCTTGGCTTATGAGGAAAGATAATTAATTGCGTTTTTGCTGCATTTGGTTTAATTTTCCATTTTGACAGATAATCACTGAAAATATTTATGCTTCTTTGTAGGCGACTGCAGATCACTATTAGATTTCTACCTGTGGCTAACAGACTTGTGTCGTCACAGAATAGCGATTTCTGACAATCAACTAGTAGATTTGGAAGACGTAGTGAAAATATTATACAAGAACCCTGCGGAACACCTGCTCGTACGGGTAGCAATTCAGATTTACAATTCTGATAGCTAACCTGAAGAGTGCGATCAGTTAAATAATTTTGAATCATTTTAATCAAATTATGGGAAATTAGAAATCAGACATTTTTGCTATCAATCCTTTGTGCCAAACACTGTCGAATGCTTTTTCTATGTCTAGAAGAGCAACTACAGTGGATAACCCAGAAGATTTATTTGCTTTTATCATGTACGTTACTCTGACAAGTTGACGAATAGTTGAATGTTCATGACGAACTGCTCTGGTAAAAAAATTGAATTTTCATTTATATGAGGCATCATTCTCAACAAGATAATTTTTTCAAAAAGTTTAGTGATAGAATAAAGTAAACTAATTGGTCGATAACTTCATGTTTCTCCTGGCTTTTTATCAGGTTTGAGGATAGAAATTACTTTAGCCTTTTTCCATCTTTTTGATAAGTAAACTAAAGAAAAACACCTGTTGAAAATATTAACCAAAAGCTCAAGGCAACATCGGGAAGATTTTTAATAAGAATAATAAAAATTCCATCATTACCAGGAGCCCTCCTGTTTTTAAGTTTCCTAATGATTGACTTAATTTCATCAAAATTCGTCTCAATAATGGTAATATTTGGTAATAACACTTGAGTTGAAATATGATCATATTTCAGTGAGATTTCAGATAGTACTCACAACGTTCAAATTAAAATTGTGGACACAGGAATTGGTTTCTAAGGTTTGCTAAGAACCTTAGAAAGTTTCCAGTTTAGAATATGGTATAATTTGTTAAACTTCTTTAGCGAAATTTTCATTTCGCCAAAGAGTAAATCTATGTTTAATTTCTTTTTGTGAATCTTTAACTATGTTTTTCATAGCAGGACCACGAGAACGTTGATATTGTCGTCGACGAACATTCTTCAACCGATTGAGCAGTTGAAGATTGTCTTGGGTGATAGCTTCGATAATGTAATGATTCTAATTATCTAATGCTGTGTCGATGTCTGCAGAACTTTCTAAAATAGTTTCATGATCCATATGATTTTCAATGTGAGATCTGTAATCCAACGAATTAGCTCCATGATAGTTGAATATAGAACTGATTCGATTAATTATAGCTTCGTTGGAAAGTCTGAATGTTACATGAAGATGATCTGAGTCAAAGTCAGTATGTGTAATCGGTTGACTAGATCAATTGTAGAAGGATTTTTGAACCAGATCAATTGTAGAAGGACTTTTAACGGAAGAGAAGAAGTCGGATTACTGGGATGAAGAACTGTGATGTAACCGGCTGAGACATGGTTATGAAGTATTTTGCTATTACTGTTATTTTTCCTACAATTCCACTGGACATGCTTTGCATTAAAGTCCCTTATTATGTAAAATTTCGGTCGATATCATGTGAGTTTTTGAAAATCGCCTTTAAAAAAATTTAATTGTTCGCCGATGCATTGAAATGGCAAATATGCTTCAGCGATGAAATAAATTCCATGAATGGTTTCATCTTCGATTCTCAAGCTTTCAATAACTTTAGTATTGAAAGAAGGTAAAATTCGATGTTTAATTTGCCGTTGGACAAAAATGGAAACCTTACCACCCATTCCAGTAAACCTGTCAAATTGATGAACCGCATAATGTGGATTGCTTTTCAATTTGACATTTGGTTTAAGAAAAGTTTCTGTTACAATGGCAATATGAATTTTGTGAACTTTGAGAAAATTATAAAATTTTAAAGATCGAGCATTCCAAATAAAAATATTCAAATAATTATTCAACATCACTGTTAAATTTTAAATTCATTATAATATTATTTGCAAATTGTTATCCCAGTTAAAATGCTTCAAAAGTGATGAAGTCGAATTCATTCGGATGATCATTTGAAAAAGTTGATCTTGTAGGTAGATCATTTTGTTTTCCGTTATTTTGCCTAAATCAACTCCGTTTAAAGAAGCGAATGGCATTGAAGGAATATTGGTAGGGAGATGTCTACCTGTTACACTAGTGTCTTGTTTGACTTGTCTAAGCGAACGAGCGTTTAAATTTTTTCCCTGACAGGACATTTCAAATAATTGGATTTATGATTTCCATCGCAATTTGAACATGAAAATTTATCAGTGGTTTCATTTATTGGACAAACATCTTTCGAATGCGATTTACCACAATTCAAACACCGTATACCCATATGACAATTTTTGGTTCCATAACCGAAGCCTTGGCAACGACGACATTGCGTTAAGTTTGCAATACGATTATGCCGTTTATAATGTTCCCAATGAATTTTAATGTGGGAAATGAAACGTACTTTTTCTAAAGTTTCCAAATTGTTTACATCACTTCGATTGGAATTTATTAATTAAAGTTCATGGGGAAATCCAGAGCGTTGTTTAGAAGTACCATTCGCTCTCTTTTTTTTTCATAAGTATTACTTGGGAAGGGGCAAAATCAAGCAATTCTTTTAGTTCATTTTTATTTTCATCAGTACTTTGATCATTTGATAAGCCTTTCAAGACAGCCTTGAAGGGTCTGTCTGATTTTATATCATATGAATAAAATTTATGAAATTTCTCGGACATATATCGGATAAGACGTTCATATTGTTCCAATCCATCAACCAAGACTCGACATTCTCCTCTTCGTCCGATTTGAAATGAGACCTTCACTTCCGGGAGAAAAGTAGAAAGCTCAGTACGGAATACTTTGAAGTCGGAAATCATCACCATCACTGGAGGCATAGATTGTAGTTTCTTCCCAGAACAACTAGCGTCCATTTTTTTGAATTTTTGAAGAGTTTTCTTCTATGTTGCTACAATCAGATTCAGGAAGAATCTCGTAAATATTGTTAGACGGCATAGAATCAACGGAAGGGAAGTCCGGCCGTTGTCTTTTATTTTTACATTTAGATTCTATAAGATCGTGAATGTTATTAGAAAAATGTTGAATAACGGATTGTGATTTATTTCGTATTGAATTATTTTTCTCCGGTTGTGCGCAGGCATTTTTGAAATGAAATAAATTTGAAATAAAATTAACAGGTTAAACTAGCCTTTGATTAGTTTCCTAGTTTATAAAAGTTTTAATAAAGACTGATTTTGTGGTAGTCTTAATAAAGACTGATTAGTTCGAAGAATTGTACTTTGAATAGTTAGCTTAAAAAAAGTCTGATTAAATTCTTAGTCTTGAAAAGATTGATTATATTAGAATATCACTGTATAGCCTTGATAAAGGCTGACTAATTGTTAGTCTTTAAAAAGACTGTTAGTAATTCAGGCAGCTTTGAAAATGACTTAAGCCTTGAATCAATGAAACTCTAGGTAGCCAGAAAAAAATTCCGGGAGCCAAGAGCTATACGCGTGCGGTGCGAACGAATGTTCAACACCGAATGACCGTCCAACTTATCACCTCATTTTTCATTGGCTTAGTTTTCTCGAAGATGACTCAACAAGTTCATCTAAACCTTATTTGAGATGCTGAAACATAAGAATCGTTCTTCAATGGTGGAAGTGTGGAGTTCGTTATCGCTGAAAATTTTATCCGCAGCGCGCGCATCACAATAATGCTGGCTGTATTTCGAAAAGATTCATTCCTTCTGATATGTTCAACTACGCGCAATAGAGGATAGGATTATTGGGATTGGATATCTTTGAAAACATCAGCTAAAAATCAATAGAAATAACCTTAATAAAAAAAATTAAAAAATACTGGTTTCAAGCTGCGCCATAATTATTACCATGAATACTGGTTTCAAGTTGCGCCATAATCATGAATCACAATTTTATTTCCAGTTCGACTGTCTCTGGAGGATAACAATTCTGCCACTCCTGGTAGCGACTGATTGTGTAAGACCTCTGTTTCTGTTTCGTCTTTCATGCAAAAAAAACATTATTTGAATTCCAGTAATGTTTGGCCTTTCTGATATTTAAAGGCTGTGTTATAGTTTGGTCGTGGTTTGCTGTTTAAAGCATAGAGTTTTACAATCCAGTTCACGTATGCTCGAGTCCCGACCAGGAAGAATTCTTAGTGTCAGAAGGATCGTAGTACCAGTCATGCCATGATGCTGATGATAATTAAAAACTCAAATGAGAACCTCCGCCCTCTATACATAATTCTTGCCTGAGAGAATTCTAGTCTATTCACTCGATTTTGCAGTTAAAATAATGAAGCAGGTAGACTTCATTACACTTGAAACTGAGCAAGCAATACTTCGAATGACTAGGTACGGTTATTTGACTGACGACAAATTCTGGGAGCTTCATTTGAGTATAGCAACAATAGCCAAATGAATGAAAAGGGAAATGCTGCCAACAAATGACCATAAATTTCATTTGCATCAAATAATATTTAATTCAGAATGGAATTTTACCGCACCGATAGGAATACATAACTTATTTTTTTCATTATTTTACTGCTCTAAATCAGAATTAAACTTTGAGTTGCTTCCCCCAGAGAATGAAAAATGTGAGGATGGAATTGATTTGATTCATTGTTTTCGTACAGTGAGGTATCGAGGATTACTTGCTTTTTGTTGAGAGAACAGTTTGTCTCTCGCGAATCAGTTGAAATAATAATTAGTTTTGAGCGTGAAGCGCAAGTTTCCAAAAGGAATGATTGATTTTAGATTTATGGATATTTATGGATTATCTCAGGCATTTCAAAAGCCACTATTCACCCAGCACGTGAGCACTATTTTCGGATTATTCATAGTCCTCGTGGGCTCACTTTTTCAAGGGGTATTGGGATGTGTTCCACAAAAGTCTACGTTTGTTAACAAGGTGGGTGGGGGATGCAAAGTCAGCGTAGTTTAACAATTACTATTACTATGTTTTCTAGAAATTTAGATTAGCTTTGTTAATCGTCCACTGAGTTTTCTTCCGAATGATCGAAAACCAGTTGAAATGAATATTGATTAAAATGCATGATGCTTGATAGTAGTACTTCATAGTCAACGTGCAGCATAAACTGACCGAGAACTTGAAATAAATAGTAACGTAAATTACCACTTCTATACAGGTCACAGTAGAAGGTAAGAAATATTTCTTCAACACCTTTTCTACTAGTGACCGAGGAATTCGCTGCAATAATCAAATCAATTCTCGGCGCGGTAATCAAATCAAATTCTCGGCGCTGTAAACAATCGAACCCAACCAGAACAAACAGTATTTGTTTTATATATTTGTTCTGAAGTAAAGTTATCAAATAAAATGGCGCCAGGACTATTGTAGCTGAAATCATTAAAAATACTCCATTAAAATTATCAACAAACTACAAAGGAAAGAGAGTTAGTTAAAAAATTGCGAGAAAAGCCAGTTTTTTATGTGAAAGCTGACAAAGGAAACAAAGTTGTTATTATAGAAAAAGATGATTATGACAGTCTAATCACCCAAAAAATTAATGACGGACCTTATAGCAAACAAAGATCCGACCCTCTTCCAGAAATTATTAAAAAAAGTAGATAAAACTCTCCTAGAGTGTAATCCTAACTTCGATATCAATCTCAGCCGCCTCAAAGTTCCTAACCCTTCATTACCAAAAATCAAAGGATTACCTTAAGTCCATAAACCGGGGAATGAAATAAGGGGAATTATTTTTTCAGTAGGAGCCCGTACCTAAAAAATCTCCAAATGGCTAGTGGAAGAATTCAAAAATATACCGAAAAAGTTTTTTAGTAGATCCATTCCCAAGAGTTCGCTACTCAACCTCTTAACTCAGGTGAAATCGAAGATGACGAAATGATGGTATCTTTCGATGTAGCCGCCTTATTCCCAAGTGTCCCGGTGAAGGACTCAATCAATCTGTTGGTCATTTCACCATATGTTCCATAGAATGCTAACCTTACCCCTCAGAGATGATGCGGTAGTGAAAGAGAAAAATTTTATCTTCGAAATTGGAAAGCTCAATGGATATCCGGAGCTCTCATTCCAAACAATTCTCGATAAGAAATTGAGATCATTGAAAAAATTATCACTTACAACTTTTACCCCCTATCAGAAAATTTGAAAAGAATATCGGTAGACTTCAACTCTAACATGGCATATCCACTTAAATCAAAATTAAAACCGTTTGGCTTGGCTGGGGTATACAAAATTTCATGTTCTCATTGTGATAAATTATACATTGGACAAACAAAGAGATCATTAGATACCCGTTTCAAGGAACACATAACGGAAATAGGGAAAGCATCCAAGGATTCGGAACGGGGATTATCACACCATTCTAAGTCGAAAGTAGCTGAGCATGCCTTTTCCGAAAACCATGATTTCACTACAAATGACATAAAAATCTTAAGACAAATTTCCAACCCATGGAAATTCGATTTGGCGGAAAGTCTAGAAATTTTCAAACATAATTCCACTTCTTTGCTAAACAGAGACCAAGGAAATAGGTCTTCCTGGCTTTTTAAGTTACTACCTATACACAGGGGACAGACAAACATAGAAAACACTTAACCTCTCCCTACCCTAAACAAATTAGATAATTTTTGTTTTCGAGGTATTTCTACCTGTTGTAGGAATCTACCTACTTCCGTTTCATTTAAAAGGAACAACATTGCAGCATACTTTCAATAATTAAAAAAACCTGATACACTGAAGAAGAATATAAGTTGTATTCGAGATACGTATATGTGATGTGACGTTCATTATACATGATTTATAGTGTTGTGAGATACATAGTGAATTTGTATAGTGACGTGATATATTTATAACAGAATTAAATGGTAATATTAAATAAAAATTATCCATGTAAAATCATTCTGTTCACACTCAAACGAAAAGTTAATTAATTAAAGTTATCATGTTTGAAAAATGGAAATGATTGAATTAAGTAAACATATGCCTAAGAATACTAAACAGAGGTTCAAACCAAACCTGCAAACTAATTCCACCCATAAAATTTTTGAATTTAAATCACTCTACAAGGAATCACATTTTCTTTTCTATCGTGCATCCAATAGAGTCGCTTGAGATTTACTGTATATCTTTACCTTAAATATCTTGAATAACTGAAATTTTAAGATAGTGTTTCAAGATAATGAGATTGCCACTCCTTGAAATCCTAGTACGCAGGCTGCATGAAATTATCGATTGCACTTTCCGTGACACTTCCAGAGATAGCGATTGTCGTAGACAGTACAATTACTAATTCCGCACTTCTCCATGTTTACGCGACGGTATGTTAAAAAATGATTACTATTTAAAAAAGAGTGCCTACTTGCACGTTTGCGTCGAAATAAAAAAGTTTAAATGAAATTATAAAAATATTTATATATATATATATATATATATATATATATATATATATATATATATATATATATATATATATATATATATATATATATATATATATATATATATATATATATATATATATATATATATATATATATATATATATATACGCGCGCATCAAGAAGGGTTTTTAAATTCAACAAAATGTTCTTCACATTGTATCAATTCTTGTAGCTCTCTGGACCTTGGTACCCGATGCGTTCGTTCCATTCTCACTACGACTCTATACGTAAAGATGGATGGTGAAATTGTTTCACTACCAGATGCTGTCAGAACTTTGTTCGCAAAGCAGGTATCAAAATTCTGCTGGCGGCATTTCGAAACGATTCATTCCTTCTGATATGCTCAACTACGCGCAATGGAGGATAGGAATACTGTGACTGTATATTGTTGAAAATATAAGCTAAAAAGTACGGGTGGGTAATGACAGAGATGGATGTTGTGAATACGAATAAAACTGACACGCTTCCGAATATCAGTTAGTTGATCCATTGTGTGAATTCTACAAACAATCCCCACTGCTAGAATTTGAAATGATGCACCTACACTAAAGTATGGATGAGTTACATCAAACATCTGCCACGCATTTAAATATTATGAAGTATTTTTTATAGCTGTTCATAATTAAATAATGGTGGCTCTGAAAAGAACATTTTACGAAGGCGTTTGCGTTGGGGAGTGACGATTTGAATTCGAATTCCGATGGATGTCGCTGACTGACTGGCTGACTGATATCTATTTCCAACCTGAAATGTTGTCTGTAGGCGTAGGTATAGCGTTTTTCAATCGATTATAATCTGCCAATGGGTATTCGTTGGGTTGATCAATGATACAATATTCCTATGATATGAAAAGTATTAAATATATATACGGTTTTATACATTGATATTTCTAGCAAATACGAGATTAATACATGTGCCTCCAAGCGTAGTAGCTGCTCAGGAAATCAATGAATATAATATTATCCTGTTTTGAAGCATCTTTATTTAAATCCCCCACAACTATCATCGGCGTATTTTTACGATAATATAAAATTGCCAGCAACAGCGAATTAATTTCTCAATACAAAAAATAACGGAGGAAAAATTCGAAATTTTTTTAATTAGAATTTATCACACATTAAACTGATTATATTCACTTCTGATTCGCATATTTTAAGAGATAAGTAATTATGATAGTTCTTCAGAAAACATTTGGAGCCATTTGAAGGACTGATTTTGCTAATGTTTCCCAAGGTTGTTCACTTTTCGTTGTATTTTGCTCCAATGAAAACGACCAGCAGTTTTTGTTTGAAGTGAAACTAACAATACTAGTCATGCCATGGCTTTGTGAACGAACCGCGATACATCCTCTCGCATTGCGGATAATGCCAAACTGAATTAATTTTGCTTAAGAGATTTCTTTTTACGTGATTTCGTTTGTAACTTTTTCACAAATGGGCGGTCAAATAGTTACTTATACAATGTCGATTATTTCATTTCGGATTTGCATATTTCATTGAAAGAAACTATCAGGATGCTGTACGGGATTCATTCCTGCCTTTCAGACGGACCAAATTGTGGAATTCACTACGATATTAAGCTCTGTTCGGAACATTTTTCTCGAAAGATTTGTTGTACAGCAGCAGATATTTTGTTCTCTTCCTCAGAACGCGTTTTGATTGGCTGCTGCCAGGGGTCAAATGAAACAGGTTTTTCAATAGTGAACTATTGAAAAACTCATTCCGTAATAGCCGTTCAACCGAGAAGGTTGTGTATAGAAGCGTACAGTTTAATAACGCTGGTTGGTTTACACGCGTTAAATACGACAACGGTTGAACTACAGGTAGAGACCCGTTGGCAGTAGCCGTTAAAACGTGTAGTCGTGCTGCATAAGAGAGCCCTAGTGCTGGGCCAAGCTGGTGAAGGAAACATCAAAGAACGTTTCCCAAGCTCTACCCAGGCCACAATATACAGCCACAAGTGCTGAGCAGGAGAGTGCAAAAGCACATCGAAGAAGAAGAGTGCAAAGGCACATAGAAGCAGGAGAGTGCAAAGGCACACCGGTGCGAAGCCACTTCGGTGCAGAAGCATATCGGTGCGGAGCATAAGGAAGAAGGAGACAAGACAACTCGATCTTTCCACTGCCATACGACACGCAGGTATACACCGGTGACCTGCGCTGGTTACAGCTGGCGAAGACAAAAGAGAATCGGAAATCGTGTGGTGCTGGATGTCAGGTAGCAGTAGCAACACATCGTATTCTATCGCTACAGTGAGCTTCAGCGTTGTATCTACGTCCAGATACATCCAACAAGAACATCTAGAGCAACGAGGATCAACACGGCAGTGCAACAGAGATAGACAACAATTTCAAGGTAGAAGTTTTTTCTTTTCCTTTTGATTTTGTACTGTGTAGTGTTGGTTTCATTTTTTATTTTAAAGTTTGATTCAAAATTTCAATGTAATGGATGAATCCATGGACGAAAATTTGATTCAAAATCCTAGCATGAATCCTATACCCCCCGAACGAAAAAATATCAGGAGAGCTCTTCTGGGCCTTGGATAGTCTTTTTTAGACGTAAATCAAAGCCATTAAACATTTTGCAAATTTCTAAAGGTTTGGTATCACGATTCTCCTCAATCAAAGAGATAATAAAAGTGAATAACGATAAAATTCGTGTTGTAGTAAATAATTTGAAACACGCGAATGATATTGTCTCTTCGGAACATTTCACTAGAGAGTATAAAGTTTACATACCCTCCAAAGATGTCGAAATTAGAGATGGTCGTGTATAGAAATTCTTATACCCGAACCCGACCCGTACCCGAGTGATCAGCAAAAAAAATTACCCGTACCCGACCCGTACCCGAACAAAAATTTAAAAAAATACCTGTACCCGAACAAAAATAAAAAAAAATTACCCGTACCCGATAAAAAATAAAAAATTTTACCCTTACCCGACCCGTACCCGATCAAAAATTACCCGTACCCGACCCGAATGAGTAGTAAAAATTTTTCCAAAATTCAGGATGGAAAAAATAAAGTGTTTTAGGTAGTGAGTCGTATCAGGCTCTAGTTGGTTAGTAAAATACATTAAAATACTTGTTTACATTTAAACATATAAATACACTGTGAAGCATGAATAGATTTCCAATATCTTTGGTACGTTATACATATTTACAAATGTCAACAAAAGCGAGTAATATCTACTCAAATTTTTCGAGAAGCATATTTACCCAAAATGTCGTAATACCCGTTGTATTCAATTTTGGGTAGGTATGGTTTTTACGAAACAGTGCTACTTTTGATTCTATTCTTTAGAACCACAAGTAAACGGGCTCATTATCTTGACACACAAATAAAAATTCACATTCGAATCGATTGAAAAATCACGTAAAATGGTTCCAAATGTCAAATTGAATATTATACGTGACGAAAATGAATGTTATGCGAACATCCCCTAAAATGAAAGTTACGTTTACGTGAATTGACCAAACATCAAATAATGTACGTGTATTCCCGGTGTGCAAAATTAAATTTTGAAAATGGTGAACAGTGAGTCCTTCAAGTGTAAGTAGTTTGAACACTCGTAAGAATTTTTTTTTGGATACAATTTTTTACTACAAAGTAAAATGAATTATGATTTTGATTTAAATTAATCTGTCAAACATGCCCGTTTTGTAAGCCTCACAAACCCACACCCACGATGTTAACGGTAGCTGGTGGTTTTTACAGCCATTGAACTTCTGTGCCACCTCCGGTGGAACCCTCAACGAGTGAACACGGTGAAATTTGAGTATTTCGTGAGAAAAGATGTTCACCCGTACTTTTGCGATTCCACGTTGTCAGGCATCGAGATTTTCACTTGTAGTCCAGTGAAAAGAAACGAAAATTAACTAGCCCAACTTGCTGTGTCATCAATCGGTGTCATTTCAAGTGAGGTGACCACCCAGAAGTGAAGAATAAGAAGAACTTCTATGCAGATTTTCTTAAATAAATGTTCATGTTTTTATGGTTAGAATCCTAATGATTTATATGAAAATTTTGAAAATCTCCAACCAATATTTAAAATAATAGTTTTTTGGTATCTGAATGTGATATGAGTACTACACTACATTTTATATATTATTCAAATAATTTTTACTGGATTGTGCATTAAACAGTACGTGAAAAGTAGGTCTGAAGGCAACATCTTAGAGCTAAGGTATAGTGTGTCTTATTAAATATGTTATAAAAAAGTAGGGTGGAAAATATTCACATAACTGTTCACGTAACTATGATTGATCGTTTTTTTAAATGAAGAAAAGAAATGTTTTTTTTTTAGGAAAAAAATGCCAGTTCTCAGGTCTGGTCCAAAGCGCGAATGTCAATCAGATTGTTTATTTTTCGGAAGAACTGTTTTGCAATAAAAATTCTCGTCAACGTGTAAACATATTTATGTGAAGTACCAATGGTCGGGTAATCGATCAGAAAAAAAAATTTACCCGTACCCGACCCGTACCCGAGTCGGGTATGGGTACGGGTCGGGTTTCGGGTAAAATACCCGATATCCGACCATCTCTAGTCGAAATTGACGGTGTTGTTACCGAAGCGAGTCTTTCGGTAGATGCTTTACACAAGCATGGTGTTGGTCGTTTCAAGCACTCTATGCTTGAGGGTGTGAAAATACTGGAGTGCAAACAACTGTACTCAGTAGTTCATGAAGAGGGAAAAAAAGTTTATCGCCCATCAGACTCGTTTCGAGTGACATTTGCCGGGTCTGCGTTGCCGTCCCATGTCTATGTCGATAAAATTCGCCTCCCTGTTCGGCTTTTTGTTCCAAATGTAATGAATTGTACGAACTGCAAAAAATTCGGCCACACAGCTACTTACTGTAGTAATAAACCAAAATGTATTAAGTGTGAAGGGCCTCATAAAGATAATGATTGCAACAAGGAAATTGAAAAATGTATTTATTGTGGGAATAGTCCTCATGATGATATTTCAGTATGCACTGCATTTAAAGTGCACAAAGACAAAATTAAGCTTTCTTTAAAAGCACGGTCTAAGCGCACATATGCAGAAATGCTTAAAACGGTCATTGATGTCCCCCCTTTGGAAACCGAAAACGGGTTTTCAAATCTAGAGGAACCAGAGGACTCTGACTCTGACGAAAATAGTGAAGGTAATTCGTTTATCACTACCCAAGGGTCAGTTAAGAGAAAGAAGTCTTAATTCAAATTACCAAAAAAGACACCTAAAATTTCATCTTCAAAAAAAGATTCCCGTGTTAAACAAAAAAAGTCAAAACCAAAGACTGTGCCTCCTGGTTTGTCAAATTCACAAACCATTCCAGGATCTAGCACAGAAAAAGATAATAATCCTGTGGGCTCCATTTCACAGCCACCAACAGGATTACTGAAGTTTTCGGAAATTGTAGAATGGATTTTCTCAGCATTCAATATAAATGATACAATCACTGTTCTGCAGTGGAATTGTCGAAGCATCATGCCAAAACTTGATTCATTTGAAATCTTATTGCATAGTCAAAAATGTGATGTATTTGCTTTATGCGAAACATGGCTTACTTCAAACATAGCTTTAAATTTTAATGATTTTAACATTATACGTCTCGATAGAGACTCTCCGTATGGTAGAGTGCCTTTGGGAATTAAGAAATGCTATTCCTTTTATAGATTAAACATCCCTTCAACTTCTAATATAGAAGTTGTTGCTTGCCAAATAAACATTAAAAGAAAAGATATTTGTATAGCTTCGATTTATATACCTCCAAAAGCACAAGTTGGACAGCGACAGCTTAATGAAATGGTTGAAGCCCTTCCTGCTCCACGATTGATTCTGAAAAAAAATATCGACTGGATTAAATACCAAAGTAGTATCTCTAGTATTTTGAATTCAATGGAAGAACTCCCTCCACTTGAAGAATATGACTTCCTCGTTTGTTCGATTCTGGAGGCCGCAGAACAATCCCAAACTAAACGCTTTCCTGGGCCAACGACTAACAGAAGGCCTCCTAACCCCTGGTGGGACAAAGAGTGCTCAGAGGCTAAACTCGCAAAACCAAATGCTTCCAAGACGTTTCTAAAACGGGGAGGAGGAACTCCTGAGAACTTTAAAAACTTATGGTTTTAGAAACCAAGTACAAGAGCATACTTCGAGCCAAAAAATGTAGCTATTGGAGACATTTTGTCGAAGGTTTGTCAAGAGAAACCTCAATGAGCACTCTTTGGAATACGGCCAGACGAATGAGGAATCGTAACGTGGGAAATGAGAGTGATGAATACTCGAACCGATGGATATTTGACTTTGCTAGGAAAGTTTGCCCAGATTCTGTTCCTACGCAGAGCATTATTCGGGAATCTCCTCCAAATAATTGTTTTATTAATAACCCATTTCAATGATGGAATTTTTTATAGCACTCTTGTCTTGTAACAATAACGCTCCTGAGTTGGACAGAATTAAATTCAATTTGGTGAAGAATCTGTCCGACCTCGCAAAAAGACGTTTGTTGGAATTGTTCAACAAGTTTCTTGAGCAAAATATTGACCACCTGACTGGAGGCAAGTGAAAGTTATCGCCATTCAAAAGCCGGGGAAACCAGCTTCCAATCACAACTCATATATTGTGATGTTGTCCTGCATCAGAAAATTGTTCGAAAAAATTATTCTACGACGTCTCGACACTTGGGTCGAGACGAACGGTTTGTTGTCAGATACTCAGTTTGGCTTCCGTAGAAATAAAGGGACGAACGATTGCCTTGCATTACTTTCGTCTGACATCCAAATTGCCTTCGCTCAAAAGCAACAAATGGCATCTGTATTTTTAGACATTAAAGGAGCATATGATTCAGTTTTTATTGATGTTCTTTCAGACAAGCTCCACCAACATGGACTCCCAGCGGTTATAAAAAAATATTTGGACAACCTTTTGTCTGAGAAACGCATGCATTTTTCACATGGCGATTTGGCAACATTCAGAATTAGCTACATGGGTCTACCGCAAGGCTCATGCCTCAGCCCGCTCCTTTATAATTTTTACGTGAATGACATTGACAGCTGTCTAGTAACCCCATGTACACTAAGACAATTGGCAGATGATGGCGTGGTTTCAGTTACTGGATCCAAAGATATTGATCTGCACAAACCATTGCAAGATACCTTAGATAACTTGTCCGTTTGGGTTGTTCATCTTGGTATCGAATTCTCTGCGGAGAAAACAGAGTTAGTCGTCTTTTCAAGAAAGAATGATCCCGCGCAGCTTCAGCTCCATATGATGGGAAGAATGATCCAACAGGTTTTAACTTTTAAATACCTCGGGGTGTGGTTCGATTCCAAATGCACGTGGGGAGGACACATTAGGTATCTGATAACGAAATGCAAACAAAGAGTAAATTTTCTTCGAACAATAACAGGATCTTGGTGGGGTGCTCATCCGCAAGATCTAATAAAATTGTATCAAACAACGATACTTTCAGAATTAGCTACATGGGTCTACCGCAAGGCTCATGCCTCAGCCCGCTCCTTTATAATTTTTACGTGAATGACATTGACAGCTGTCTAGTAACCCCATGTACACTAAGACAATTGGCAGATGATGGCGTGGTTTCAGTTACTGGATCCAAAGATATTGATCTGCACAAACCATTGCAAGATACCTTAGATAACTTGTCCGTTTGGGCTGTTCATCTTGGTATCGAATTCTCTGCGGAGAAAACAGAGTTAGTCGTCTTTTCAAGAAAGCATGATCCCGCGCAGCTTCAGCTCCATATGATGGGAAGAATGATCCAACAGGTTTTAACTTTTAAATACCTCGGGGTGTGGTTCGATTCCAAATGCACGTGGGGAGGACACATTAGGTATCTGATAACGAAATGCAAACAAAGAGTAAATTTTCTTCGAACAATAACAGGATCATGGTGGGGTGCTCATCCGCAAGATCTAATAAAATTGTATCAAACAACGATACTTTCAGAATTAGCTACATGGGTCTACCGCAAGGCTCATGCCTCAGCCCGCTCCTTTATAATTTTTACGTGAATGACATTGACAGCTGTCTAGTAACCCCATGTACACTAAGACAATTGGCAGATGATGGCGTGGTTTCAGTTACTGGATCCAAAGATATTGATCTGCACAAACCATTGCAAGATACCTTAGATAACTTGTCCGTTTGGGCTGTTCATCTTGGTATCGAATTCTCTGCGGAGAAAACAGAGTTAGTCGTCTTTTCAAGAAAGTATGATCCCGCGCAGCTTCAGCTCCATATGATGGGAAGAATGATCCAACAGGTTTTAACTTTTAAATACCTCGGGGTGTGGTTCGATTCCAAATGCACGTGGGGAGGACACATTAGGTATCTGATAACGAAATGCAAACAAAGAGTAAATTTTCTTCGAACAATAACAGGATCATGGTGGGGTGCTCATCCGCAAGATCTAATAAAATTGTATCAAACAACGATACTTTCAGTGATGGAATATGGATGCGTTTGTTTTCGTTCCGCTGCAAACTCTCATATTATCAAACTTGAGCGAATTCAGTACCGTTGTTTGCGAATTGCCTTAGGCTGCATACATTCGATACATACAATGAGTCTTGAAGTTCTGGCGGGAGTTCTTCCATTAAAAGATCGATTTTGGGAGCTTTCATCACGCCTGCTAATAAGATGTGAGGTGCTGAATACCATAGTAAGCGTGAATTGCGTGGAATCCCGGATCATCTACGCTCGACGGAAATCCAAAAAATATTTTCAAGTAAGTTCAGGCATATTGACTCTGAGAAAATGTTTTACACGGACGGATCGCGAATTGAAGAAGCGACAGGGTTTGGTATGTTCAACAATAATGTTTCGGCCTCATTTAGGCTTCAAGAACCTGCATCTGTTTATATAGCAGAGTTAGCAGCAGTTCATTATAGTTTGAGTGTAATCGTCACATTATCTCCAAACCATTATTTCCTCTTCACAGATAGTCTGAAGTCAATTGAAGCCATTCGCTGAAACATGACTGGCAAGACTGAACCGTTTTTCCTGGGCAAAATAAAACAGTGCCTGAACGACATATTGAACAATAATTATTTAATCACTATAGTCTGGGTCCCGGCTTATTGCTTTATTCCTGGCAATGAAAGAGCCGATATTTTAGCCAAACGTGGTGCTATTGAGGGTGAAATTTACGAGAGACCGATTGCCTTCAACGAATTCTATAGCTCGTCTCGCCAAAGAACACTTGCCTGCTGGCAAGCTTCTTGGGATAAAGATGATCTGGGTCGGTGGATGCACTCAATTATTCCGAAAATATCGACAAAGGCATGGTTCAGGGGACTGGATGTGAGTAGGGATTTCATTCGTGTGATGTCCAGACTCATGTCCAATCACTACACGTTAGACGCGCATCTCCTTCGAATTGGGCTCTCCGAGACTAATCATTGTGCTTGTGGCGAAGGTTATCGGGATATTGATCATGTCGTTTGGACATGCGTGGAGTATCGTGATGTCAGATCTCAACTAATAAATTCTTTGCGTACCCAAGGTAGACTATCCAATGTCCCAGTTCGAGACATTCTTGCTTGTCGTGACCTTCCATACATGAAACTTATTTATCATTTCATAAAGAAAATTGGAGTTTCAATTTAATAAAGGCCCATTTTAAGACTTAGTTCTGATTCCAGCTGCGTCCATGAGTTCAACCAATAGCTAAATTAGAATAGAAATTATGTAATGATACAAACAAACTCGAAACAATTTATGAAATTATCAACAAAATGTCTGAAAATAACAGCTTATTTTATAATTTATAGAAGTTCATCGTTTGGTTCAAATAATATTTCCGAGTAGATTTCATAATTAATGACGAGTTACCTAAGAAGATAAGAGGAATATGTTTTAATAAATTCAAATCGTTGTGACTATGTTAGAATTAAATAAGGATAAGAATTTTATGTAAAAGTGATGCTACGGCGAAGAAAAACTTATGTAAACTGCCTTAAGAAATAAACGTATTTATGAATATTGAAAAACTTCAATGGTGTTGCTATACACGTTTAAGTTGAAAAATTTAGAATCGATTGGTAGTTAGATTATAAAAATACTTCTGTAGATCATTGAGCTACGAGCTTTCAAAATACGAGAAAGGCAAACACGCGTCACCTGATTTCCTCTTCGATATTTGTTGATACCAAACATTTAAGTGCAATTTTGAATTATATGAAATTATTCCATGCAACTGGAAAGTTTATCAAAAAATTGCGATCATATCTTCGATGGCATGTAGCAAAACTTATGTTGTTTCGTTAGATACAAGAAATATTCACGATCAACAAATACAGATTAATTTGTATATGTGGCAACTCTGTTTCGCATAGCATATTTCCACACGACACCCATACTAGTATAAAGATGTGTTCAACATCATCACTTTAGCATTGCCGTTCGTAATTGAATGATGACGGTGCAAACTATTTTAACTTCCATCTTGATTAATCTTTCGGTAGGAAATATTGAATAGTTCAATTAACTCTTAATGATAGTCTGTGGCACTAAAAAGTGCATTAAATTATCACAATCAACAACATCTGCATTTAGATCTGAGATGGTTCTTGGTGTGTACACTGATGGCTTCAGCTGGTATGGCAGGCTTTTGGTGTGGTTCGCTTCTGACGTGGTGCCGGGGCCCGTCTGGCGTTTACCTTCATTCTAGCGTATTGCTCTCCCACAACTTTACTGAGCAGCGCTTCCATGACGACTGGTCCCTTCTGGTGTGATATAGTTGTGTAGCCGGCCCGGCTGGAACTGAATTTCGTGAGGTCCTCGATGTTGCTCTCGTGTGTCAAGGAGAACGTGCCATTTGAGCCAATTTGTTCTGATAGATTATTTAAGTCCTTCCACAGATCACTGAGCTATGAGCTTTCAAAATACGAGAAAAGCAAGCGCGCCTTATGAATATCCTCTTTGATACTCGTTTATACCAAACATTTCAGAAAAGTTTAATTTTGAGTTATTTGAGATTATGTCACACAACTGAAAATTTTATCATAAAATTGTGATCATATTCCCGATGGCATGTAGCAAAAATTATGTTGATTCGTTAGATACAATAAGAGATATTCACGATCAAAAACTTATCACTCTCTCAGAGGGTAAATTTTGAAAAGGCACCCCATACTAAAGTAAGTCGTATTCACGACAAAAATATGGTTTGCCATTTCTTCCCATGAATGGTGATTTTAAGTTGCGCCATGATCATAGAGGCACAAAAATTTTATTTCTAGTGCGACTGTCTCTGGACGATAGCAATTCTGCCACTCCTGAGTGCAACTGATTGTGTAACACCTCTGGTTTTTCGTCTTACACACGAGAAAAAATATTTGAATGTCAACAATGTTTGGCTTTTCTCATATTGAAAGGCTATGCAATAATTTTGTCAAGGGTTTGCGGTTCAAAGCATAGGATCTTACAATCCGGTTTACGTATGCTCGAGTCCGGACCAGGAAGAATACTTACTGTCAGTAGGATCGTAATACTAGCCATGCCATGATGCTGGTGATAATTAAAAATTCAAATGAAAACCACCGCCCTCTATGTATAATTCTTGCCGGAGAGAATTTTGGCTATCGAATTGATGTTCATGTCTATTCTCTCGAACTTGCTTACTACCAACAGATAAAATAATGAAGCAAGTAGACTTCTTTACACTTGAACCTGAGCAAGCAAGTAATCGGATGTTCGGCGAAGCTTCCGTTTGATGTCAGAAGAGAAGCGTTGTACGGCCTTCATGTCAACTTTGCGAATGCATCTCTTGATTCTACCAATCAACTGTTTTCAATTCGTGGCTCTCCAGTTATTTTTGTACACCAAGGAGCTCAAAATCCCGAAGAAATCTTCGATTGAGCGACACTGAGCCAGATTTGTCGTGTTGTGGTTTTTGGGTACAAATGGGATCGAATGAGTGAATTCAGGAACCATTGTGTTTTTTTGGCGTAATGCGATGACGTTTTATCCGGCCATAACACGTATTGTCCATTAGCATGATGTTTTTGAAAAAACGGGATTAGAATTTTCTTCAAATTTTCGTTCTGGAACACATCTTGATTGATTGCAAACCAGAGGGTTTGAACCATGGCTTAGAAATACCTCTCTCGGAAATGGCAATATACAACATCCCCTTCTGTTCGAACTTCTGTTTAAACTTATATTTTAATTTCGGAGGTGCAGTGGAACTATCCATTGAATAGTATCGATCGTTTTCGGGAATCTTAGGATATGGTAAAGAGTCGAAGCCGCAACATTTTCGCTTTTAAAATGTTGTACCGTATACTTTTTGCCGAGATTTCTGTGCTCGCGAAATACTTCTTTATTTCGACGGCATTTTGAGCTAAACTTAGCAAGCATAAACAAAACAGAAAATATTAGCAGAAAGGGGAGTGAGAGAGCTAACACATACCCACTCTTTTTTCTCTCCGAGCTCGTTTGTTGTTAAGCATACAGGCCTCTAAAAAATTTCAAAATTTTAGTTGCCACCCGTTACTTTCTATCTAGTTGGTAATGCGTCTCCCCGGAAAGGAAAAAGCTATGGTATCAATAGCTAGGTTCGAGTCCTTCCTCTGAGCAATGCTTTTTTGCAAAATTTGCTGTTTTCGCTGTTTCATGATTTTTCAATTTTTCTCTCGGTGTGCTGCTCATTAGCAGGGATGTGTGTCAAATATGACATATTAGAACACCAAGCTTTATGTTAGCCAGATCGCAAAACTTAGTATTATACAAGGGAAAAAGTTGTTTTTTTTAAATTCGGTGCCAAGACAAATAAAACGCGGAATTGGTGGAGTTCAAACAGTTATGTATTTCACACATTAAGTTCGTCTTGTAAGCAGATAACTAGTTAATTAGTTTAAATTTTTTCAGTTTTTTATGTACTGCGAAGATTGTATTTTTTTTTTATTATATATATTATTGTGGAACGTATTAGGTTACTGCGGTCGATATGATGATGATGGATTTTTTTTTATTTTGTTTGCAAGTTAAACATAGAGAGCAGACTACAAACGTTTGAGCCTCGCACGCGAAACAGGTAGAGATTATTTGGAAAGTGAACCAGTGCTGTAGTTGCGGTTAGCCACAGTTAGTCAGTGACTAACCAGCTCATAAAACTTCAACTTCTCAGGAATCGAGAAAATTTGTTTTTGGAAATTTTGATAATGACTGATTCAAGTAACCACGAAGGGTGCAAAATCTATAATACGTATTGAGATATCGAATCGTTATATATTTATTAGCTAAATTAATAACATCTTGTAAGGATAATTAGGAAAGGCGCCTTGGGAATGATTCCTGGGCACAGAATTTTTATTTATTCCAGGGCACAGAGTGAATGTATTCAATACATCAAATGATACAACTTATAATTGTTCCTAGGGCGCAGGTTGAAAGTATTTTTAAATACATCAAATAATTGTAGTGAGGGCGTAAATTATTATTTATTCTCAAGCTAAATAAATAACATTTTGTAGGTAAAATTTGAAGAGGGCGCCATAGGATTGATGCCAGGGCGCAGAATCACGATAGGAGAAATGAAAAGGGTGCTCATATAATTTATTCCAGGGCGCAGGATGAAAGTATATTAAAATACATCAAATAATTCTACAGAGGGCGTAAATCATTATTCATTTTCAAGCTAAATAGATAACATTTTGTAAGTAAAATTTGAAGAGGTCGCCTTAGGACTGATTCAAGGGCCCTGAATCACGGTAGAAGAATTGATAAGGTCGCTCTTGAAATTAATTTCATTGCGCATGGTGGAAGCATTTTTAAATACTACTGAGGGCGCAAATCATTATTTATTTTCAAGCTAAATAAAAAAGATTGATATCAGAGTGGAAAACGATTTGTTTTACCTAATACCGCAAAGCTTTCGAAAGCATACATGGAGCGCAAATTAGTTATTTTTGAGTTATATAAATAGAATCTCGGATGGAAGCAATGAATAAGTCAGTTTTGAGCAGTGCTGCTCTAACAACAATGTTTATAATATTTATTATATTCAAACATAGAATATACAAGCATTTATAACTGTTTGTAATCTTCATTACAAGCTTTTAATAGTTTTAACTTGACTCTATTGAAAAATTGGAAAACAATGAAATTTTGAGCAAGAAATGATGAAGTTCAATAATTTTGACAAGGTGAATTTTTAAGAATACTGGCATCTTTTCTTCAAACCGTTTGTTTGAAGCCAGTTTCGAACCTAGTTTCAACGTTGTTGAATTGAAAATCGAGTCAGTTTCGAACCTGAATTTTATATTAGGTTTGCTCAAACCCCCTGTTGATAAGTACGAATCCAACACAGTTTTGTGAAAAGTGTTTGTTTGATGAAACTGCCCTGGGTCAGTTTTAGTTTTCTCAAGCGAAAACAACAAGTTTCTTTCATTTTGATTAAATATCGACACAATACATAGTGAGGTAGTTCACTTTTCGATAACATACACAAAAGTATTAAATTCACTTTTGAAGAAGCAAATAACAGCAGACTTCTCAGACATTCTCATCACGAGGAATACGGAAAACCTATCTATATAAACCCTAGAACTCGCGGGGTACGTAGCAATTCTGTTACGGTGTACTATAACCGTAAACAACCTTTACCATATTTCAATCTAATGTTTCATCTTTCGTTTACAATGATACATTATTTTTAAATTCACATAACCGGCTGAGATACGACTGTCGAGTTATGGCGTAAAAAAAGTTTACGTTATTTGGAATTTAGAACGTAAAAAAAGTTTACATTATTTGGAATTCACAACGCAAAAAAAAATTCCCCATGTATGTATATTATTGGATATGTATAATATAATGGATAACTATGGAACAAAAATTATTAGCATTTGCAGGAAAAGGATGTTCTAAGTCGAATCAATTTAGAAGATGGCGTCTTCCGGTTTATTGATATTCCTTGAAAACCCTTACAATATAGATACTTTTGGAACGGGTTTGATAAGTAGATGTCGAAAAACGATGTTTGAGGTGGTTCTGAGTTCCAAAATGGCGACTTCCGGTCTATTGATATTCTTTGAAAACCCTTATAATATGAGTATTTTTGCAACAGGTTTGATGAGCAGATGTCGGAAAACGATGTTTGAGGTCGTTCTGAATTCCAAGATGGCGCCTTCCGGTTTATTGATATTCCTTGAAAACCTTACTAATATGGGTATTTTTGGAACGGGTTTGATGAGTTGATGTCGGAACACGATGTTTGAGGTCGTTCAGAAATCCAAAATTTTGACTTTCGGTCATTGTTTAGAAAACCCTTAAAATTTGTGTCGATATCTCTCGAATTACTTGAATATCTTCACAATATGCATATTTTCGGCACGGTTTTCAGTACGAGCTTACATTTTTGGAGCAGTAGCCTAATATCTGCGGCAGATCTCAATTATAGCCGGATTAAGTAGAAAAAGATTAAAATACCAGACAAATCAGTTTCAGATTATCAAGACTGTTGAAACTGCCAAACAAGTACCATAATAAAGTGAAATTCTGGATATAAAAGACTAGAGCAGCTGGCTATACCATCTTGGAATTCTAGACCACCTCAAACATCGTTTTACAACATTCATTTATCAATCCCGTTCCGAAAATACCTATACTATTAGGGTTTTCAAGGATTATCAATAAACCGGAATTCGTTATTTTAGAATTCAGAACAAC
Organism: Malaya genurostris; assembly: GCF_030247185.1. Taxonomy (NCBI): domain Eukaryota; kingdom Metazoa; phylum Arthropoda; class Insecta; order Diptera; family Culicidae; genus Malaya; species Malaya genurostris. The sequence continues at coordinate 177,573,378 of NC_080571.1, forward strand.
CTCAAAAATTGTTTTCCGACATGTACAGGGTCCGCCATCTAACAATTTTTGTCGTGAATACGGCTTACTTTACTATGGGGCACCTTTTCAAAATTAGCCATAAACAAGAGTTGGCAGAACTTAATCGTGAATATCTCGACTTGCATTAAAGGCAGCAACCTAATTCTTTCACCATTTCATCAAAAATATGATCAGGAATTTAGGATAATATTTTGAACAGTGTGAGATAACCACAAACAACTCAAAAATTAGGTTTTCTGAAAATTTTTAAAAGCGAAAAACTCTTCACTTTTGCTTGGGTTATTCGCGCAAGGGCGACGATTTTGAGGTAGTCAGGCACATATCTTCAACTGAACGTTATAAAAGGGGAACCGTGGTCGAAAATCGATCATTTCTTCTTGTGCGTTGGATGCAAGCAGACATCGGGGCGAGAAGACGCATTCAAACAGCGTCATCGGAGATCGCACCTTCTGCGTTGTTAAAAACCTTCAATGTTCAGGTCGTAGTTTTCATTTGCCTTTCGGTCGTCAAGGCGAGAAGACGCATTGAATCAGTTTCGCATCATTTGGCACTGCGAGCGGATGTGTCGGTTTGTACGCAAAGCTAGTTTCAATTCAAGCAAGAACGATTGCATTAACTTCTGTTGGTTTGCTTCGGAGAGAAAGAAAACAAGAAACGAAAAGTGGACATTATATAAAATCAGCCATTCTAATGGCTCTAAATGTTATCTAAAGAACTATTACGATTACTTCTTTGCAAATCGAAGGTAGAAATCATCAGTTTAGTGAAAATCCAAAATAATTTGATTTGCTCGTGCACTTTTCGCTGTGCGAAAATCGTTGGAGATAAATGTTCCGAACTGTGTTAAATATCGTACACAGAAAGAAATCAGTTACTGCTGTTATGATTAGAAAATCATGAAACCAATCATTTTAACTTACCATAAAATCATGAGCAATAACTCTTCTCCGACGAAAATAATCATGGTTCGAAAACGCGTTACTTGAAGAATGCATCTCTTTCAAAGCTCGTAACTCTAATTTTCTACCCGGATATCACTTCGAACCCTCTGCCTCAAGTGATGTGATAGATTAATTGATTAATGGTAGAGCAAAAAGCAGACATTGAAAAACAAGACCTATTGAAAATGTTTACTTGATCCTGAAGTATGTTATTTAATAATCGTGTTGTTTACCCACCGGCTGATAGAGAATTAAACATAACATGAAAATAAAGATAATGAACCGAAAATTGACATCATAAGAGACTAAGCACGGCTACGCGTTTCATTTGACAAACATCAATGTTACATTTTGTTCGAATTTATTCTTACATATTTGATGTGACCGTTGTAATATTCCGATAGCTAGCGTTTAATTCGATTGTGAATTTGGAACAGTATCTAACGAAAATCAGAAAAATATTCAACCACTTTGTTTAATTTGTTTCATAGATATAACAACACAAGCTGTATTGATGCACCTAAATATTCTGAATAAGACGATTTTTTGCAAGAATTCGACATAGAGTTTCTTTTTAAGAGGCTTGATTCACTCGTGTTTTCTCATGCAGTTAGTTTAAGTGTTTAAATTCTGAAACATAAAATCGAAACTGAAGTAATGAACACACGTAAACACGTTAACTCTTGCGTCGTCGTTTTTCAAAAACAGAAAACAGAATATTTTCATTTTAAAAGAAGTTCGTCGTGCTTTTCACTGAATTTATATTGCAAATAGGACCATCGTTGCAAAAAACACACATAACACCTGAATTTATGTTGCAAAAATTACCATCGTAGCAGAAACACGCCTGAAGTTATACCCAACAACTTCGAGTGCGTTACGTTTAAATTTCATCGAAATCAGTCCGAATGGATCATGATCCGAGAAATTTTAATCATGGTGTATTATCATAACGTAAAAATATATTATTTTTCCCAAATCATGACACCTTTTGCTCATTTCTAGAATCGAAATTTTACCCGTGAAGAGAAATCCATAATTTGGGCCTTCTAAAAGGCAGAAATGAATCCTGTACAGCATCTTGATAGTGTCTTTCAATGAAATATGCAAATCCGAAATGAGATAATCGACGTCAAAAATCGTTGAAAATTTCAGTAGTGAAAAGGGGGGAAATTTCGCAATTCACACAATCGATCAACTATCGATTCGAATTCGAAAGTGTAAAGAAATCGTGTCAGTTTTATTCATATTCACGACATCCAGTTATGTCTCTGACATTACACACCCGTATTTTTATTTAACTAGCGATTATTTCGACATTGGTAACCTTAATATCACTTCTGATTTGACAGAAACTTAGTTTTATCTTCCCGCTGAACGAAAATGGTTGTGTATACGCTTGAGGAACGCGTGAAAATAGTGCAGTTTTACTTTGAAAATGTGAAAATCATGGTAATGTTACGGAATGGCGAGCGCAACCGCGCCATGATTAGCCATTGGTTCTTCTCGTTACTTGAAGAGGAAGACTTGGACACCATTTGGTTCCAACACAACTCCGTGCCACACCGCCAACGCTACGATCGATCTTCTGCGCACAGTCTTCGAAGATCGAATTATCAGTCGAAATTCGGATGTCGTTTGGCCGTCTCGGAGCTGTGATTTGACGCCGTTAGACTATTATCTTTGGGGGGCTGTCAAAGATACGTGTTATGTGGACAAGCCAGAGACAATTCAAGCCTTGAAAAACAACATTCGTGCAGCCATAGCTGAAATAACACATGGATCAATAAGTCCCGAGACTAAAGCAGAGATGGCGCTCGTAGTAAACCAGTAACCATGTCTTTCTAGAGTACTAACCTTTGCTCGAAACGGGTCAAAATTTTAAGTCGATCCGACCAGAAACAGCTGAGTTATCGAGGTTGGAGTAAAGTCGTTTTGTAGTTTGTTTAAAAAATAGAAAAAAACCGAGTTTCGTGTTTGATAAAACATTGTTTTTCAATGGGTAAAACACCGTGCAAGCGAAACAATGGATTGAAAAATGTTATCCGGACTCTTGTCCATCAAAAGCAACGATTTGTCGGTGGTTCGCCGAGTTTAAACGTGATCGTACCGACACAAATAACGCGGAACGCTCGGGTAGAACTGAGGAAGCCGTTACACCGGAAAATGTGAGTAAAGTGACAAAAATTATAATGAAAGATCGTAAAGTGAAGCTCCGTGAGATTGCTGAGATGACACAGATATCATATGGAAGTGTATTTATTATCCTTGATGAAAAATTGAGCATGGAAAAGGTTTTTTCCAAGTGGGTGCCGCGATTGCTTTCGATGGAACAAAATGCACCCTGCCACAAGTCGATGAAAACAATGGCGAAATTGAGTGAATTGGGCTTTGATTTGCTTCCCCCCCCCAACCCCCCTTCCCCCCATACTCTCCAGATTTAGCCCCCAGTGACTACTGGCTCTTTGCTGGTCTTAAAAAAAGGCGGGTGGGTAATGTCAGAGACATAACTGGATGTCGTGAATACGAAAACAACTGACATGTTCCTTAACACATCCGAATATCAATTAGTTGATCAATTGTATGAATTATGCAAGCATTCCCCGTTTGCACATTTTTCGCAAAAACAAAGAAGGCTTCACTTTTTGTTGAGAGGATTGTTTCTACCTAATTTCGTTTGTAGCTCTTTCACGGTCCTAACGGCTGTAAAAATAGCCGGATACAGAATTTTAATGTCGATTTTTTTCATTTCGGATTTGCATAATTTATTTATAGAAACCGTCAATATGCTGTAAAGATTCGTTTCTAGCATTTATAAGGGTCAAATTGCACAATTCTCTTCAACATTAAACTCTGGAACATTTTTCGCAAAAAAACAAAAAGGCTTCACTTGATCTCGATTACTGTGAATTTCACACAGCGAAACGTGCAAAAATCTAAATAAAAACTGTTCTAGATATGCACTAAACTGAGGAAATTTCCTTTCGATTTGCGAACAACAAATCCTAATAGTTCTTTGATATAATATTGTGGCATTCTATTCAAAATTTCTCATACGGAATAAAACAGTGCTTTGATTGAGTAAGTCATCCTTAAGAAAACGAAATGGGTTCACTATTATATGCACTTCCGGCACCGAAACCCGAGAACCGGTATAATCGAAGTCGGTTCAGACGACCACCAACTAAAATGACGTACAAACTCTTCTAGTACGCACTCTAGATTACGCTTAAAATGTTTGTTGCATCCGAAAATATTTTAAGTGACGGTGTACAATATGTAACACACTTTACCCTATAACTCCGGAACCGGAAGTCGGATCCGGATGAAATTCAGGAATTCCGCATGGGATCACGAGACCTTTCATTTGAATCTAAGTTTGTGGAAATCGGTCAAATCATCGCTGAGAAAAGTGAGTGAGATCCATTTTGGTATATATGACCACTATTTCCGGTATTTCCGGAACCGGATACCGGGAACCAGGATAGCCGGAATCGGTTTGTTTAGTTGCCTACTGATAATAACTATCGATTTGTGTAGTTTTGAGACCAGTTTAGAAATTTTTTTACGTTTTTTGTTTCGCCGGTTTAAGTGACGGTGTACAATATGTAACACACTTTACCCTATAACTGCGGAACCGGAAGTCGGATCCGGATGAAATTCAGGGATTTCGCATGGGACCACGAGACCTTTCATTTGAATCTAAGTTTGTGGAAATCGGTCAAACCATCCCTGAGAAAAGTGAGTGAGATCCATTTTGGTATATATGACCGCTATTTCCGGTACTTCCGGAACCGGATACCGGGAACCAGGATAGCCGGAATCGGTTTGTTTAGTTGCCTACTGATAATAACGATCGATTTGTGTAGCTTTGAGACCAGTTTAGAAATTTTTTTACGTTATTTTGTTTCGCCGGTTTAAGTGACGGTGTACAATATGTAACACACTTTACTCTATAACTCCGGAACCGGAAGTCGGATCCGGATGAAATTAAGGAATTCCGCATGAGACCACGAGACCTTTCATTTGAATCTAAGTTTGTGGAAATCGGTCAAACCACCGTTGAGAAAAGTGAGTGAGATCCATTTTGGTATATATGACCGCTATTTCCGGTACTTCCGGAACCGGATACCGGAAACCAGGATAGCCGGAATCGGTTTGTTTAGTTGCCTACTGATAATAACTATCGATTTGTGTAGTTTTGATACCAGTTTAGAAAATTTTTTACGTTTTTTGTTTCGCCGGTTTAAGTGACGGTGTACAATATGTAACACACTTTACCCTATAACTGCGGAACCGGAAGTCGGATCCGGATGATACCGGGAACCAGGATAGCCGGAATTTTTTACGTTTTTTGTTTCGCCGGTTTAAGTGACGGTGTACAATATGTAACACACTTTACCTTATAACTCCGGAACCGGAAGTCGGATCCGGATGAAATTCAGGAATTCCGTATAAGACCACGAGACCTTTCATTTGAATCTTAGTTTGTCAAAATCGGTTCAGCCATTTCCGAGAAAACCTAGTGAGATTATTTGACACATACACACACACACACACACAGACATTGCTCAGCTCGGTGAACTGAGTCGAATGGTATATGACACTTGGCCCTCCGGGCCAATTTTCACCAGTCGGTTTTTCAAGTGATTGCATAACCTTTCTATATGAGAAAGGCAAAACTTTTAAAGCCATTAGAACGGCTGATTTTGTGTAATGCTCTCCACCGTTGTTTTTCCACCAATGCTAATGACTGGCAACTGTGACGTAATCGCTCTTGTCGAAAGCGAAACTAGTTGTGCAGACGACACAAAACCATCTGCTCGCAGTGGCGATAGAATCCAAACTGATTCAAGTTTTGTTGAGAGGCTTGTTTCTACCTAATTTCGTTTGTAGCTTTTTCACTAATGGGCGGTCCTAACGGCTTTAAAATAGCCGCATACAGTATTTTAATGTCGATTATTTCATTTCGGAATTGCATAATTTATTGATAGAAACTATCAATATGCCGTAGGGATTCGTTTCTAACATTCAGAAGTACCAAATTGATGAACTCACTACGATATTCATCACTTTTCGAAACATTTTTTGTTCAACATTTGTTGTACAGCACCAGATATTTTGTCCTCTTCCTCAGAACGCGTTCTGATTTCGATTCTATTGGTAGTTAGATTATATAAATCCCTTCATAAATCACTGAGCTATGAGCTTTAAAAATACGAGAACAGCAAACGCGTCTTATGAATCATCCTCTTTGATACTCGTTTATACCAAACATTTCAGAAAAGTTTAATTTTGAATTATTTGAGATTATGTCACACAACTGAAAATTTTATCATACAATTGTGATCATATTCCCGATGGCATGTAGCAAAAATTATGTTGATTCGTTAGATACAACAAGTGATATTCACGATCAAAAACTTATCACTCTCTCAGAGGGTAAATTTTGAAAAGGCACCCCATAGTAAAGTAAGTCGTATTCACGACAAAATGCTTCAAGGAAAAAGATTTGGCTCAAATGAGGAGGTCATCGCTGAAACTGAAGCTTATTTTGAAGCGAAAGATAATTTTTTTTATAAACATGATTGAAAAATTGGAAAAACGTTGGAACCATTGTATCATCCTAAAAGTTGATGAATAAAGAAAAAATTTGCAAAAAAAATGTTACCATTGTTAGTTTCGGGACTTATTCATCCATGTGTTAAAGCTGCATATAATCGAAAATGTACTAAAAAAACTAGACCGAGCGTATGGCGTACTGCAAGGCTATCCGAGGCAGCGATTTGAATGAAATTATATTTTTTATTTATTTTTATTTTTTTTTATTGTTTGATTCCATCTGACTGAAGTCTACATGGAATATTACCTAATATTATATCGATGAACTATTTTTAATCCGTGTTATGTATCGGCAAGATGGTTCTCCGAATTCGAAAAACTCTTCGACAGACGAAAAAGTGCGGATCATCGATGTAAACGGTTCGTAAAGTCCAAAGCTAGTACGATGGAAGCGAGGTACAAGTAAGGATCCATGACGCAGAGATCTGGATGGCACTCGGATGCATAACGATGACAATAGATTAGGGCTGTCGACTTCTCCATTCAAAAGCTTTGCAACAAATCCAGCCTGTTGGATACAACGACGTCGTTGAAGAGTTTCCATATTTAGCAGCTTGCAGCGAGCATCATACGGTGGAAGATTTATCGGGTCACGCCAAGGAAGGTACCGCAGTGCACATCTGATGAACTTTCGCTGCACGTTTTCGATCTTTAGGCTCCAGGTCAATTGATAAGGATGCCAAACAATTGAAGCATTCTCCAGTATTGGCCGAACGAGAGAGTAGTAGAGAGCTTTTAAACAGTACGGATCAGAAAAATGTTTTGATATCTTCGTGATAAACCCTAATTGTCGATTAGCTTTTGCAATTACTGCCGATCGATGGAAATTGAACGTAAGCTTTTGATCAAGTAGCACTCCTAAATCGCTAAATTGGTGAGTTCTTTGCAGAATAACACTATCAATGACATAGTCGAATCTTATTGGATGTTTGGTACGATGGTAGAACATAACCATGCATTTTGAAATGCTCACGGTCAGCTTGTTTCGATGACACCAGTCGACGAATTGATCTAATATTGTTTGAAGGCAAACGCAGTCCTCAGTAGATCGAACGATGAAATAAATCTTTAAATCATCGGCATACGCTAATTTACATCCAGGCCTCAAAATTCGTAATATGTCGTTGAAATACAGAATGAACAGCAACGGACCTAGGTTGCTTCCTTGGGGTACTCCGGATGAGTTAGAGAAACTGGAGGATTTCGTTGAGCCAAGCTTAACACGTAGAGCTCTGCAAGTCAAGTATGATCTCAGCCAATTAGTTATACGCTCTGAAATCCCTAGCTTAGATAACTTTGCAAGCAGAATATCATGGTCAATTGTATCGAAAGCCGCTTTAAGATCCGTATAGATTACGTTAACTTGCGCTCCGTGTTCTAAGTGTTCTAAACAAGTTGTTGTGAATTGGAGAAGATTTGTGGTAACTGATCGTCCGGGCATAAATCCATGTTGATCGTTCGAAATATAGCATTTAGCTTTAGCAAGGAGAGCATTGATAATAATAATTTCAAAAATTTTGGATACAGCTGAGAGACTTGTAATGTCACGATAATTTGCACATTCCGTTTATCTCCTCTCTTGAAAACAGGAACTATAAACGATTGTTTCCAAATCGCCGGGAATCGATATTCAACAAGTGACTGGTTATAAATTCTACACAATGGTTCGGCAAGAGCTTCGATATTATGGCGAAACACGACGGAAGGTATACTCCTAAGTTTCCGAGTAGCTTTCCTAACCATATCAAGTGTAACATAGGATACATCGAAATCAACCAGGTTATCAGGAACATCCAATACAGCCAAGTCGATTTCACGCTTGGCAACGTAATGCGCGGCGAATATTGATGAGAAATGATTGGCAAACAATTCGCATTTCTCCGTACTTTTTGATGATTCAGTATCGTGTAAAAATATACTTGATGGGACCGAAGAGCACTTTCTCGTTGAATTAACGTAGTTCCAGAACTTTTTGGGGTATCGTCTCATATTAGTTTGCACACGTAGAACGTAGGATTTGTAGAGCGATGAATTCAAATTGCGATACTCATTGGATGATAAATGAAAGCTACGTTTATTCTCAGCAGAACGATGTCTACGTAACCGTCGCTGTGAGGCATTACGTTTTCGTTTCAATGATCGCAATAGTGATGTACTCCAAGCAGGAGAAATACTTGGCCGGCGAATCAGTACATGAGTGTTCATCCAGTTATTTAGCACAGCACAAACAGTTTCAGCCATTTCGTCAGTGTTCTTCCCATTAAATAAATTCACCCAATCAATTGCGGTTAGTGCAGTAAAAAGCATATCAAAATCGATTTTATTGTAATCCAACGGCATCTCATCATCAACAGTGTCCTAATTCAAAAGCACTTCAGAAGCTACAAGCGGAGTGCTTATCACCAACGGCGGATGATGACAATCAATTGATAGGAGCGGAGAGACGGAACACGTAATATCAACTGTCATATCCTGGGGACAAAAGATCAGGTCGAGTGTGCGATCTAAATGGTTGCGAATAGGATTCATCTGTCGTAAATTGAAAAAATTCATATTATCAACTAGTAACGAGGAAGCTGTTGGCAAGGAGGTAGAACTATCAGGTCGAAGTCCTTCGTCATCCAACCCCCAAGATAATCTGGGCTGGTTATAGTCACCACATATCAGGACGTTCTCAGAACCAAATTTGATTAGCTCATTGACTGAATGAATATGTGCACTCATCACATTGACATCACATCGGGGGGAATATAAATAGCACACAACAGCAGTCGCTTACGTCCCATTGACATCGACACCAGGCTTCCCAAATGTACCGCCGCGCGACATTATTATTGAGGCTGTCTTGCTACTCTTTCCATGACAGCCTTGTGATAGGTTTCATCACGACAGCCCTTAGACAAATAGTTCTGTACAGCCAACGTTGCCGTCATTCACTTCGTTCGACAGTTCATTCCATTTCAAGACATGTTGTCATGGTCCACGACAGCCGAAGAAGTTTGAAGTTCTCGCTGTTGCGACAGTAAACTTCGGGTATCAGTCACTGCGTTGTTTCTGTCGAGAGCAAAATATTACTCTCCCTTGACCAGGTCTGCGACAGTAGCCGGTGCGGTTCAAATTTGTTGCTCTTGGTTTGCTATGAAGATTCGAGGCAAGCATGTGGGTTTTAGTTTTGCCTTTGGTGATTGCTTTGCGCAGCGGTTGATCATTGCGCATAGCTATCACCGTTGTTAAGGCATTGATAACAATATTATTGATAATTAATAATATACGAAACTACTAATACGAAATGGATTGAAGAACGGACTTTGGTTTAAATGAATAGTCGTTTTTTTTATTTTGGTCGATCTTCTATGAATCGATCGATCAATGAAATTCTATAGAAAGAAAAGTTTGTTTTCAAGCAATTATATTCATAATTAAAGAGCTGAGACAGTTCGGCGTGCTCGTTTCAGGCAGTTTACGTTCGGTTTGTGGGCTGTAACATTCATAGTGTAGGCGCGTACTGGTGTGCTTGGAGCGAATCGAATAAAAACCTTGAGTGCAAAATTTGGAGTCGGAATTAGCAATGCAAAAATCATTTAGAAACTTATTTGCAGGTACCGTACAACAAAGCTTTGAATGCAAAAACTGAATGAAAAATTGCGGTTCTTCCAAAAAACATGTTTCCAAGCGTGGAATGCAGCATGGTTGCCCGTAACAGATTCGAATGTTTATTTCGTTTTATTTAGAAAAAAGTTTTAGTTCACCAAGTTATTTAATAATGTCTTTCTTGAGTAATATGGTCTCAAGCCTTCCAGACATATCCAGTTATCTTCTATATATGAATAGTATAGTGTTTCTATTAACCTGGAATATATTCCAAAATACATATGTGCTGATAATCTGGAATTCATTTTCTTCCTGTTATGCATTGAATTATCTTATCTCTAGAAACGGCATATTAACTATTATATTATTTTGGTCATAGCTACCAGAAGCTCGCGACTTTTACACACATTAAAACTGTCACTTAACATTGTAAAATTTAAAACTCGGTTAAAGCGCATCTTTCATCAAGTAGAAGCTTGTGTTCAGTATATTTTGAATTCTTTAGCTTAGTGTCGTTGTTTACCACAAAACTTGATATAAAAGTAACTGAGGCACAAATTTATAGCTGCAGTTAAAAGGACAATTTCAGGTAAACTTTGAGAAGTATCTTAATCATTTCCTCTATGTGCTTTTACGCTCAATCCAATTTTGGAAATGTAGATGTTGCAATCACGAGCGCACGCAGAAGAAGATGCGGTGCCTTGAAATTTCAAACAGCACATCCAGTTTCTCTGCGCTTGCTACAATTCTCGTACACATTTTTGGTTCTCTGTTTCAGTCGGCCCTCACGCCCTCACATTTCGATGCACTATAGATTCATCGTATTGAATTTCATTGCCGGTTCTGGTTAGGAAATTTGGGGATAAGTACGATTACCTATAAAGTACACTTATATT